>NW_026067977.1:2811755-2893593 GCF_014885135.2 Alexandromys fortis
TCCGGTTCCGGCCCGAGGGTCATTCTTATTAGGTATAGAATTTTAGAATGAAGAGGATTTCCTTCCAGAACTTTGAATACAGAGCCCCAATTTTACTTTGGCTTCCACTGATGTTATTGGGAAGATCAGTAGTATCTTAACTTCTGATCTTTTATACACGACTCTTTTTTTCTTTCTTCATTCTTGTATACTCTATATCCTCCCCACACTGCCTTGTGAAACTTCCCAGTGAGGAGTCTTAATGTGGACCTATTTTCATTTGTTATATTGAATGCTTGATGTATTCTTTAGAGTCAAAATGTCTGCCTTCCATCTCTGGGAAATATTTTGAAACAATTTCATCAAGGAGCATCTATTTTCTACAAACATGAATCATGTACACTTTTGGTGTCCTAGACTACTGTTACGATTTTATCTTTAATTTTCTATTTCACTGCCAATTAAATTCCATCTATTGATTTATTGTGTGCACACTTATGTGTGACCACACTTGCCATAGCGTGAATGTGGAGATTGGAGGACAGTTTGCAAGACTCAGTTCTCCTCTCTACCAAGGAGGTCCTGGGGTCAAACTCGAGTTGCCAGGTTTGACAGGAAGGACTGTTACCCACTGAGTCAAAGAGAGGTCTTTGACTTTATTGCTCTGCTCTCGGAGAGACTTACAGCCGAATCCTTTCGCTTCTGTTGCTTTGTGTTTGATTTCCAAGAATTCCTCTTGTGTTATCCTTTCACTTCATCCTCTTTTCTTTCCTTGGATTGAGCATGCTGTTACCTCATGGAAACGTAATATATATGATGCATTAAAGTTTGTGTGTACAACATTAATTCTGAATTCTCTAGCCCCAAGTTTTCTATCCCCCCCAACACACAATGTTTTTATTTTGTTAGTATCAATGTTTATCACTCACATGATCAGTTCTTGAAAGGTCTGATAATAATTAAGACTACAGAACTATGGTTTGATAGGAAGATTTTACATCATTTGAAAACTCAGGGCAAGTTAGATAGAGCTTTGAACTTTGTGTTACCATGTAGGCTTGCTGGAGAGCTTCCTATGTTCTTGTTCTTAGATCACCTCAACACTCTTGTGTCCAAAACCACAGGGAGAACAAAGACACATACAACACAGCTCATCCCAAGTTCACATCCTTGCCAGGCTCTTCAGATCTTCACAGTGCCCATTATTCTCACGACGGTTTGGGCACAACCTTCGAATGACATTTTTTGCTATGTCTAGGGTGGTGGATGAGTGACAGAGAACAGAGAAGGGTGGGAGGCGGCCTGTTAAGATGCTTCCTGCGCATCCTCTCTATGTGGCTGCCCTGCACCCCACATGGAATGGGGTTTGGCACACATGGGGAAGCTTTGTAGACTAGTGACACAGCTTCTCTGGTTGCCTTCCATTTGGGGAATGATGGTGCCAGGGAACCAACTACCAGGGAAGAGAAGGTAACATCCCACCAATCTCGTCTTGGCTTATTAAGCCCCATTTGCTTCCTGCCATGGGTTGTGAGTCACACTGGGTTCTCTCCAACCTGTCCTCTCCACCCCATCTTCCCTTAAGCCACCTGGGGAAGATGATGAGATGATCAAAGGTATTTTGTCCCCAACCCCAATGGATCCTGGCTTGTCTGATTCTTGGTAGCGGAAGGGGTGCCTGTCTAAGAGTTTCCATTGCTGGGATAAAACCCTCTGACCAAAAGCAGCCTGGGGAGGAAAGGGTTTATTTGGCTCTTATATCCTGAGTCACAGTCCTTGATGGAAGCCAAGGCATGAACACAAGGCAGAAACCTGGAGGCAGAAGCCATGGAAGAAGGGGACTTACTGGTGTGCTCCCCGTGGTTTGCTCAGTTTGTTCTCTTACAAGATCATCAGCCCAGGGGTGGCACTGCCCGCAGTGATCAGGGCCCTCCCACATCACTTATTAATCAAGAAAATGGCCCACAGGCCTGTCCACATGCAGATCTTATGGAAGCTTTTTCTCAGGTGCGTTCTCTCTTCCCAAATGACTCTAACTTGTGCCAAGGTGACACAGTCCTAACTAGGATGGCATCCTTTCCCTTTGTCCACAGCAGCCAGCACCCAACTATCTGTAAGTGAGCAGCTTCCCCAGAGGCTGGTTGCTCACCAGACTGAAGTATTCTCCCCGAAGGTGATGGAGCCTTTGGCAGGGGGTCAGCACTTCAGGTCACTGATTTCAATAGTTCAGCATCTTGGTCTCAGCTTTTCTTAAGCATCTGCCTCTTTCAATTTAATTCTAATAACTTTATTGGCACAAAGATCGGAGCGAGCGTTGCCAAAGTCAATAACCAAGTTCCTGCCACCAAGGATGATTTTGGGCTTGGTGTTTCTGCATGGAGAACTCTTGGGGCTATTATTGCGTTCTGTCTTCAGCCTGTTCTCGGATAGGATAGTTGTGAGTCGGAGTCTCCCCCTGTTAATGCAGCTCACCACTTTCTGTTTCTTCTTCATTCTTGTTTCCTTCCACTGCCTTTTTAACACTATTGTACTGAGGCTAAAAATTTGGTGAGATGTTTATTTTATTTTATTTTTTTTTTATGTTGAAGGGGTGCTGCCACGGAGCCCATGTGGAAGTCAGGGGATGCCTTGTGGAAGTCATTTCTTTCCTCTGTGAGGGTCCCAGGGACCAAACTTAGGTTATCAGGCTTGGCAGCAAACACCTTCACCCACAGAGCCATCTCACTGGTCCAAGTAAACAATATTTACCAAATATTTATTATAACCCAGGAATTGGGATTGGGATCTTCAAAACTACACTGTGTTTTTTTTTGTTTTTGTTTTTGTTTTTTAATCTAGACTATGACAAGAAAACTAGCGTATCCTTCCCATGATTCCTAAGAGCTGCGGTGGGAAGGAACCCCGCGGGTTAAGTGTATGGTTCCATGGCTGTGTTCTTGCCTTTCTGTCACCCGGGGCAAACTTCCTTGTGCCTCAGTGTCCTTACCTATAAAAAGAGAATGAGAACAGAGGCACCTACCGTCTCAGGTTGCTGGGGGATCATTCAGGGCTAAGCATAAACAGAAAACTTAACATGAAGCACTTGGGGAAATGTGCTATGCAGGTGTTCACTGGACACCATCACCGCTAGTGTCCTGAGCTCCAGAGGTTCCTAGCCAGGGTCTGTCTGGTTCCGTCAACTGCAGACAAAGATGTTTCCTGCCTGGATGCCATTCTCCCGTCTGGGTCAAGGGCATGGAGTTTGAGCCTAAAATCTACTGCAAACTTTTGACAACCTTCGATGCTGGGAATGCTATTGTTTCTAATCCCAGAACTTCCTGAAATGTGGTCAGGTTTCTCGCCGAGGACGGCTCCTCTGGCTTGGGTGGTGTCAGGATGGCGCTGGCGTGAAAAGCCTGTAAGTCTGGAGCCAGACAGACTTGGTTCAAGGCAGGGTCCTCCAGCGTTTCCAAGCTGTATGCTCTTGGGACAGCCAGTTATGTCCCAGACTCAAGGCACTCATGTAAATAGTAAAGCCACCATGACCACACGGTCACAAGGTGAAATAAAGTCATTCATAGGCACCAGTTGGTGTCTGCACAGAAGACACCTGATCCACAGACAATTCCAAGCTGATTTTCAGGGCTCTTTTTATCCATGACCTCATTTTACCTTCATCTATACCTCACAGCCTACCCAAAGCTAAATGGAGAGATATCAGAAGTCAGCTGATTGGGCTGTCACATATGGGGCACCTCTGGGAAAGGCTTTGTCCCTTATAAACCATATTCATCTTCTCCAAACGAAACGGACTCCAAAATGTCATAATTAAAAAGGGGGGGGGGGATGTAGAGACCAGGAAGAGAGTTTGGTGAAAAAGCGCTTGCTGCTCAGTCT
Organism: Alexandromys fortis; assembly: GCF_014885135.2. Taxonomy (NCBI): domain Eukaryota; kingdom Metazoa; phylum Chordata; class Mammalia; order Rodentia; family Cricetidae; genus Alexandromys; species Alexandromys fortis. The sequence continues at coordinate 2,815,611 of NW_026067977.1, forward strand.
GATGACCTTAGCTTGGGTGCCCAAAATACTTACAGTAGCAAAAGCGCTTGCAATCCCAGCACACCCTACCAAGAGATGAGAAGCAGAGACAGGACCAATTACCTGAAGCTTACAGGCCAGCTAACTTAACATAAGCAAGGGTGTAGAGACCCTGTCTCAAACAAGGTTGAAAAGCATCCAACATTGGAAGGTTGTTTTCTAGCTTCCATATGCTCACCACAGTGCATGTGTGCATGCATATATGTGCGCGTGCGCACACACACACACACACACACACACACACACACACACATACACGGCAGGGATTGGTACAGAAGAAGAAATAAAGTAGGGCTCAAGATCCTATGCAAGTTGCACTGATGCTCTTCAGCTGGGCACATGAAATCCAAACGCCTACAAAGAAGCAAATGCAAGGGAAAGGCAACTCTCTGCAGCCCACAAGAAAAAAAAATCCAAAGCAGCAGATTTAAAACTCATGTGCAGGGAAAACAACAGGCAAGGCAATAGCTGATAGACTGGAGGCCAGAGAATCATGTAGGCTGTTGAAGACTTTCTCTGATCTAGGGCCGAAGCAGAGATCAGGACAGTGACTCTTGTCAACCAGTTGGTGATCATATTTTTCAACAAGCTGCTGAGTCTGAGAATGGCATTTGTTTATGCACAGTGGAGTTTTCTATCGCTCGAATCCTCAGAACTCTCAAACATGTTCTTGCTGGGCGCATTGTCTTGAATTCAAACAAGTAAACTCAATTAAGAAGCAAGGGCCAGCAGGGCGGTGGTGGCGCACTCCTTTAATCCCAGCACTCGGGAGGCAGAGGCAGGCGGATCTCTGTGAGTTTAGACCAGCCTGGTCTACAAGAGCTAGTTCCAGGACAGGCTCCAAAACCATAGAGAAACCCTGTCTCGAAAAAAAAAGAAAAGAAAAAAAAAAAAAGCAAGGGCCATCCTGCTGTTTGGATTTATTGGCAATTACATTTCTCAGCCAACATTTGCAGTGCTGTGTAATTTATAACAATCTTAGGCATCATCTTCTTGGTTCTTGAAATAACCTAGTAGCTCTGTTTTACAGAGATAAAATGCAGACTTTCGAAGAGATTAAAATCAGGTCACATGGATAATTCCAGACTGGGTCAAATTGTCAGTTAAAACCAACCATCACAGTTGGCCACCAAAACCCATTCTTCCCATCAAGCACATTCCTCAGTGAGGCTATGGACTTTCCTGTCCTGGCCCTATTTCTAACCCTTGTAAGTCGATATTTGACCAATCACGGTAATTTGATTCTCTTTGCTGGGACTTGATTTACAAAGAAACATGAAACTCAATTCTGCATAATGGAATTGAATAGCTCTTCTGTGGATGCTTCTGGAAAAGACTTTTAAAAGAACTCCAAGGAGTATGGAATTCTCTTTTCTGACTTTTGAACTTCTTTGCTCAGGGAAATGATCACCAGAGGTCTGGCAGCTATTTTGTGGTTGTGAGGAAAAATGGCTGACAGAATAAAACTGGCTGGGAAGATGGGCCATTAGTTCTTAAAATTGTGAGTTATTAAACGCTTGAATTTCCCTCTTTCTTAACATAATGTCATGTATAATGTACCACTGAGGTTGTTTTTTTTTTTTTTTTTNTTTTTTTTTTTTTTTTTTTTTTTTTTTTTTGCTGTTGTTTGGTTGGTTTTTGTGTACACAGTGGAGGGTCTGACTGTGTACCTCTGACTAACCTGAAACCCATTACACAGACCAGGCTGGCCTTGAATTCACTGTAATTTATGTGGCTCTGCCTCCCAAGGGCTAGGATTGAAGGTGTGTGCTGCCAGGCCAGGCATTTCATGTTTTATTAATGCTTGCACCATTTTGAACAAAGTTGAGAGTTATTTGTTGGCAAAATATATGTTAATTAGCTCCACGTCATAGGACTACCTTCCAAGGATCACTTTGAAGGAAAATTGGTTCTACTGATCTTTTTTTTTAAAAGTTTATACAAGTGTTTTGCCTGCATGTATGCATGTGCACCAAAGGGGCCACCATTACCCACAGAAGTCTGAAGAAGGTACCATATGGGAGCTTCAGATGGTTCTGAGCCATTGTGTGGGAGCTGGGAATTGAACCTGGGTTCTCTGGAAGAGCAGCCAATGCCCTTAACCACTGAGCCATCTCTCCAGCCCCAGTTCTATTGTTCTTGAGATGACACTGCCTGGCACAGAACAAAGAACCACTCCAACTGGGTGAATGATGAAGCTAGGCAGCCAGCTGGTCCCACAGCTTAGCCCATCAACCCCAAACTGCTGTATTAGAAGGGACTTGTGGGATATTTACTCCGATGATTTTTCGGCTTGAGTCAACAGACTTCTGTAGTTTTACAGGGCTACTTCACAAACCTATGAATATTGTCTTTAGATTCAGTCTGCCTTATAATCCAAAATGCTTCAAAAATAATTTGGCTGGGCATTATGGAGTAACCCTGCAAACCTGATATGCGTGTGTGTGTGGGGTCAAGACAAGAAGTTTGTGAATTCAAGGCCAACCTGAGATATATCAAAAGACCCTGTCTCAAAATAACATCCAATATGATACCACAGTTAAATGTTTTATTTGACCAATGTTTGCATGCTAAAACCAAAGACCATAGTAAGCCAAACTTCTGGATTTCCTTACTTATGTGTATTTAACTCTTATCCCAAATGTTTTGTAAATGTTGATTCAGAATATTGCTCTTCTCTATTGGTCTTTTCCCTATTATTTTATTTGTCTGTCTATCTATCTATCTATCTATCTATCTATCTATCTATCTATCCATCTATCTATTTATTTATTAGTGTTTTGAGATGGAACCTTACTATGTAGCTTGGCTTGCCTGGAATTCACTATGTTGACCACACTCAAACTCACAGAGATCCACATACTTCTGCCTCCCAAGTGCTAGGATTAAAGGCATGTGCCACCATGGCCAGCTTTATTATTATTTTTTTTAATGAAGACCTCCCATGTTTATTTATATAAGATCATACACATGAATTAAATATAGAACTCAGAGGCCAGATAAAAAGCCAAACAAAATTAGCTTTTGTTAAACATTTTGTGTGGTGAAAATACAATAATAAGTTTTTTTAAATTAACAAGAGGACCAGCCTTGTAAAATGTGGCGCTGGGAATGGCTTTATAGGTTCTCAGATCTGGGTGATTCACTCTTCCCCTTGGAGGCTAGGCAAGTTGATCCTGTCAGATCAACATATCTGGGCTAATTCTATATTACTGATCAGCAAGGAATTAAATATAAAATCTGGATTCAGTGTTTCAAGGAAATTAATTGTACCTTTGTTTTTAATTTTGAGTAAGCATCTGACAGAGACCAGCCATGGGGGACGAGGGACATCATTCATGTCATGACTGCTTACGGTAGTTATCCCATGGCCAGCAGCACCCTGGTTCCATTCCCTGTCTGTACTGACAGATTTCCCCCACCTGACAACCTTGCACAGTGGGTACCACTCATGAGCCCATTTCATGGATGAGAACCCCAGGACAGGTGCTCAACTGGTGTGCCAGCACCCCAGGATTTGAGTTCACAGAGTTGGCCTCCAGACTCTGATTAAGCTGTGTTTTCCTCTGAACAGTGAACATTTACTATGCTGAAGAGCCTCTTTGATGACTTGCTACCTTCAAGCTAGACACACTAGGCACAGATAAAAAAAAAATGAGGATGAAATTTTGCTTGTTTAAGTTTTTTTCTTTTAAAAATTGTGTATGTGTGTGTATCTGTGTGTGTATTTTGGGGAAATAAATAGTACAGGTGCCAGAGGGGGGCAGAAGAGGGCATTGAAGCTCCTGGTGCTTGAGTTAAACCAAGTCATTAACTGCCCTACATGATGCCGACTGAACTCCGGTCCTCTAGAAGAACAGCAAGTGCTCTGAACCTCTGAGCCATCTCTCCAGACTCTTGTTTTTGTTTCTGTTTTCTGAGATAGAGTTTCAGTGTGCATTTTGCTCTTGCCATGAACTCACAGCCATCATCCTGACTCAACAACCTGAGTGTTGAGATTTCCCGTATGTACCTGGAAATCCGCAATTGCGGAGAGCAGGCTCTGTGCACTGGCGCTGTGTTCCCTTGACATTCATCTTCCAGCTTTCAGACGTGAAACTGCAGGGCGAACAAATCCTTCCAGTTATGGCCCTTCTGGTGTGAGAAAGAACCAAGTCACTAAATACGGTGACCTGTGAGGTGGCAGGAGCAGGCAGCAGCCGCTGATCCCCCTCATTATTAAATACTTGTATTCACTGAATTGTAGATTGACTTAGTGATGAGGAAAGGCTGCCACACTAAACTTGGAACTATTCTGTATTGGTGTCCACGGTTGTGCCTGATGGGTATAGAGCTGTCTTTCCTGATCCGGGCGATGACCTTAGAAAACTCCTGCAGTTAGAATAAAACAAATATTAGAAAAGCACTTAAGAGCAGGCAGAGGCATTCAGTGCCCCAACAAAGAGGAGTCTGTCTGTCTGACATCACCAGAAGGCAGGAGGTGGATGGTGCTGGCAATGGCTGGCGACTCAGCAGGATGAGGGCCAACAGCTCTGCACAGCTCCTAGCCTTTGAAAGGCGGCCAACATTGTGCAGGCAACGCTGCCCCCCTCCAGGCAAGAAAGGAGTAAGCAGGTGGGGGATCCTGTGCTGCCACCGAGATCCCCCAAGGGTCTCCTGCTTTCTTTTCCCAGGTCAGACAGGCCAATAGTCAAAGCGAAGAAAGCAGGGAAGCGGCTTAAGTCCCCAGCTTTGGTGAGAGTAAACAAGTCAGGACTGGATGCTGAGCCAGCACAAAGGAAACAAAGGCTTGTCTTGCTGCCTGCCCGCTGGCTGCCGCTTGCTCCTTACAGCAGTCTGAAGTGCTAACCAAGCTCTCCGCAGCATGCTAAACTTGGCTGTAGAGGGTTCCTGGCCTGAAGAATTTGCTAGATGAGCTTGCTAACCAGTGTTTTCAGGGTTAAGGAATCATGGGAAATTCCTAGCCTCAAGGAAGTGGATCTCTAAGGACACTTTAAACTCCATAGTTCTCTGGTTCCATATGAACAGTCATTAGTGGAAACTCCTCCACTCCCCATCTTCAATGCTGCTGTCAGCAATACACAGTGATTTGTATCTGCCCGGCAATGGAGGGGATCTTTGTGTTGATCTGATTTGATGGAGGCAACTGAAATCTGGCCTGTGAGTTTTATCTTTATCTTAAAGACCGCCAGTGCCACAAGCACACAAGGAGGAGGTGTGGGGATGTGGTCACCATAGTAGATACTTGCCTAACACACACAAGTCCCTAGGCCTCATCCTCAGCACAGAAGCATAAAAGGGGAAATTAAAGGAAAAACATAACTTTTTTTTGTGTGTGTGTGTTTCCTTTTTTTTTTTTAAGAACAGGCTTCTTTGTTTAGTTTCTTGGTCATGTATCCATTATGCATATGTCTGTGTGCCTGTGTGAGTTTCTGTGTACTGCGTGTGTGCAGGTGCCCATAGAGGCCAGAGGGCATCCGGTCCCCTTGGAACTGGAGGGATAGAGGGTTGTAAGCCATCTAGATGCAAGTTCAGGGAACCGAACCTGGGTCCTCTGAAGGAACACTAGCCCTCTCAACCGCTGAGCCATGCCTCCAGTCCCATTTCGCAGTCACCCCTTGTTCCTCTCATCCGGGCCTTTTATCACAGATTCGCTAGGAGCCTGGGAGCCACATAGCCCATTACCTTCATGCTTTGGGACACTGTTAACATCTGTTAATGAGATGAACCTGCTTCCTGTGTAAAAACATAACGGAGGGGGGAGCACCCTGTGTCCCTACCCTGTCTCTGGCAGTGACCTCAGGAGAATTTACAATGTTCTACTGTACCCCACCCCCACCTGCTTCTTGGCTATATGTCAGTGGCAGTTCTCGGGCACAGGTGTGGGAAGGGGCACACTAAAGTGAGCAGCAGTGCCCCCAGCTCTTGCCACTCTCACCCCACTAATAGCTTTGTAAGCCTTGGGTGCCCTCTCCCCCACTTCTCTGCCTGAAATGCCGAGAGAAGTCTTTTTGTTAGTTTTGCTGGTTTGTGTTTTTTGTTTTATTTCTCTGCCAGATGTTGCTTAATTGTGCATCAATCAAACTAAGCAGGCGGGCTGGGGAGATGGCCTAGTGGTTTAGGTATACTCTAGCACGCCACATGAAAAGCCAGATGTGGGGATGCACACCTGTAATCCTAGGGCCTGGGAAGATGGAGACTGGGGGATGCCTGGTGCTTACTGGCCAGCTGAACTGGCGGGTCCCAGGTTCAGGGAGAAACACTGTCTCAAGAATAAAACGGAGAGCGATTGAGGAAGCTACCTGATGCTGACATTTGCTCTCCAGATGAGCATGCAACATGTGTATGGGCACACATGCATTTTCACACACACACATACACACACACACACACACACACACACACATCCAACAAAAAAAGCTGAGCAGGAGAGTCTCAACCATCCTTATTTGTCATCCATATAATACAGACACCAAGTACACGGATAGTTAAGCATTAGAAGTGCCAGAATGCTCAGCAGGTTGCTGGATACAAAATTAACGCACTGAGAAAAGTCAGTGAACAAGTCACGAATATGAATACCATCCATGGTTCTGCCCTCTCACCTCCCACATCTCATCGGGTACTAAATCCAGTTGAGTGTACCTATCCAGTCTTTACAAAATGCACCAACATCCCCCCGCCCACTGTCTCCCTAACCAGGCCACTGCCATCTCGAGTCTATGCCAGAGACTTTCTTACTGGACTTTCTGAATACAATTCTACCACATGTGTCCCTCAAAGAATAGCTGGAATTCTTTAGAAGCCATTTGCCTGCTTCAAAGGTTTCTCATTGCTCTTGAGAAGAATTCTTATCTCCTTAGGTCCCTGAAGTCCTTCACCGCCTACCCCTGCCTGCCTTGCCAGCTTACTTTCTTGAGAACTCCAGCCATCCTGAATCTATTCATGTTCTCAAATGATCCTTTCAAAGCAGCGTCTCTACCTGGAGCATCTTCCTCACCACATCCTCTGCCTCTTCTCTCTCTCTCTTTTTTTTTTAATGATTTATGTCTATGAGAGTTCCGTCTGTCAATACATGTGTGCACCATGTGTGTGTTTGGTGCCTGAAGAGGCTGGAAGAGGGTATCCAATTCCCCAAAACTACAGCTACAGACACTAGAACTGCCGATGTGTGGGTGATGGAAACCAAACCCGAGTTCCCTGTAAGAGCATCTAGTGCTCTTAACCACAGATCCATCTCTCCAGCTTCTTCCTCTTTAGCTTCCACCTACTCTTAAGCCTTAGATTGGTCCTTATGTCCCCAGTAGAGCATGAAGCTCTACTGGGTGCGCTCTCAGCTTCCTGCCTCCCTTACCTCTTCACGGCACTGACCATGCCTTATGGAATTGCCTGTTAATCCTCATTCACTGCCAGCCAGCTATAAGTTCCACACAGGCTGAAAGCGTGCCTCATTGTATGTTTTAGTGCTCAGACCTGCTGGGGGCTTATTAAATATGTATGAATCATAATTCCCTTCTATGCCCTTCTCAGATAGCAGGTTCAAGAATGGGGCTTGGGAAGAAAGGATGGGTCAGGGTGAAGACAGCTAAGGTTCTATTCACGGGTCACTGCCTTGCAAGAGCAACCACAGAGGATCCCGGGCTCAGCCACATCTCCAACAACTACAGATTTGCTATCTCCAACTTCAGAGCAGAGAGCACTTAGGAAGCCTGAGCTTACAGGGAAATAATAGGAAACCCAAGAATAACAACACAGATCTGCCTGAGTGTGTCAGGAACAAGGGATGACTCAGATGTTCCCGAGAGGTGACACAGCTTCCCTTTATTTCCCCAGTAACCCCCGCGAGTGGGATAGCTTATTACCCTTAGCTGTTGATGAGCCATACCGTTTTTTCTATGAATTTTAAAATTAGTTCTTTGAGAATTTTGTACAATGTATTTTGATAATATCACTACCTCCCCTACTCCTCCAAGGTCCACCTCCACTTCCCTACCCATCTAGGTTTGTGTCCTGATTTCAAAGAAAAACCAGGTACAGTTGGTGTTGTCCGTGTTCTTTTGGATGTGCGGCCTTCCATTTGAGTGTGGTCAGCCCACCAGGAGCCACACCATCAACAGAACCCAACAGCCCCTCTCCCAAGAGCTGCCAATCACCAATAACTCCTTAGTGGGGGTGGGATTTTGTGCTCATTTCTCCTCTCCATGCTGGTCTGGCTTGAGCTTGTCCAAGTCTTGTGTATACTGTCTTAAATGCTGTGAATTCCTATGTGCAGGAGGGACGTGATTCTTAGAGAAGATAAATGACCTAGTCAAAGCCATATCTATAGGAGACCATCCAGCTTCCAGTTCAATGTTACTGTCTCTCCAAACATGATACCAAAACATGAGGTGGACTGAGGTATGTTTATGTGAAGGAGTTTATAGTTGGCTGTGAGTCTGTTCAATAAATGGGTGATTTTACCCATATTCATTTACCAAGGACTTTCAATCCATAGTATGGGTCAACATCATTACAAGAACCAAGAAAACACTGAGAAAAAGCAGAGCAAATAAGAATAAGAGTAATTTTTCTACAATTTGTTTTATTTACATTCAAGATGTTTTGGTTTTCCATGTCAGCACACATATGGCCTCATTGTCTTTAATCTTACGATTACCTGCCAGGGCAAGAGAATCATCGTCAGTTACCCATCCCTCCCGTTGATGGGTATTTGGATGATTTCCAGTCTCCTAACATCTTAAGCATTTTTTCGGTCAAAGCATTTGTTTGCGCACATACACATGTTTGTTCGGCCATCAGACTTCTGTAAGGCGAGCTGTTCAGGTAAAAGGTTAAGCACTTTTTCATCTGGACAGGCACAGGCAAATCCCTTGCTTCTGTCTCTTGGGCCACAGCAAGTTCAACACCTCGTCACAATGGAGAAGGTTGTCTCCCTTTACCCTCAGTCAAAATGAACCTTCAAGCCGGCCGTAGAGGTTCACACCTGGAATCTCAGTGTTTGGAAGGCTGAGATAGGAGGGTTAGAAGGAGTCCACGGCCAGTTTGCTCTATGTAGTGATGTTCAGGCCAGCCTGAGCTACAGAGTGAGACTTCATCTTTAAAAATGCCCAAACAAGCTGGGCAGTGGTGGCGCACACTTTTAATCACAGCACTAGGCCGATCTCTGAGTCTGACGCCAGCCTGGTCTACAGAGCTAGCTCTGGGACAGCCAAAGCTGCACAGGGAAACCCTTTCCAACAAACAGATAAAGAAGAAAAGAAAGGAAGGAAGGAAGGAAGGAAGGAAGGAAGGAAGGAAGGAAGGAAGGAAGGAAGGAAAGAAAGAAAGAAGGGAGGAATCTATACAAACGAACCTGTCAATCTTGGGTCACTAAGGTTTCTTTTGACATTTCCTTGTCTCTGATTGCCGAGGCTGGAGGTCTTCTCTTACGTTTACTGATATTTCTTTCTCTATTTTTTTCTGTATTACTTCTTCTTTCTTATCATTCTCTAGGAATTCTCCCAACCTGTACCTTGGAAATTAACTTTGTAGATTTCTTTCTTTCAACATCATAGCTATTACAATGTTGGCGTTTATTGATTTGTTCATTTATCTAGGGGGGTGAGGTGCAATGCTCGTGGGGGTCAGAGAACAGCTTGCAGGACTTGGTTCTCTCCTCCCACCATGTGTGTGGCTTTTCAGTCTCAGATTCAGGTCATAAGGCTTGGCCACAAGGTCTTTAACCTCTGAGCCTTCTTGCTGGCCCTGTTATGTCTTTGAATGACTTGATGTTTATTTAGAAAGACCTTATCACTTCTAGATTTATCTATTTATATATTCAGCTTGAAGCAATTATGTATGGGTCACTGTATAATACATTGGTGAAAACTAGATTCTCCTGTATTTAATTCTCTTAGTAATTCTAGTGTTGCGGCTGTTATTTTACAAGTAGGCTCTTAATTCACTAGGGATTTATTTCCAGGGATCATGTACAAAGGGGAGCTAACTTCCCTAGTGCCAGTCTTGACTGGAAAACAACCAGCACCAGCGGATGTGAGCCCCATCGCCAATAGCCAATTTCCATACGCGAATGCTGTTGAGTTCCTTAACTACCCATGCCCCATAGATGAGCTTTGAGAACCAACCCAAACTGATTGCACACTTTTATTGTCATTTTGACAGAATTATATGGGACAAGGATTAACGTGGGGGTGGCCTGTGTTCTCTCTATAGTATTGTTTCCATGGAAAGCGTCTATGTCATTTGATTTAGTCAGATTCTTTTTTTCTTTCTACTCAAGAAAAGTATAGGTTTTTTTTTTTTTCTTTTACATTGGTCTTGCATAGATCTTGCTAGATATATTTTAGTTTGAAGATAAAGGGCAGTTTAGACATGGAGTCCCTGCCTAGGCTACTCAAGCCCCTGGTTTGATCCTCCAATAAGTGTACTGGGTTCCTAGCGATGTTAATTGCTAGGTTCCTGTTCCTCGTCAACTTGACACAAGTTGGGGGCTCAAATGAGAGAATGCTTCCATCCGATTGGCCTATAAGCAAGTGGAGTATTTTCTTGGTGAATGCTTCTTGATTAATAATTGATGAGGGAGGACCCAGCTCACTGTGGGTGGTACCACCTCTGGGCAGGTGGTTCGGGGTAGTTAAAAGTAGGGTGAGCAAGCCATGGGAAACAAACCAGTAAGCAGCACTCCCCTATGGTCTCCAGTTCCTGCCGTGAGCTCTTGCCCTGACTTCCCATCATGATGGACTGTGAACTGTAAGATACAAAGTGGAATAAATCTTTTTCTTTCCAAGCGGCTTTGATCATGGTGTTTGTCTCAGCAACAGAACCAAGCAATCATTTTTATGTAAAAGCAGCTTTGCTGCATTATAGTTATTAATTGGACATTGCTAGCATACAAGAAAGCTATTAATTTTTCTGAAATTATTCTTTTTTGTGTGTTTATTTATTTTGTGCTGGGGCCTCAGGACTGCTATAACTGAGTACACCCCCAAACCATTTTAAATTGACTAATTTTTTTTTCCTTTTCGAGACAGGGTTTCATTGTGGAACTTTGGATGGCTTGGAACTTGCTATGTAGATCAGGTTGGTCTGAATTCATTGAAAACACCATGACCCTGCCTCCTAAGTGCTGGGATTTAATTAATTACTTTTTTGGGAAGTGGATCTTAGTTGCTTAGACTGACCTGGAACTTGTGACAGTCCTCCTGCCTCAGTCTCCTGATTGCTGAGATAACAGGCATGAATCACCATGGCCAGGTGATTCTATTAATTTTTTTCAGCTTTTTCTCTTCGCACATCTGGGTGGATGGCTGTAATGAGCAACTCTGAACAGTGTAGACTTTTTTTTTTTTTATTTTCGAGACAGGGTTTCTCTGTAGCTTTTTTTGTTCCTGTCCTGGAACTAGCTCTTGTAGACCAGGCTGGCCTCGAACTCACAGAGATCCGCCTGCCTCTGCCTCCCGAGTGCTGGGGTTAAAGGCATGCGCCACCACGGCCCGGCTAGTATAGACTTTTTGATCCACATCTAAATACTTTATACACATTAACTCATTTGTCATTACTGCCCTATGAAGGAGTCACTTTCATTGTCCCTGTTTGTTAGCTGAGATGCCAGCTGTCACTAAAAGCCATGCTGTAAAGACTTGCCTCAGTGGTCCCTGTCTGCAACCTTATTTACAAACAATAGATTTACTTCTAATTCTACAAGATTTTTGCCTCACTTCTTCTTTACTTTGTGTGTGTGTGTGCGTGCATGCATGCATGCATGTGTGCGTGTTACATTGACCAAAACCCTGAGAATGTGCTCGATAAGAGCAACAGATCTGGTCCTATAACTGATAAACAAGGCACTTACTGGAGGTGCGGAATTCAGTGCTGCTTCTGAAAGTTCCCTGCCCACAACAGGAGCATTTAAATGAGTGTTCCTACTGTCTCAGTTTGGAAGCAAGGACTAACCATTGCTGATGTTAGTTGAAATTTGCATATTTTGTTCTTCAGGTTTTTTTTTTAATGTTAACTTTTATTGTAAAGTATTTTGGCTTACAGATTATTTGAAGGGTCTTTTGGCATTTGTGTTTTTAATGAAGGAGTGTTTTGTGCATATGGTGGACTCTGAGGTTGTCAGCTGTTCTCAGCCCCTGCATTCTGGACTGGCAGGTCTTTGTCTCTCATCCCTGCAGTCCCCGCCCTGACAATGGGGCTGAGGAGATGGCTCCATGAGTTAGAGTATGTGCCATGCAAGCACAAAGACCTGAGTTAGGATCCAGCCATGGCCACTCCACACACTTCTTTATTTCATGTGTATGAATGCTTTGCCCACATGTATGTATGTGTGCCAAGTGTGTGTCTGGTGCCCACAGAGGTCAGTCAAGGGCATTGGATCCCCTGGAACTGGCATCACAGAAGGTTGTAATCTGCCAGTGGGTGCTGGGAACCAAAATTAGATCTCCTGCAAGAGCAACTGCTCCTTATGGCTCAACCATCTCTCCAGCCCCACTCACACATTTGTAATCCCGGGACTGGATGGGCAGAGACAAGGCTGCTGGGACTCACTGGCCAGCAAGTTTAGCCAAAATATGGTGAGCTCCAAGTTCAATGAAAGACCCTGCCTAAAGGCATAAGGCAGAGCGTAATAGAGCAGGTCTTCCAAAGCCCTTCCTGACTCTGAACATGCATGCATGGAGCTCATACATCCACAAACATGTACAAACACACGTATGTGTGTGGAACACACAGGGAGTCATAGAATTGATCAAGTTGGTTTTGTTTTGTTTCGTAATTTGTTTTTAAGACCAAGTCTCATTGTGTAGCTATGAATGGTCTGAAACTCACTATGTAGATTAGGTTGGCCACAAAGCAAAGATCCGCCTGTCTCTGTCTCCCAAGTGCTGGGATTAAAGTGGTGTGTCATCAAACCAGGCAATTTTTTAAAAAAAAGAATACTCAGCAAAATGATCACTTGAGACTGAATGTCACAGGTTGTCTCCCTGTGTTTTGTTATCCTAAATAAGCAATACATATCTCGATGATCTCATGCACAAAATTCGTGAATCGCCAGGTTGTTTGTTGTTGTTGTTTTTTAATTTACTTGTTCTTTTTGTGATGTTTGATATGCAAACCCAGGACCTCATGCATGCTAGGCAGGGGCTCTGCCATTGAGCTTCATCCTCAGCTCCTGGTTTGTGGAGATAGGGCTTCGCTCTGTATCCAGGCTGGCCTGAAACCCATCAGCTTCCTGCCTCAGCTTCCTGAATGCGGGGACTACAGGTGTGCATTAGTTACTTGTCTTGATGCAGCATGAGCGCTCCTCACAGAAGCAATGCAAGGAAGGAAGGGTGTGTTGTGACTTGCACTCAGAGGCTACAGCCCATCATGGATGGGGAGGCACGGTGAGGGAAGCTCAGGGTAGCTGCTCACACTGAGTCCACAGTCAGGAAGCAGAGAGATAGAGGCCAGTGCCCAGCTCCCTCCCTCCTTTTTGTTCAGTTCAGGACCGAATATTGCCACCCACATCAAGGTGGGTCTGCCCACCCCAATTAATATAGACACTTCTCATTAAACATGCCCAGGGGTTTGCTTCCATGGTGACCCTAAGTCCCCACTAATCGACAGTCAAGGCTGACTATCACACAGGTGTGTAGCACCACCCCTTCTCAGAGAAGGAAGGGTTGATTTGGCTTACCGTTCTAAAAGGGAAGAGTCTGTCATGTTGGGGAAGCGTGCACCAAGCAAGCATGGTGGCTGGAGGAGGAAGATGAGAGCTCACATCTTGAACCGCTAGCAGGAAACGAGGAGCAAACTGGAGATGGGACATGGCACAATGCTTTAAAATCTCAAAGCCTGCCCCCCAGTGACGTGCTTCCGCCAGCAAGACCACACCTCCTACTCAAACAACACCGACTGAGGACCATGTGTTCAGAGATGCAAGCCTATTGGGAACATTTGCATTGAAACTGCCGCAGCTGGGTAGTGCCGTTTTATTTTATTTATTTATTTTTAAATTATTTATTCTTTATTCTATGTACATTGATATATTGCCTGCATGTATGTCTGTACGAGGGTGTCAGACCTTAGAGTTATAGAGAATTGTTAGCTGCCATGTGGGTGCTGGGAATTGAACCCAGGTCCTCTGGAAGAGCAGTCAGTACTCTTAACCACTGAGCCATCGCTCCAGCCCATTTTATTTTAAACCCCTTCATTGTACATTAGTCCTGAGCGAAGCACACTTTCAACGATGCTGTTCTCAACCACAGCAGGTTTCCTTCCCTGGTGGCCCAGAGGAATCTGACACACACTTCCGGGTGGCTCTCCCACGCTGGGATGGTGAGGGAGACGTGGCTGAGTCTGCCATTCAATAGCCCAGCCTCCAGAGAGCTTTCAGCAAGTTGTACAGGAAATCACAGAAAGTTCTCCCATAGAGCAAGGCTCAACGGGGCAGCTTCCTTCTGCCTAGTCTCCTGGGATCTAAGTAGTTGGGTTGGGAAGACAATGATGGAGCTAGCTTGTGAACAGGAAAAGGCACCCCCCCACACACACACACACCCATCTGTCTTCTCATGGCCTGACTGGGAACCTGGTGAGGATCTCTCACTGACTCAGGCAGGGCAGGCCTGTGTCTTTTTTTTCCCCCAGGGGGCTTGCTGATTGGATTGCTAAGGACATCCAAGTAAGGCTGCGTGGGTAGGACAACCTGAGTGATAGGGAGAGCCCCAGTTCATGTAGCCCGACACAACTGGTGACTTAGGAAAGAATACAGCACTCCCATCCTGCCAGTGTGCCCCGAAGACCTGGGCAAAAGAGAGCCAACAGGAGACACACTCATCACTAAGAGTGTTGTAAGTAGAGGGGCAGGGCGACCTTGCACTAGATAAACTGGGAGTCAGAGCAGTCAAAAAGCACTCGATTGTGAAGAAAGAAAACTGTCAAAGCAACACTTAAAAAAAACAAGAGGTTTTCACGTTGCATCCTCGGGTAGGTGACAGGAAGTTCAGCACGGCTACCAGAGACTTACCTCCCTCTCTTTCTTTCCATTCAGTGCGTCGGATTCGCTCCCAGTGTTATAAAAGGGCTGCCAGGCCTCCAGTAATTGTGCCTATATCCACAGCAGAAGGACCGGGGAGGGGCAAGTGGGTAAGGAGCAAGCTAGCCAGGCCTGCCCATTTTCTGTAGAAATGCCAAAGGTTTCCCGGAATATGCTTGCTTTTAGTTCATTCCTTTGACAGGACTTGGGTCATCTCTGGATCAATTCCCGACCAATGTCTTGAGAGTTCATTGCTGTTTTACCCAGGCAGTTTAGCCGTTCTCTGTGCTTCTCCTTGTCACTAGAGGTCCCCACAGGTACCTGGGGAGACTGGGATTCTGCTGAAGAGGAGGGACTGGCATCGTGGGGGAGGGGATGTCTGTGAGCAGAACTTGCCTGTCAGAAAGACTCTAATAGCATCAACGACGTTGTTTGCAAGGCCAAGGGCAAACTGAGAATGTGGAATTCTATGTCCAAGCATAGAGAGTTTCAAACCATAGGGGTCAAGTAATTGTGGGACCCTTCTGAGTTTGTGGACCTGTGTGGCATACAGAGGCAGACGGAGGGTGAGGTGGGCAGAGAGAGGATCCCAGTGCTTCTTACGGGGAAATAGCTGGAGGAAAGCTGACAGAAGATAGTGGGTGGGACCAAATGCACGCAGCACTTTCTGTCTCTCTGCCTTGGGCAGCTTGGGTTGGAGCCTGGGAGTGACTATCACATAAGGCAGATAAGAGAGGGACTGTAGGTGGGTGCTGCATTTGCCTAGCATCAGACACCCCGCCCCATGGGGGACATCGTCCTTTACAGGGGAAAAAACAGTTGGCCAAAGCCCGAGCTTTGCTAGGCACTGGCCAGACTCAGCCTCAAGGTGCCTTAGGCAGCTCACCTGCTACGTACTCTCCCCAGAGGAAAGGCGTCATTGTTCCCTGCTGTGTGGACAACCACCCACCCCTTGCCTAGCCGTCTTCCCACCACCATTGACCCCAAGCCCTCAATACTAATCTGGAAGGTGTTAATTTTCAGAGATTCAGCATGAGTGGGGGAAGGCATGGTGCAGGAGGAGGAGCTAAGGAAGAGGCCCTCAGAGCAGGATTTGTTTATGCAGACCCACGCTCCCTGTCCTACCTCAGCCACCACTCCAGCAGCTGTGTCTTACATGGGCGAGCACAGAGCTCGGTGACGTCGCCCCCTCTGCTGCAGGGTTTGTTTATGTAGACCCATCCTGCCTGTCCTACCTTAGCCTTCACCCCAGCAGCTGCATCTTACAGGGTTGAGCACAGGGCTTTGGTGACGTCACCCCCTCTGCTGCCAGGAGACATAAATTCCATTTCCCAGAAGATGCAGCAGACTGTAGCTTCTGGGCAAGCAGTAGCTCTAGCAGTAAATATTGGCAGGGAGGCTTTTAAGTGGAAGAGCTGTGTAGACTTGGGGCAGCCAGGCTGCAAATCCCCAAATGGGAAAGGGTCTCATGCTTCAGATGAGAAGACGGGATCCATAGTAGCCAAAGAAGCCATTTGAATCCCACTCAAAAGCATTAGCTCCTAAGTCTAATTGTCAAACAAAAACCATGTTGAGCTGAGGGAGGAAACTGCAGACACCAGGTAGAGCTCTCCTCCAGAAAACAAGGCCAGAGCACCACTCATTCTCAGAGGGGTGACAGAAAAGGGGACATATGGCACTCTGGATGGGGGTGAGCGGGGAGAGGGGGAGCGAGAGAGAGAGGGAAGGTGGTCACTTCCCTGGGGAGATCTGTGAGGTCACAGTTTTAGTCATCCCTGAGGGACCTCACCGGAGAGAGTCCTTGGACTCTGAAATTTAGACAGTCAGGGGTCACCTGGAAAACACATTTTAAAAAAGGGCAGGTGACAAACTTCAAGCTGTGTCCCAGCTATAACTTGTGGGCTTGTGGGAAAAGGCCACCTGGGATATTGCAAGTAACTAAGGTCAAGTTCACATGGTCTCCCTCTGCAGAGCCAGTAGCTTCAAGCCCACCTGAAGAAGTGGGTAGCCCCCACCTGAGGGGGGATGGCCCCCACCCAAGAAGGGAGGCAGAGGTTGCTTTCACCTCACACAGTCTTGTGGCACTTGCTTTTTCCCAGCATGGTTTCCCAAAGGAGAGGCCAGCATCTGGGGACAGATTTCAACTGTGCCAGGCCTACAATACTGCAAGCCTCAGGCTGAGGGCAACTCTGCCGAGGGAGATGGGAGGACCACCCAGTGTGGAGGCACTTACACAGCTTGGTGTGCCCATTCCCTCAGCCCCTAAACCCTGTGCAGTGGGCCTGGAGCCTCCTGGGGTTTGCCAATGGACCCTGACACTAAATCCTATTCCAGAACTTTGCTTGTGCGGGCTGAGAATGTAGCTCAGTTGGCAGAGAGCATGCCTAGCAGGCATGAAGCCCTGGGCTTTGATCCCCAGCGCTGCATAAACCTGGGGCAAGGTGCTCACCTATAGTCCTAGTGCTTGGAAGTCAGAGGCAGAAGGATCAGAATTTAGAGTTATCCTTATCTCCCTAGAGAGTTGGGGGCCAGCCTAGACTACAAGAAGCCCTGTTTGAAAAAGAAAACAGAAAGAGAACAGACTCTGTCTCGAACTAAGAGATCAAAGGGGACAAACGGAGGCTATTAGAGGCTGGAGGGGCGGGGAGTGGGGGTCAGCAGGGGAATATGATCAGAGGGTATTAAATTCAGTCACACAAGAGCAAAAACAACACTCTAGGGCTCTATTGTACACCGCTAACACAAGTAATTACACATTGTTAAAAGACACATGAGTATTCTCAACACAACCGAGCATGGTGGTAAAGGCCTATGATGTCCACGCTTGAGCCTCAAGCTGAGACGGGGAGGAGGGGTGTCACTAGGTGTTGAGCCCACCCTGGGATGTATAGTGAGTTCCAGACCAGGTTGAGTTACACCGCAAGATGCTTTCTCAAATAAGTAAATAAAACTAAAAAATAAATACAGATTGTGTGTGAGAGAAAGAGAAATTAGCTGCCTCACCAGACAGGAAGAGCTGTCTCTGTATTGGGGAGTTGGTCAAGGCTGAGGGTATGAGAAGAAACTTGGTCCAAGGCCTTCTGTTCCATGGGGGATTTGATCCATCCAGGAACCTGAGTCTGAGAATCTTTCTTACAGTGCTCTCTCGGGAAGTCAAGTCAAGGGCGCCTGGGGAACCAGACAGTGGCAGCACCTTGAGAAACACAGCTATTTCTTCCTAATCTTTATGTTTGGACTATGATTTACCATACTCAAATTGGCGTACTGAATAAATGAGCAAATCCATTTGAGATTTAAATATAATATATACCTTGCTCTGATCTCTGCCACATAAACAACCATCAGATGCTCTCTCAGCTCCCCTTCTTTTGGCAAGGTGCTTCATCCCTTTGTGGCATTGTTGGGAGCCAAGGAACCGAAACCTGAAAAGTTGATCAAATACATTGTGCTAGAGGGGCTGGAGAGATGGTTCAGCAGTTAAGGGCACTTGCTGAGCAGACAGAGGACCAGGATTCAACTCCCAGTGCCCAAACGGCAGCTCACAACCATCTGTAACTCCGGTTTCTGGAATCTGGGGACCCTGCACACACATGCCGCTTACATTCAGGCAACACATACATAAATATGAAAACCAACAAATCATATTTTAAATGTGCTAAAGATGGAAAAGCTCAAGAGGAGCGAGGCTGATTTGAGAAACTCTTTCCTTGCTGTTTGTCTGGCCTTATAACCACGTGTGCTCAATTCCGGTCTCCACCCTGCCTTAGTAAGCTTTGAGGAGATAGATGCTAGGTGGAGGCTGGGAAGAGAATTCACAATCAAGTTGCTGACATTCTCCTCTCCCTTGCTTAGCAGCAGCAACCTCCTTAAAAGAACATCTGCAGTTACCATGGCAACCCAGAGCCTTTCTACCTCATATCTCCGTGTCCAGAACAAGAACCCCATCTTAGATAGTCCTCTGCGTATGTGTCTCTGTGTGTGTTCCTTGGGGGATGAGAGTGATCTAATGTTAGGACATTGTGCACTCAGTGATCATTAAGAGACCAGGAAGTACCTAAAGGAAGACTTTTATTTATTTTCCATAATAGCCCATTGTTGATACTTCAGACCAGAGGACAGTATATCACAGCCTCCAGAATACTGCATGTTTTTGCACAGCCTGTGAGCAAAGAATGCTTTTCATATTTTTCACTGTTGGAAAACTCAGAACAATGGTTTGGGATAGTGAAGACCACACACACTCAAATGTCTCTGTCCATTGCAGTGTTCTCTCAGCCCACAGTACCCATGCCCCTTATTTATGTGTTATCTGAGGCCTCTTCTACAATTGGGACAGAGCTGGGAGTGAGATCGTATGGCCCACCAAGCCCCACATATTTACTTGGGCCCTTGTCAAGAAAAGCCGCCCACTTCTGCTCTTAGCATTTAACTCAATAAACTGCACTGAAAATGGACTCATGGGGGGGCTCTCCCTAGCCGAGAGTCACTGAGGATTGAGCGTGGCTCCAAGAGGCCATGGTTAGGGTCTGGGTGCTAGCACAAGATGCTTCCGAATGCTTTCCAGATCTCTGGAGAGAGCCCTGCATGCTGCGTTATCCACAGAGTTTCTCAAAGGAGGTGATGTGGGCCTTGCCAAGGTCTAGACTGTTCTGCTCCCAGGAGACCTCAGCCCTTCAGCAGAGCCTTCTGGTCTGCAGAGGCCACTCTAGTGGGTGGCAGTCTCTATGGGTGCCTGGATATGGGTGATTATCACATCCAGGTACCTCCCTGTACCAACCTGTTCCAACTGGCATTTTGCAGATAGGTACAGATATACTCAACCTTGGTATGCTGAAGGCCCTTGGGCCACAACTCCAGCAGTCCATTGCTCACCTGCCCTCTGTGGAAAGCTGTGTCCCTGTTCCTCCAGTGAATAGCTTTATGGCTTCCCTGCCGCCCTTTTATTGCAGTTACTGCCTGCAATCAGCTCTCTCCCTCCTACACTCAGGCTGCCTCCCACAGACTTGTGTCTCCTTCCCTGGTGTCGCCTTTAGGAAGGCTTCTAATGGGAGGTACAGGTCAAATTCAAGCCCATCCAACGCCAATAAACTATTGAATTAGCGAATTGATGTTCAACACACTAGCAGTTGAGCTGGCCAAGTGTAGTTCAAGGTCTGACAGTCCCGGTAACACTGGGCACTGCTTCTGTCTAGGCCTGGTGAACGTTCGGTGTTTATACAATGGAGTTTGTGAACTGCTCAGGAACATTGGAGAGTCTAATAGGGCTTTTAAAATGAAAACGTTGTAGAAGTTGGGTTGACATTTGACTAGGCGGGGATTTGAAATGATCCAAGGGAAGGCGCCAAAGGCAGCAATTTGCAGGAGGAAGGGGTGGTCACGTGACATGACCTTATGGAGACATGAACTCTGGTTGGGGTGCATGAGGACTCAGTAGGGTTCAGGCCTCTTACAAGGTTGTGATATATGATGCATGCATTATTTTTCTCTTTGTTGTAACAAAATGACTGGAAAAAAAAAAGGAAGGAAGGAAGAGTTTATTCTGGCTCGTGGTTGGATGCTGAGGAAGGCGTGGCAGCAGAAGAGAGCAGCCGATCTTATCATTGTGTCTTCAGTTGGGAACAGAGAAAGGGGGAGGGGCAGCTTTCAGTCCAGGACCCCAGCCCATGGCATGGTGCCACCCACACTCTAGGTGGAACGTCCTGTGTCCTAAAGGTTTGTTTCCACAGTGCTCCTCCACCCCTTCAAGTCTACAATCAATTTAACTACCACAGATGACACAAGGAGTTCTGCGAGCTGCGGAGAACACATTTGGGCAAGATGAACTCTGTTTCCAAGGGTCCAAGTTTGCTTTCTGTTGCTGCGATCAATGCTGTGACCAAAAGCAACTTGGGAAGGAAAGGTTTTACTTGGGTTATACCTTCAGAGCACAGTCCGCAGAGGAAAACCAAGGCAGAAACTAAAGAAGAAATGCCGCTTACCTCCAGCAACCTTTCCTATGCCTTCCAGGACCACCTGCCAGAGGTGGTGCAGCCGTCAGTGGGCTAGCCCTTATCCATCAAGAAAATGCCCTCCCGAGACACACCGTAAACGTATCTGTGAAGGTAATTCCTCCATTGAGGGGCCCTCCTCCCAGATGTCTCCAGTTTGTGTCAAGCTGGCAAGAACTAGCCAGCATATCAGGGAAGGGCCGAAAGGACCATAAAGTCCTTGGACACAGGTGAAAGACATGAATTGAAGGGTGTATTCTTCTAGGTCACGTGACCTGCCCTTCTGTGCCAGCTCTTCGGTTCTGCTTGGCCTATCTGTGGGCTTCCGGCTTCTGTTACACTGATTCGCTGAGCCAGACTCACTCCAGCTCGTCCCAGCAGCACCTCTATAAGAACCAAGGCTGGGGTGGAAGGGTGTATCTGAGGAATTTGCGCAGTGACAGATGATTTGATAGGAGAGCCACCTACAAAAGCCTCTGCATCGTTTCCATGTCCTCTGAACACCTCACTTCCTGTGAAGGGAAAGTGAAGATCTCAGGGAAAGTGTTGTAGGCAAGAGCCCTGTCATCTTGGGCTAGTTTTAGGACCTTTGGAAAGCCATTCATAGCTCACCGCTGTGCGTGACCATTAAAACCTTCAAAAGGTATTTTCAGCAGACTGCTCCAGCTTCCACCTATACGAAAGCTAAAAATGCTATGGATAGCACCTGAAGCCTATCCCTCGCTCCGCCTCAACCTCCCTCCTATGGCTCTCACCAATGCCTTTGATAAATACCTGGATTTGTGACTTTCTTTGTTCTGCTAATAAAATCTCACTCAACCATTTCCACCGTGAAACGTGTCTTCGGGAACATCCTGAATTCATGTTCCTGGGCTATGGTCATTTATCTTCGGCTTCAGAAAAAGAAAAATGGTCACCGATGTCCCCAAGGCTCTTCACGCCACTTTGCATTTATACTTTGCGGCACCACATGTTTTAGACTAGTGACTCTCACACTTAAGTGTATATCACACTCACCTAGATCACACTACCCAAATTGGTAGACTTTAGCAGCAGAGGTTGGGGGTGGGGCCTGGGTTCTTCATTGCCAACCCATCCTCAGGAGTAGCTAATCCTATGATTCCCAGAATTCCATTTGAGGAACCAATCCTTGGGGACATTGATGCTCCAGCTGTTCAAGACAACCACCATTCCTTTGAGCTAACACCTCCCGGTAACTAGCTCCTCCATCTCAAGATGATCCTGTTGTCCATTTCACTGGGAACAGAGAAAAACAGTCAGGAAACATGGTCACATGTAATGAATCTCTCTGTTCCACCAGCCAGCTCCCAAATAATAACATGGAGACTTGGTATTAATTATGAAAGCTCAGCCGTATCTTAGGCTTGTTCCTAACTAATTCTTATAACTTAAACTAATCTGTTCCTATTCATCTATGTGTTGCCACATGGTTTGTGGTTTTTGCCTCTCCTCCTGCATGTCCTGCTTTTTCTGAGTCCAGCTGGGGAATCACAGTGACAAATCTTTACACAGTGCAATCAAATCTCTCCCAACAACCACACCATCACATATTCATTGACTCTGCACTGTGAGTTCCTCTCTGCTTCTAGCAATGATCTTAGGCTCCCACTGACAATCTCTTCCTCAGCCATTGGACTGCACCCCCTCCACCTGCCCAAGGATGTCACTCCTAGACATGACCCTGCCTCTGGGTCATTATCCCTGCGCACAAAATCAACACCCAGCCAAACAACAAAATGATTGCCCCTGTTCTCTGTTTTTTCTGCAGAAGAACTCAAGGGGTGTCCCTTCTCATCTTCCCTGCCATCCTGTCTTGGGCCCTGTTCAATTAGACCTTTGTTCTCGCTTCTGCACTGACAACGTTCTTGTCAACGTTATTATCATAACTTTTGGTTGTTGTCTCTGAAACAAGGTGCCTGAGACTGAGTAGCATTAGGTCTGACACAGAGGCAGGAAACGGGTGGCTTCCAAAGGGGCTAAAAATAATTTCAGATAATTTGGCCGTGGCCTACAAGATTCTAATTCACCCTCACCATGAAGTTCTGCCATCTGTCTCACAGAGATGCTAGCTCCTCTGCCCTCACTCTCTGTTTAGGTCGTTTTATCTGGCGTCTCAAATTGCAATGTAACCCCTGTGCCATGACTCCCATTTTGTGTCTTCAGTCCAGACTTCTCCACTGAATTCCCAACACTCCTATCTTCTGCCGTCTTCATGGTGGGCTTGACACAGTGAGCACCTCCAGACTGACTTCCTTACTCCTCCCCAGTCATGCATGAAGACACACAGACACATAGGCACACAGATAGACAGACAGGCAGGCAGACAGGCACCACATCTAAATACAAGAGCAAACCTCTGGATTCATGTTCACAATGTATCTGACACCTGACCCTTTCTTGGCACTTCTCTTATCTTCTGGACCCATGTTATGGAAGCATGTGGACCAGTCTCCCCACTTTTTTTCCTTGCCTGCAGCCTTTCCTCCTAGTCAGCCCAAGTTTGCACTTAAATGTTAGTCAGGTTCTAGAACCCCACACCACAGAATCCCAGAGCAAAAGTCAGAGACCTCCTAATGGCCTGCAAGGAATTGACAAGGTTCCACTCGGACTTGTAATAGCTTCATGGCTATTTTCTGAGCATAGCAAAAAACAACTTATCTTTTACTGTCTCTGCCCCTGCTGGGAATAGAGGCCATCTCAACTAGAAAATCTGAGATCATGTTAGCCTTTCAAACAAACACATTGAGTTAATTAATGGAAATGGGTGTTCCTACATAAATCAAGATACTGATGACTAAGTTATACCTTAGACGTGAGTTAGGTCAGTAGTAATCAGTCCCATAGAGTCCTATCAGGTATATCCAGACCAATAAGTAGAGCATGCGTATAGAGCACCCATGGGGTTGCTGTCATACTGGGATGCCTGACCAGCCAGCTTTCCATGACACATTTTTATCTCTTCTCAGATGAGAAGTTCTGAGCTCTTAATACTGAAAGAAGCCCAGCGGGAAATTCTTCCTGGTGTGTGTGCAGAAGCACGTGTGTGTGTGTGTGTGTGTGTGTTGTTGTTGTGGTGGTGGTGGTATGGCAGTCAGTTGGCAGTCTTAGGTATCATTTCTCAGCTACCATCCTCCTCGTTTTTTGGAGACAAGGTCTCTAATTTGCCCAGGGCTCATCAAGTAGGTTGGCTAGAGAGCCTGCGGGATCTCCCTGTCTTTGTCTCCTTGGAGCTGGGATTATCAGTGTGCACCACTGAATTTGGCTTTAAATTTTTTTTCTACGCTCTGGCCATTGAACTGGGGCCCTTATGCTTTTACCACAAGCACTGAGCCATCACCCCAACTCAGTGGTTCTCCTACAATACAAGAACGTCTCCCCCAATGGATCTAGTTTGCCCACACTTTTTTTTCCACACCTTCTCCAAGCTGGTACTTGGGTTCACACCAGAAAACTCATCCCACCTGGCATAGTTCTTCCTCTCCTGTCCGCCCACAAGACAACATACCTCATTAAAGGGGTGCAGCCAGCTAGGGAAGCGACATCCTGATGGTCGTGTCCGGTAAGAGCACAGCCACCTGTACCTCAACAAGGAAATGAATTATTCTAGCAGGACAAATCCCTCTTCCATTGACATTGATGTGACTTTCTTCTTTCATAAAAGCCGAAACCTTTTCTCGTCCCCCAGACAATGTTCTTTGTTAAAAATAGAAAGACACAGCATCCTGTGAAAACGGCAAACATTTTCCATCAGGAACTGACTTGCTTGGAGCCCAGCCAGCTGGGCATTGGATATAGTCCTGCGATGCTGGGGACTTGGTGGGCATCTTCAAGTGAGAGCCTTCTCCTCTGAGAAGATTGCACTCCAAGTGGCGGGATGACCTTCAGATTGAGATGGTGAGATTGAGAAAGGGAACCAAGCAGAAGCACCTGCTGCAACCTACTGGGATGGTACTGGGCTAACTGGCCAAGAGGCTAAGAAGGAGTCTCTGTGCTGAAAGGGTGAAAGAACCACTCACTCCTTTGGGGACAGTGGTCCTTGGCAGAGTTCCTACATCCTCATTCTCTCCCTTTATCCTTCTACAAGGCTGTTTTCCCTCCATGATCCTTTTGTAAATAACAGAGCCCCTCTTTTCCCCAGCATTGTAAGTTCTAAGGAGAAGCCAGACCTGAGGCTGAAACGTTAAGTGTGAAATAATCTCTCATCAGATTTCAGGACCCAGAGTATATGGAGATCCTTGCAATGCCTAAGGTTCCTTGGACCTTTGCCTAATACATCAAGGAAGGCAAAGCATGGAATTGCTGTAACATTTAACTTACAGGGAGAAAAAAAGGTCAAGGTAACTTGTGATGTCCTGGTCATGGGAGTTGGGGAGGAGAGCGTGTCCTGGGCCATGAAGATACTGCTCAGCACCTGGCCTTTCTGCCCACCGCCTCGCTGTACCTACTTTGTCTAGCTTTTCTCTTGTCTACTGAAGCCTTTGACCCCCTTACTCCTCCAAGATGGAGCTTAAAGGCACCCCATCTTCTAAGGTAATGATTCTTGAATAGGCTTGCCCCCTTCCTTCAGACTCTCCTCTCCTGGATATTAGATTTGGGGCAGTGAACGGTTCACAGCTAAGCCCAGAACCAGAAGGGTTGGAAAGACTCATTATCTTACCATAGTTGATCACAATGTTGTCACTCATACAGGAAGTTTAATAAGTTTAAAGCAAGCCATGGACTCCAAATGGGACCAGTAAAACCTTAGTGGAATCAACCATGAGCTCTCCATACCGACAAGTGGGAGAAAAGTCGCCGTAGTACGGCACTACGAGGTAGGTGGGGGCGTTTGGGAGCAGAGCAATGTGGTAAAGATACTCAAAATCCAAATTCCAAACAGCAGCTTCATACTACGGGGCCAGTAGAAGAGTCCACCCCCATCCGTGTTGGAATTTGACTGGCTTGATCTAGTGCAGGCATCATGCAGATAGCTACAGCTGCTGTGTGTTGCTGCATCAGCCCCGCTATGCCCAGCAAACTGCCAGCTCTTACAGCCTTTCCGCCACATCTTCCACAATGTTCCCTGAGCCTTGGATGGAGGCAGGAGTGCTATAGATGATTCACCCGCAGCTGAGCACTTGCAGTCAGTTACTTATCCTCCTCATTTGACCAGATCTGAATCTCTACACTAACCCCTACCCACTTCCAAACGAAGCTTCCCTGACAAAAGCCGAGAACAACACAAATCTATGGGGATAAAACCATTTGTTCAGAAGGCAGCTTGGCACCGTGAGCAACAGTAGTAGGTTCCCTCTGGGATCTAGGATCTCCCAAGTCACTGGATTTTGACCAGGTGTGTAGTAGCAGCAATGCCTCCTGTGGGGCAGGCCTCATAACTAATTAGGAAGGTATCACGCCATAACGATCTTGCCACTATTGCGGCAGTAGGCACATCTTGCCATAGCCCAGGATTCTCTGTGTGTAACAAGCTCCCACTTGATACTGCTAGTGCTGATCCAGTGTGATACCCAATTTTAATTATCATCTTCATTGGATTAATAAACACCTAGTGCATTATTAATAAGGAACATCTTTGGGCATGCCTTGATGGCTGTTCCAGAAAGAATGAACTGAAGGAGTAAGCTCTAACTTGAATGTGAACAGCACCGCCCCATGAGTGGGAGGGGGGGCTGTGCTAGGCTGAATGAAAATCAGGAAAAGAAGATCATCACCTGAGCACCAGGTTTTGGTTTACTGGTCTACTCAGATGCAGAGAGGTTCCGGACATCGTGCATTCCCCACAATGACAGATTCTATTGGAGCCAACACAAACCTTTCCTCCTATAAGTTACTTGATGTCAGGGAGGGGAATGGGGACAGACTTCTCTGTGTTCCACCGCACTGGCTAGTTTACGTCAACTTGACCCAAGCTAGAGTCATCAGAGGGGAGGGAGCTTCAGATGAGAAAATGCCTCAAGATGAAGCTTTAAGGCATTTTCTTAATTAGCGATTGATGTGGACAGCCCAGCCCATGATGAACGGTACCCGCCCTGAGCCCCTGATCCTGGCTTCTAAGAAAGCAGGTTGAGCAAGCCCTGGGAAGCAAGCCAGTAAGCAGCACCCCTTGGTGGCCTCTGCATCAGCTCCTGCCTCCAGGTTCCTGCCCTGTTTGAATTCCTGTCCTGACTTCCTTCATTGATGGACTATGATCCGGAAGTGTAAACCAAATAAACCCTTTCCTCCCCAGCTTGCTTTTGGTTACAGTGTTTCATTGCAGCAACAGAAACCTTAGCTAAGACATCCACTCCCTGTGACCCAGTTAACACAGAGCCCTGGGGTCCGTGTTGTTCTGATCGTCTTTCTAAGTCGCTGGGAGCTTGCTGGTCTAACTGACCGGTGTCAGCTTTCTTATCTACTCCGTCTGCCTCTTGACACTGACTGCATGTTAGTGTCGTCATGGATACCAGCCTTGAAAACATCCTGGCCGAGGCATCACAGTGACCATGGAGTCTCTGAGTGGGATTCAGTTGCTGGTTTGATTTTTGTAACTAATTTCATCGTGTTAGTACAGACGTTTTCAAACTGGAATACACATTAGAATCTGTACCTGGAGGCCTTATCAAACTCAGCTTATTGAGTTCCACCCCTAGAATTTCTGGAACCCCCAATTTAATATTTCTAACAAGTTCTCAGGCAGTGCCCTTGCCACATAGACCCTGGCAACACTTCACAATCAGCTTGTCACATGAACCCAGCAATGAACAAACCCATGGTGTAGGAGGAGACCATACAAACCGGGTAGCCACACTGTGATTCCAAAGAAAGTTCTTTAATGGAGACCTGCAATATAGGCTTTGTGTACCCTGATCTTCAGTCTTGGGTCCCTAACCTTCCATGTATGAACTCCGACCTCCTCTCCAGAGAGACTATGTGGGGAGGCCCACAGGCTACATGGAAAAAGAGGAGTTTGTGGAGTCCAGTCTCATAGCCTTCCTGGCCAAGGTGCCAGTCATGTGACTAAAATTGTTTGGGATCCTCTAGAGCAGCCCAAACATTGAATACCATCAGAGGACTCCAGACAAAGCCACCCTTGAGCAGGAGAATTACCCAGCTGAGCCCCGCCCTGACTCCCGACAAAATCACATTGCATGACGCAGGGGTTGCTATTTGAAACACTGAATTTGGGGTACTTTGTTCTGCTGCAATAGGCAATCGGAATCATGTTGCCAACACATTAGCCTTATGTGTGACATCCACGCACTTTGTCATACAAATATTTGACCAATGTCAGAGGAACAGATTCAAAACACATGATAACAGTACGGGCTTGTGAAGGTATGTGACCTTTTGTACTATTCCCGCTAACTTTGAGTCCTGCAGCCAATTAAATGTCCCATAGATACACCTCTGCAGCAAAATACGCTGCCAGTGGAAACAAGGCCTCCTTGTGAATTGTGCAGAGGCTTGCGTTAGCATCCAGCTCAAGGTTGGGGCTTGTCAAGAGGATGCAGGAAGAGCTGGCCAATTGTGAGGAAGGCTGGGGAAGGTGGAGCCCTTCCACAAGGAGGGCTCTGTCCGCTCCTGAGCACAACAGGGTTGTTTCTCAAGGTGGAGTTTTAGGTTTGAAAGCAATTTTCATTTTGAAGAAGGGGACTTTATTTCCTCCTCTCTCCAACTCATTTAAACCTCCCCCAGCCCAAGGGAAATTTTTAGAACTGTATAATAAGGACACTCTCAAAATCACAGCCTCTTTTTCTGAGTGTGTTTCTTATGTAAATGCTATATCAGAGAAGCTTCCCTCTGTTTTACGCTTCAATCCCGCTTTGAAAACCTGCAAAATAGAAACAGAAAAAGACACCTTGAAAATACATCGAGTTTCAACGGTTTTCCATTTTTACCTAAGACTCCTAAAAAAAAAAAAGCCTTTATTCTTCAAGTTTAGATTAATTTTAAATCTTCTTGTGCTGAACTGGAAGTGCAAAGGAAAATGCTGGCTCCACTGGATTTATTCCATCCAAATACATCCAAGGTGGGGCCCTTTGTACCAATCTGTGAATCCCTGGAAACCTGGAGTGGTATGGGATGGCCCACAGCAGGGCTTAGTCAAGGGACATTGTAAGGGGCTCCAAAAGAAGCCAGGGTGTCTCCCTCCCCCGGGACACAGGCCTGTGGAGGACCGAGAGCTGCCTGGGTTCACAGTTGGTCTCCACCAGTTCCTTTTCACCCCCTTCTGCTCTCTTCCCACTTGTTAGCACAGAGGTGTGTTTACAGGTCTGTTTGCCTGGCCTTGGGAACCCAGCAGGCGGGGAGGGAAGGGTTAATCTCTGTTCCTACCCAGAAGCAAAGGCGGAACAGTATTTAGATAGAGAATAAATGGATGTGCTTAACCGAGGAGCTGCTAGAATGAATGGGCTTGAATCTTAAGGCAGGCACTTATTGGCTGCATAAAGACAAATCTGAGAGGGGAGAGAATACTTCAAACCCTCATAAGGCTTAATATGCACAGCCTCCAGACCCTTCTCACAGAACGCATTATATTAAAGCAGGGAGGCAGAGGGAGAACGGATGCCAGCAGAAGGGTTAGGCTAAGAGAGGTTAGGAGGAAATTGAGACTCTCCGAAGGAAAAAAAATCCATGTGGGGCTTGGTTGTCCCTGGGGAGATGGCTCTACCAGCAAAGCGCCTTGCAAGCGGGAGAACAGAGTTCAGACCCCCTGAACCCACATAGAAAGCAGATAACAGAGACACACCTTGTACTTCAGGGCTGGGGTAGAGTGGACACAGGAGTTGGGAGGGGGACATGGTTTACTGGCCAGTTGTCCAGTCAAATCAGTGAGTTCCAGGTTCAGGGAGAGACCCTGTCTCCAAAAATAAGATGCTTCTGGCTTCCACATGCGTCTGGACAGGAAGACACACACACACACACACACGAATCTCTAGGGACTGTAAGTCAAGAGGGGCTGCGTGAAACAGAAGATAACAATGCAAAGCTAGCTTGAGGCAGGGTCACCGTGTGACTCTACACTCCTTGGGCGCCGAGCCAGGTTTACCTGTGCCCCTTCTAGGCTGTGGTTTCTGTTTCTTTTCCCTCACTACCAAGTCTCAAGCAGTGTTCTTTGTCTGGGGCCAGCTGTTTTATGAGAGATTGCTATTTTTTTCCTTTCCATCCTCAGGTTCCTAACCAGAAACAGAGGCGAAAGTTCAATCATAATTCACTGCCGCCACAGGAAGGAAACAGTGAAATCAATCCAGTCAAGGGAAGGCCGGGAGAAATGAAAAGCTGGAGGAAGCTCGTTACCCCTCAGGCCGACAGGGGGCGCCGCTGAGCCAGACCGCCATCTCTGATCCTCCGCAGGTGTCAGCCTGCTTTCCGCACTGCAACGCCCTCTGGCTGGAAGATGCTCAGGCCGTCCCACCCAACCGGTTTCCCCACTGCCCCCCTGCTCGGGCGCCCCATCCAGAGGGGCCCCAGTGAGAGAACAGCGGACTCCCACCCCCCCCCCCCGCCCCAAACACACAGGGCGAAGAAAACTGAGTGTCACACTCTCTCTGCCCCTCCTTTACACCTCTTACCCCCATCCCTGACCCCTCCCCTTTCCAGGTCGTTCCTCTTCCCTTCCTCTCCTCCCACTGCCCCTCCTCCTTTATGAAAGGCCCCAGCCTGGCTGGAGCTATAGACAGGTTCAGAAGCCCTTTGACCATTTCTCATCTGCAGGGAGAAGCAGAAAGAAGGAGCAGGAAGGACCTTTGGACATCTGTGTCCCCAGCCTCCCAGCCTCCCGAGTGCTCCCGGGAATCCCGAGTGCAGTCCCGCCGCCCCTCCCCCATCCCTTGACAGGGTCTGTGCCCACCACACTCACTGAAAGAGTGAAGAGAGCCAGCATTGGCTCTGACCAGACAAAACAGCAGGGCTGTAGGGGCCCCCAGAGTGTGGCTTAGAGCCCTTGGAGCAGACCGATCAAGCCAGGCTAACACCCAGACTGGCCTTCTTCCAGGGGTCCACCCCCATGCTCTGAAGCCTTTGACATTTCCTCCTCTGAGCCTCCCAATAGGTCACAGGGCTCCAGGAGAGAAAAGAATTGCTGTCAGAATTGTTGTTGGTAATGTTTACGTAAAATCTTATTGAAGCCTAATTTTAGAACCTGTGTCTGCTGGCCTTATCAGGACATGCGGTCTAGAGAGGGTCGCTGCGCTCCCCTGACCCAACTTTAAGGAAAGATTTCAGAGGTGGCAGGCAGAGGCAGGGGCGAGGCACACTGTCCTGGGAAGGTGGGTCTGTGCTCTGCTTGTGTTCTCGCCTGCCTTGACAGAGAGGCAGACACAGGAGGAATTTTCTATAAGGATGGGGTTGCTACTTCTTGGAGCTAACAGGGTCACGTTCTTCCCTTCTTCCCATCTCAGGCCCAGCAAAAGATAAGTGTCCTTTCTTCCCTTCAGCAGACTCAGAGAAGTCAGCATGGCTGGCAGAGACCACTCTTAACTGAAGACATTAAAGTCTCCCGCCTGCCAGATGCCTGGCATAGAGTGTCCCCTTTAATTTTCACTCTCCCATTTTTGCAGGCAGACAAAAGAAGTCGAGTAAGGCTTTGGCAAAATAGCCACACTTCTGGTTGCTTCCCTCACCTAGCAACATCCCCCCCCCCCACATGGAGGCACCCTGCCGAGCCCTCTGTGAAAAGAAGCCTGAGGCTGACTCCGCCCAGTCAGGAAAGACTTGGGCTAGGGATGCTGAGACCTGGGAGGAGGAAGAGAAGCTACAGAAGGAATGGCATGGTTCCTCAGGATGAGGGTCAATATCTACTCACTTGACAAGGCTTCTGAGAGTCTTCACACAGCATCAGGAGCCCAGAGCATCCAGCTCTCTCAACTGGGCAGGGTGGGATGGATTGGGATCCTTAAGCTCTGGTGAAGCCTCTGGTGGCATCTAGGGAAGCCCCCTTCCCTGTCCTGGGAACCACCCAGATGCTGGATGAGCTAAGGGAGAAGGACCCTCTCCTAGACTGCTCCTGCCTGGGTAGCAGGGAGACTTGGATCAGAAGGGGATAGTAAGATGTGGTGGAGGTCTGTGGCCACAGCCTCCAGGCTCCCCGGATCCTGAGTACCGGTCCCTTTCTCTGTTCAAGGATGACTGCTCTCCAGCAAACAGCGTGATACCCAGCTTCATCCTGACTCAGCTTGGGGGAGGCCTGCAAAGCCAGGGCGGAGTGGGGAGAGCTGGGAGGCTGTGGCCTCCAGGAAGGCAAGCAGAACACTGCTGGGGGTTCAGAGCAGAGGCAGAGGGGCCAATGTCTGTCTCCACTGTTAAAACATCCAGAACAAACCTCTATCCACAGGGATACATAACCATAAACCTCACCCTACCTAACCTCCTTAGACATGCAGACACATAGCTTACCCTGTCCCCCCCCCCCCCACACACACACACTCTAGCACACTCTGTTGACCCCTATTAGTGCACAGCTGTATTTGGACAACTCCACACACATATTCTAGTGGGAAGATGTGAGGATACAGTGTGGTAGGTAACATGGTGAAGGCCACCCTAGTACCCCTTTAGTCACCAGACAGATGCACACGGATATGGAATCTGTTTGTGGGGACAGCCTCCAGCACGTTTTATCCGGTGACCCTGGGAGGTTCTTATCCTAGTTAATATTGACTGTCAATTTTACATAACCTAGAATCACCTGGGGGGGGGGAATCCTAATGAATAATTGTCTTTATCGGGATGATCTGTAGACATGTTTGTGGGGAATTTTCTTCATTGTCTTAATAATGTAGGCGGGCCCAGTACGCTGAAGATAGTACCATTTCCTGGTCAGGTGGTCCTGGGCACAGGAGAAAGCCAACTAACTGAGCACCAGCTCCTGTGTGAGCCAGCTAGCAAGCAGCCCTCTCCAAGATTCCTGCTGTTCTTCCTTGCCTGGGAGCGAGTTTCCTGGTTGTAGGGAATGCTGTGTGGGATAGCAAGCAAGTCTGCCTTCAGCTTCCTGTCCTGACTTCCCCCAGTGACAGAAAGCAACCTGGGAGTGTAGGCTGAATAAGACCTTTCTTCTCCAGAGTGGCTTTTGGTCAGTGTTTTATCAAAGCTTCAGAATGAAGCTAGAATATTCTCCTTGGCCAAAGGCCACGCTCAGGGAGCTGGCCTGGAGCCTGCGCACAGCGGCTGGCACTCCTAACTCAGCTGCCCATACACACAGAGGCTTCTGGGGGGCCCTGGCAACCAAGATAAATTAAACTAATGAAACTAATTCCAAGTCTATCCACAGGTACGAAAACCTACACATTAAAAGCAGCAAACGTTTAAGACACATTGCGTTGGTCACACCATCCCTGAGATTTTGCTTCAGCCAGAAAATACATAATGACGGACTATGAGCTTCTCCTTCCTCACGGGTACGCTCCGTATGGGCGACCCAAAGGAGACTCTGGCTGTCTCGTTTTTCTGTGTATGTGGAAACATTATTTTATTAAATTGTTGTTCAGAATGGCATTCATACAAAGCCATAATATTGAAGCAAAATTCAGCAACATGAATAATCTGTTCCGAGTATTGAAAATAATATATCTGCTATTCGGACCCCCGTTTCTTCATGGTCGTCACTGTTATCAGCTCATAATATATCTGCTGATCGGACCCCCCTCTCTCCATGGCTGTCACTGTTATCAGCTCTAGGACCTCAAGCTTAAAACTGGTCATCTCAAGTTACACTAAAGTACTATTGAGTTCCCTCTCCAGCAGCCCTGCTAATGGGCGTATGCAGGAAGCTAATGCAATTTCTAGGTGTCAGAGTGGAATTCAGCCGTGGAGTGGGAAGGCCATCCTTTAGGACCACGTGTGATTGAAGTGGGAGGGACCTGAGGAGCTCTGCCCACTCTGTGGGACCCACAGCCAGCCTGGGGGCTCCCCCTTTTACACAGCTGGGGAGCACATCCATAGCACTTCTTGGCTCCACGGTACGCCACGCTCACCCCATGCTCGGGATGACAAGGACCGCTATGCCTACAATTTTCTCGGTCTCCAGACCCACACAGAAGAAATCGCAGACTCCAGGGCTGGGAAGCATGGGGTCAGGCCTCCCATTTATGGATCCGAATGTCCTGGATTCTCCTTCCTGGCTATGCCACTGAACAACTGACTCTAACCACTCCAGGCCTGGGTTTTCTTGTTAAAGCAAACTTTGCCTGGTTCTGTCACACCAACCGAAGAGGGAAATCTGAGCCAAGCGTTTGCTCAGTTGCTGTACCCGGACCCCGACCCCCAGCTCTCTGGATGGACAGGTGGGAAGGTACCCGATCTGAGCATCCAGCAGCAGACACCAGAGGAGGTTGAACCAAGACCAGTTAGGTGACCTGCAAATGACCACAGGCCTGAGTCCGGGCTGTCAACTTTGATATCCTGGAGGGGAGATACATAAGAGCATAATTCCTGTAACTATATTTCCTCACAGAGTACAGTGTGCTCTGCCAGAAAGCGCTGCCACGGGAACATTTTCTCATTACTATATAATAACATCAGCGCTAATGTCCTCCTCCCAGAGGAGTCCAGAGCACTTAGAGATTGCTTTCTCAGGGCCCAACTCGCAGGCCTTGGGCTGGTGGCAGAGGCTGCCAGCTACCCCTACCAGGTTTGCACTGCAGTAGAGAAAGCGGAAGCCAAGGGTGTCACAGAGAGTCACCGCACTCAGCGTCTTCAGTGCTCCTGGGACCGACTAGGAAGGATCACTCGCTTCGAAGCCACCACAACAGCCAGTCTGAGAAGAATCCAAGAAGGAGTGGGCCTTGTCTGCCCACTACAGGAAACAGGGAGGCCTGGGAGGGCTCTGTAAGCCTCTCTGCTCCAGATGGGTACTTGCTCCCAGCCTCCTTTGCGGGCTGAGTCAGAGAAGGTCACGAGCTATTGAGTAGATCTGCTAGTAGGTGGGAGAGCAGGAAGGATGGTGTGAGCCTTCTTTCCTGCACAGTGGATCCCATTTCCAGAGGGGCTTCTGTTCTGGGATTGAAATTCAAATGCTGGGGGCGACAGATTTCCCCGGACCAAGTGCGACTCTCCTTGAGAAGACACATTGCCTCGTTCGACTGTGGGACCGTGTTTGGTATTTTGCTTTCAGATGAAAAGGGGCGTGTTCCTTATGGTGTCATTCTGGAGCTCCCGACTGCGGGACGCTGAGTCCTATCTAAAGGCCTGCCTACTGCAGCACGCCTTCGCTGCCCCCAGGGTCCTACAGCTCTAGCTCGCTCATGGGAAACCCAGTCACACATTTTGTCTGTCTCCGAAGGGTGTACGTCTCACTTCGATGTCACAGGGCAAGAAGACCACAGTGCCCAGGTGCTTCATGCACACAGGAGGGAAGAGGGTGCTCAGACTTGGGTGGCTTCCCGTTGCTGGTGGCACGGGGGCACCGGCTGAAGCAGCAATGGCTCCCGGGCTGAGATAAACTGTAGGCCTGAACGGTCCTCACACTTCATCCACAGGAGCTTTTAGTGTTGCCAGAGAGAGTGAGAGGCAGGGTCTCCTGACCAAATGTGATAACGAAGAAGGCAGCAAGGGAGCTGGGCACAGAAAGGTGGCTGTTTTCCTTGAAGTCACACAACTGAGGGTTGGGGCCACCCTCTGTCCTGAGTGAAGGCCAAGAGTGCTGGGAGCAGCCTCTGGCCTGACCTCCTGGCATTTTTCAAACCGAGGAGACAGCCATGGATACATGTTTTCTGATTGTCACAGTGCCAGGTCAAGGGTGGGGTCCATCTTTTAACAGTCAGGGGCACTGGGTGGTCAACAAGGCACATGCCAGTCGGTTGGCATCAGGGAAAGTGTCTTAGACTTTCTGTGAAAGAAACAATGTTAGGCATCCATTTTCTTCTCAGCTGCAGCAGTTTAGGCAGCAAGGAGCAGAGGGGGGGAAGGAGGGAGGGAGAGAGAGAGGGATGGAGGGAGGGAGGGAAGGAGGGAGGGAGGGAGGGAGAGAGGGAGAGAGAGAACACATGCTTGCCTGCCTGCTCTCTGCTCACCTCCTTTCTCAGGCAGTCCAGGACCCAGGCCTAAGGCGCTTACCACTTTCCGAATGGTCTTCTCATATCAAAGTTAATATCATCAAGACAATCCCCTACAGATGTGCCCCTCCACCAGGCTGTTAAGACAACCCCTCTTGGGGCTCATTTCTACAGCGATTCTAGGTTCCGTCAGGTTGACAATTACTGTTTGCAATCACCATGTGTGCTATCGTGACATTTCACACGCTCTTGACTTCGGATGTGACCAGTTGCTTCAAGCTCCTGTTGCCTCGACTTCCCCAAAGTGATGGTCTGTACCCTGGAATTGTGAGTCAAATAAACCTCTTCTTCTTTCACTGAGCCTGTCGGAGTATTTTATCAGAGCAACAGGAAATGACTCGAACATACACGCTCATGTATCCAGGCCACTGCCCGAGAGCTCCTTTCCCACTAACCGGCC
Source organism: Alexandromys fortis (assembly GCF_014885135.2). Classification (NCBI taxonomy): domain Eukaryota; kingdom Metazoa; phylum Chordata; class Mammalia; order Rodentia; family Cricetidae; genus Alexandromys; species Alexandromys fortis. Next base: position 2,852,103 of record NW_026067977.1, read on the forward strand.
CTGGTTCTCTGCTTCCCCCCAGGTGTTGATGGAAGTGAAATCCTTGTCACCCTGCAGAAAGCGAACACAGCAATTGTGTCCAAAGTCAGCAAGTTCATTTCTTGCAAAGAGCAAGAATCTAGAAGCACATCTATGGGGTCCTGCTAGACACATGAAGGGTCCTGCTGGAGGTGTTGGGAGAGGGTGACAGGCTAGAACTGTAGTGAGAGATGTCCTGACATACTGCTCTGAATTTGTATATATCCTTCCTCTCCTTTCAGTTCAATGAACATTCACCAAACCCTGATGTTTGCCAGAGCGACTGCTAATAGCCCGTTTTTTGTCAGAGCCACAGATCTCAGCACCCAGGAGTCATGTGGCGGGAGGGTGACTTGATTATAAAACAACTCAAAATCCCACAGGAACTTATACCAAAGCCATGGAAACTTCAGTCACCCCAAGGGTGAATCTGCTTTCTAGGGGTCCCCCACGCGGCCCTGACACTGAAGAAATGACATCTTGTTGAGGTGACTGTCTCAAGAGTTGTGCTAGCTGACCCTTCCTGAGGCTAAGCTGTTCCCTGCCACATCTGACCCACGGAATGGAATAATAAAAGTTGTAAAATCGAGACTGTTGTGGTGTTGGGAGAAAATAGAAGCTCTCCGGGTCTTTGCAATCTGTGCTGGGTGAGTGGCGGTTTGGAGTGAGCCACCATTCACAGCCACCGCTAGCAGTCAGATGGTGCCCTGTTCTCTGGAGCACAAGGCGGAGGGCATGCCTTCGAGCCAGGGTAATCATACGCCTCCTGTGTCAGAAGCAAACCCTGAAGACTAGAATACACCCATGCAGGGAGAGGTAAAAAAGATACTTGCCTCTTGGGCAGCCTGAGGGCATCCTGGGAATATCGGGATCCTTCCTTCATAATCTAGAAGGGTAGATTTAGATGTAAGATTTTAAAGACGGTTGAGTCTGAAGGGTTTTAGTGTTTTTGAGTGGCTAGCTTACTTTATTGTTCCCAGAGCACAGTCTGCCCAGGGAGCATGAAATCATCTGATTTCATGGGTGACCAAGAGGCAGTTCCTTTCCCAGTTAGCTTAGAGCTTTCCCGCTCCCTTTCTCACTTGGAGTTCCAGGTCAGTAAGGCAAGTTTTATGAAAACCTTTTCCGGACCAGCAAAAAGACTCAGTTGGTAAGGGTACTTGCTGCCAAAGCTGATGAGCTGAGTTTAATCCCTAGGACCCACGGGGTATAAGGAGAGACTTGATCACTGCCCCCCCAAAGTTGTCCTCATATTGCACACACACACACACACACACACACACACACACACACACACACATACTCTAGGTCCCTCATTTTGTAAATGAGGACCTCAGTGCCTTAAAGAGAGGAAGGGACTTACTTAAAACCCCTTGACAATTACATGGCCCATAAGCTCAGTTATTTCTCTCTCTGCTGTGTCTTGAAACCTGCTGGAAGCAACTTAAAGGAGGAAGGGCTTATTTGATGCTCATGGTTTGGAGGTACGGACCATGGTGACCGGGAAGGCATGGTGGGGGAGGCTTGTTCACATCTGAGTGGATCCGGAATCCGAAACAGGGGCATGCTGGCACTAGTGTGGCTTCCTCTAGTTTTCTGGACTCCTGGCATTATAGCACCACCTCCATTCAGGCTTGATGTTCCTCCCTGGATTAAGCCTTTCTGGAGGCTCCCTCACTGGCTTGCTCAGAGACACGTCTTATAGGCAGTCCCAACCCTTGTCCAGTTGATGGTTAGAAGTACCCATCATGGAGGTAGAGATCTAATGAGCTAGGTTTCTGGAGGCTTCTAAGATCAGTTAGACTCAGCTCCCTCCTAGCTGGCTCCAAGGGAGAGCATAAAGGCAAACAGACATGGTACAAGTAGACCATGGTGACCGCCAAGCCACACAAGGGCTCCTTCCACTGCCCACCTGCAGCCTACAGGGTTTTGTTTGTTTACCAGTTTAGTTCGGTCACCTAGCAACAGCAAGCTCCCCAAGGGCAGACAGAACTCATCACTCTCATTTGCCACTGAGTTCCCGGGTGCCTGGAAGAGAATCTGGCAATGATGTCCGTGCACAATACCTATTTTTGGCCGAATAAACAAATGAGAATAGGATCTTTAGCAGGTACCTCCTGGAAAGTTTGTTTCTTTGTGCTCAGAGAGTGAGTGAACCCAGGACCTCGCCTCGGCCTCTTAGACAGATTTGAGACAAGGGAGCCTCAGAGCTGGGCCTTCACGAGAAGGGTGGAGTTGTCACAGACTGGGAGGAGAGCCATTCATGTTTCAGACTGAACACAGAGGAGGGAGCAGGAAAGCAGGGCTGTGTGTGAGCATCAGGGAGTCTGGTCGCAGTGTGAGAATGTGCTAGGTCATGGAGGGCCCTAGGTGAGAAGCGCTTGTCCAGTTGGCAACAGGAAACCATCCCAGTTCTACCACAGAAGAGAGGCAAACCAGACCTATGGACCTGTGGATGGCTGAGGGGCAGGGGATGGCGTGGGAGGGTGATGTTAGGGGCAGGGTGGCTATTGGGAGGCTGGGGGGGGGGTGATGGTAGCAGGAGCCCAGGCTACAGGTGACAAGGACGTGTAGGGCAGAGCCGCTGTTACTATTAATAGGAAGGCCTGTCACAGATGGTGTGTTTGGGTGTCAGAAACATGGAGGCTGAAGGGCTGTGAGACCTCAGTGGTGGCCCTGAAGTTCAGAGGCTAGGCGCTAGGAGGACAAAATGGAAGCGGGGCAAGTCTAGCCACAACAAATAGCGATGCGATGTGCTTGCTCTGTGCATCCCAGGTCTGAGTGTCTCATGGGAACTGCCTAGTGAAAATGGCTACCTAGATGCCAGAATATCAGCGCAGTACAGCTTGCGCTTCTGGACCCTTGAGCTCTAAAAAGTCAGGGGAACACAACTGGGCCACTGAGGGGGTTTTTACTTTTTTTTTTAAATATTTATTTGTTTATTATGTATACAATGTTCTGTCTGTGTGTATGTCTGCAGGTCAGAAGAGCGCACCAGACCTCATTATAGATGGTTGTGAGCCACCATGTGGTTGCTGGGAACTGAACTCAGGACCTTTGGAAGAGTAGGCAACGCTCTTAACCACTGAGCTATCTCTCCAGCCCGAGTTTTTACTTTTTAATTTGTTTTGTTGTTGTAGACAGGAGGGCAGTCTCACTATGTAGACCAGGTTGACCTCAAATTCATAGAGACCCAGCTACCTCAGTCTCCTGAGTGCTCAGATTAATGGTGTGCACCGTTGTCCCCAGCTAGGGGACTCTTGGAGACAGCCTGCAGGCCTCCAGCCTGTAGAAAGCTGGCCTGGCAGGGGACTGTGAGGATTTTTCCTCCGTGGATGGCACAGGATGACACAGGTGCATCTGAGGCCACTAGGGAAGGGGGCTGGGAGTCGGGTGACTTGCTGGATCAGGTAGATACTTTGTTCCTGTGCTACTGATGAGAGGCCACTGAACTTTGGATGATTTGAATGTCAATGCTCTTTATCAGACCTTCAGTTTTATCAGAAAGCTCCCGACTGCAAGTGCTCCCTCTCCCTGTGTACAGCTAGTTCAGAAGTTGTACCTCCAAATTCCAACCCTCCTCCTCTCGGGGTACGGTGGCGATAGATTGGAGTTTATTGTTGCTGTTTTTGGAACATTTTTGGTTGCTAGGATCTCCATGAGACACACAGTTCTAAAAGATCAATTCCCTGCCGCCTGCTCCTAACGTCATTCACTGTTATTGAGGAAATACGGTTCTAGAGGTGGAGGGCTGGAAAAAAAAAAAACAAGTCTTTTACTGAACCCTGAAGTTCCTTTCTTCCTGGCCTAAGGGCCATTGCTCCAATCATAAACTACAGGACTTTTAAGAAAAGCAAACGAACTTCAACTGCATTGCAAAGGTCATAGGGCCTGTGGAGGGAGCACAGTGAATGATTAGCTTGCCGCAGTAGGCTTTGAGGAGATTTACAGGGTTCAAAGGGGCTGCCTGAAAACTTCAGTCCAGGGCAAATGCTAACAAGTCTTCCTCCCCAATCTGTCACCTCAAGAACTCCACCCCCCTGGCCTCCAGGGAGGACACTGTGTCTGACAGGGCGTGTCAAGACCAGGCACCTGCCCCACCGCCAGCCTCAGACCTGGCCAGGAACCTTGGAGGCTTCCCCACTTGGAGAGCGGTCCTGGTCTGCTTCTCCGCGTGCCTCTCCTGTCACCTGCACTGTGAACGACCAGCGATGACGTACACGCACGCACGCACGGCCAGGCGATGACCTTCGGTTCTTTTTTTGTCTAGGATTTTTCATGTGTTCATGGGTAAATTGATAATGCCTATTCTAGTTCAAAGGCTGAAGAGATCAAACGAGACAAAGTACAAAAAAAAAAAAAACACCCAGGAAATGTACAGGAGTGCACACGTGTCTCTGAATCTTAGAAGCTCGTCCTGTCCTTTTCCAGAACAATCTCACCCTCCACCCCTCTGTTCTCCGCATGCGGGGGCTGGAGGGGGGCAGCACTTTTCCATGCGCATCCAGGGTGGACTGGGGCGTGACCGATCCCGCGCAGTCAACATTCCTCTTTGCCAGCCGCATCCATGGCGGCTGTGGGGAGCCTGTGGATCAGAATAGCCTGCTTGCATGGGTGAGAGCCATAGTGTGATGGAGCCACCACCAACCACACGCAGCAGTCGGCCAGAAAGGAGCCGCGAGCGCCCCCTGACGCCTCCACGGCGCAGCACAAGCAGGACCGCCGCAGCCAGAGGGTCTCTCTCTCAGCCAGCAGTGATGGCCAAGGCCACCCCTTCTGCTGTTGGTCCTTACTCAGTTTGGAACACATATCCTGGATACGTATGTGGATCCGATGTGGAGAGAACCAAGGGCAGAGGGCGTTCTTGATGACCCTCACCACAAGGGCAGAAGAAGAACATTCTAGAAGGAGACAGAAGAGGAAAGAGCAAAGTGAGAGAAGGGTGTGGGTCTGAGTGAAGGAGAAAGGAGCCCAGACCCCTTGTATACATGGTTCACCAAATGAGTCACCCATCCGTGGTTGCCTCTAGGCCTGAAACACAGGTTAGGTTTGCTTGAGAGCACTAGTGTTGGGTGCCCCGTAGAATATCTCATCCCCCTCCAGGGAGAAGGAGAAGGCTACTCTCTGCGCGTTGAGCAAGTTCGGGCTGTCTTTGGGTGAGGAGATTTGCTCAGTACAGGACAGTCCTCTAACAGTGAGCACCAGTCCCTTGACCCTTGGTATCCAAACCCCCGTGGGCTGTGTCCTGACAGGAGAGTCGTGAGGTACGGTCTGAGAACTTTACAATATAAAGCTGGCAAAGGAAAGAGACTCTCTCCCAAGCAAAGCTGTTGAATGAGAGGAAATGAATGGTCTAGACTCTGAAACAAAGAGACGGGGAGGGAGAGCTTCTGCCGAGACCACTGCTGTTTGTTCCCAGGCTTGACAGGAAGGGAGAGAGCCTGCACTCCTTTCTGACGTGCATTGTATACATGCAGAGAGTGTGTGCTTTGTCCACGCTGTGCACCTTAGGCCCCAGTTAGGACGGCTGAGTGCAGTAGACACCAGCTGCCGGGAGCCACCACCCTTGGCTATCAGTGCCTTCTCAGGTCAAGGGCGTGGGGCAGTGCTCTGCACAGAGGGAGGAGCAAGGCTCTTCACGGAAGATCGGCTTCCGGAGCCAGAGGCCATCCTTCTTTCCCAGTGCGATCTTCGACATCTCAGAATTACTTTAGGAAGAACCTCACTTGAGATGAAGTTTAGCCCCCGCACCCAACCCCCAGAAAATACATGTCAAAATCCATCTTCCATCCATCCATCCATCCATCCATCCATCCATCCATCCATCCATCCTTCCTTTCACGTGAGGCTGCATTTAGTAAGCATCCACGGAGCAACTGCTCAGCACAAGGCATCGTTCTGAGTGCAGAACACATAGTGAACAAGATAAAACCAGCACCATCCATGCAGAGTATTTTTACAGCGGGAAACAAGTCAGCCAGTGTGGGAAGGCAACAGGGTAGTGGGGAGCTTGCCGTGTCAAGCCGGGAGGAGTGAACTATGCCATTATATGGGATAGGAGGTTCATGCGCCAAGGGATGGCTAGGTACAAGGTGTGCAGAATGCACTTGCTCTATCCAAAGCACAGCAAGGGAGCCCGTGCGGTGGAATAGCTTGAAGGAGACCGTGCTGGCCTTGCAGGCCATGGGCGGGGGTTTAAATGAAGTGATGCAAGGCTCCTGGAAGGGTTAGAGCAGCAACTCAATATGCAATATTTAAGAGCATCCTAGCTCCTGGGGCTGGGGTGGTGTGGGGGCAGGACTGAGATGGGACTGAAGCCAGACTGGATCTGCAGCAGCCTAGAGGGGCAAGGCGATGGCTTAGCCCAGATATGCGAGGGATTGGGACTATACAGAAAAAGTAGGAAAAGAATGCAGGGGTCCAGTTGGCTTGGATCAGGCTGTTACAGACCGTCATTCATCAGAATAGGACCACAGTACATCACCTTCTCAACTGACTGGGTTGAATGTATGGCCTCTGAAATCTTTCTAAGTGCACTCTTGACATTAGAAACAGGACTCTGCTGGCTCTGAAGATGAAGCAAATCTAAGAACCCTGGCAGACAGGTGGGCAGCAGAACCGGCATTGCTCATTGGAGCCAGGTGTGGCATCCTAGAGGTGGAGCTTTTCATTAGGGCTGTGGTTATCTAGGGAGTAAAGAAGAAAGTCTGCGCTTTGCCTGAGAGGGAAATCTAGCATTCTGGAGTCTCCTGATTAAGTCTGGGCACTGAGAGGGAAATCTAGCATTCTGGAGTCTCCTGATTAAGTCTGGGTGGATAAGACAACATTTCTAGAATGGGGTGGATGAGAACAACTTGCTATGAAGGAGCTCTGTACACCTTGGTATTAGCACTGAGTGCTGAAAACCACGCAGACATCCCCTAGGGACCTGTGACCACAAGGTGGCTTTGACTGCTTTCTCTCTGGACTTGTCTATTCGTTGGCTTGAAAAGCCACAAACATCAAATGTAATTTAAATGACCTTGGTGTGTGTTATTGGATAATTGGGAGATTTAAAAGCAAATCTTTTTATGTAGTTCAGCTTCAATCCAGACCTCAAACAATTCCCACGGATGAAGTTTAAAGGAAAAATTTAAAAATTCACATTAAAAATTAACAGAGCACACAAAGAAACAAACACTACCATTGATTGTCAAAAAAAAAAAAAAAAGGATTACAGAAACGAAAACCCAGAAACAACTCTGGTGATTTCAGATATTAGAATGCTCTCACATGGAATAAAATAAAATTATTTATTATATTTAAAGATGTAAAAGAGGAGCTCAGATCATGAGCAGGAACAGGAGATTCTAAAGCATAATCGCACAGGTTTGAGAAATGACCAAACAGACCCTTAAAATAATAAACAAAACAGTAGCATTAATATTCAGTGGAGACAACCAACACCAGATTAGATGCAGCCAAAGAAAGCTAGTCATCTTAAAGACAGGTGCAAGCGTGCACGCGCACACACACATACACGTGCACACATGCACACACACAAAGACACACACATACACACCTCCAGAATGTGGTTCTGAGAGATAAAATGATGTGAATTATGAGAGAAGTTGATAGTCGCAGAGGGTAGAATGTTGGGTTTACTTCACACCCACACTGGATTTCCCACAGGAAGAATGTGTGAAGACAGTTTTAGAGTTAAATGCTAATCATTCCCGAGAATTACTGGAAATTATTTTTCAAATTTAGGAAATCTAATAATCCAAAGAAAAAGAGGAGAAAGATACACACACAGTGGGAGAGAAAACATTAAAAACAGAAAGAAAAGACATGTACCCTCTGACAAATCGTCAGCTGGAAGACTTGTTAAAAGTCATAATGCATGCCTGCATGCCAGAAGGTAGCAGAAGACATTTGTGGGGGAAGGGGTTGAGACAGGGTTTCTCTGTAGCTTTGGAGCCTGTTCTGGAACTAGCTCTTGTAGACCAGGCTGGCCTCAAACGCACAGAGATCTGCCTGCCTCTGCCTCCTGAGGTGTGTGTCACCACTGCCTGGCTAACAGCAGAAGACATGTTTTTAATGGGCTAAGAACAATTGTGTGAACCAAGAGTTGCAAACTTCTCTGAAGAACAAAACTCCCAGTCTGCTGCGCCTACAGTGTGTATACTCTTGGTACAGAAAATGCTAGCATGTGTGTTTGGGGAGAGGAAGGAAATAACACAAAATCTGAGATTCCAGAGGGTAAAGATAGTGCTAAATGTGTGAACCAAATAAAATAGAAGTAATACAAGAAAAATATCAAAAAATATCCATTTTTTGCCTATGTACCTGTGTGTATGGAGTTTCAAATGGGCTAAAAACCAACATTCTGATTGACAGTAGCAGACAGGGAGGAAATGATGGGAACCCAGGCCTGCTAAGATCCTCATCAGATTAGAGTGAAAATGTTGGCTAGCTCTGGATTTGGGTCCATAGCCATGGTAACCATTAAGGGAAATTAGACAGAGCAAGAAATTCCCAAGCAAAAGAAACACAAGGAAAGGAAAGGAAAGGAAAGGAAAGGAAAGGAAAGGAAAGGAAAGGAAAGGAAAGGAAAGACAATCATCTTAATTTTAACAGAGGCAAGAAGGTGGGCCTGGAGGCATAGGGAGAGGACAAGATGGATCAGTTGTAAACCATGTGACAGGAGAGGAGAAATGAAGCCACATGCATGTTAATACATAAACATAGGCCCCCAAACACAAGCTGAAGAGCTCAGCTACCAAATGTGTCTTTAAAACAAAAGGTTCAATAGCAAAAGGATGCTGACTGGAAGATAAAGATGCACTGAGAGATGCTAACAAAAATAAGTGGAGCCTTTCCAACAAAATTGTATACAAGCAAAGTATTTACAAGGTTAGAAAAGGCCACTTTCTAATGTTAAATGCATCTGCTACCTAGCAGATAATAGCACTACTGAGCCTATATGCCCCTAACCACACAGTCTCAACATTAAGCAAAAGTTAATGAAAACCATAAGAAACTGAAAAACTAGTGACCCCATGGGAGACTTGAAAGCAATTTGTTCAGTAGACGTTGGAAAAATGGAGAGGAAAAAAATATCAGAAATACAGAAAGGTCGATCAGCATGTGACCAGGAAACCTGCTACTTATTGAACTTCAAATTTATATTTGCATATCTTCTTGGCATGCACATAGGCTAATAAGTTGGCTGCAAAGACTGTGAAAGGATTGGGGTTTTTCAGACCACCCCTGTGGTTAAGAATACAGATATAACCAAGCCACCTGTCTTAGTTACATTCCCATTGCTGTGACAAAGCATCCTGAGCAAGGCAACATAGAAAGACAGATGCTTAATTGGGGCTCAGAAGTATAGAGGGCTAGAGTCCATGACTGTCATGGCAGGGAGAATGGCAGCAGGCAGACAGGCACAGTACTGGAGCAGCAGCTGAGAGTCCCCATCCTTATCTGCAAGTAGGGGGCAGAGAAAGAACGAATTTGGAATGGGAGCTTTTGAAACCTTAAAGCTGTCCCCAGTGACAGACCTCCTCCAGCTAGACCACACCTCCCGATCCTTTCCAAACAGTTCCACCAAACAGGGATCAAGTATTCAAACATCTAAGCCCATGGAGCCAATCTCATTCAAACCACTACACAACTCGATGTTTTCCAACAATAACATTTTTAAAACTCCAAAACTCATGGGAACCTACTGGGCATTACTATCAGGTTTAGGTCCATTTGTGCCCAAATAACTCTGGATAAAACTAACACCGTTTCCTGAAGTTCTGTAAATTGCCCGTTCTGGTGGCAACCACAGGGGTTATGCAGCAGAAAGACTTTTCTATAGTGGTAGTTTTGATTGCTTACATTTTTAAAAATAGATTTTAATGTAAAAAAAATAATAAGCAAAAACTTCAAAGCAACTCACACATTTGAGACAAGTGCTCTCCCCCTGAGCTACACCCCTGGCCATTCCATGGCTGGTTCCTGTTTCTATAAAGAGTGTGTTTAGCTATGAGGGGTGGCGGACCGTGAGGGAGGAGTAGGCCATGATGTGACAAGTGTTTCCATAGCAGCGACCCTGTACCAAGGTCCAGGTTTTCACATCCATTTGTCCCCTTTATTGCTTTCAATGTGCTAGGGATGATTTTTTAAATTAATTAAATAAATTTTAAATAATTTTTTCCAAGGGCCTGGAGGTGAACTGGAGGAGAGATACCACTTAGGCACCAACAGTTGTCTCGAGAAAGAGGGAAGTTGGAAACTCAGAGCACCTGGTGAAGGCCATGTGCTTCACAGGCGAGGAGCACACACAGCCAGCTCCATCTGAATGGCTGGATGGCTGCCATTCCCTGAGAGAGCATAGCCCCACATCCAGGGGCATTATGGGAGGTGGAAAAGGTCCTCTGGAGAAATTTTAAAAAGAAGGGAGGGAAGGAGGAAGGGAGGGAGGGAGGGAGAGAGGGAGAGAGGAAACAGGGAGAACGAGTCAGCAACTAAGAGGGCTTTAGCGGACCCAAGTTCTGTTCCCAGCAGGCATGTCAAGTGGCTCACAACTGCACGCGGCTCCAGTAGGGAATCCAACGCTCTCTTCTGGAACCCTTGGGCACCTGCACCCACATCGCATGTGGACACAGAGACACACAAACATGTCTCTATGTATTTTAGTAAAAACAAACCGAGAACCTGACCAAAGTCAAGAAGCACCGTGATCAGACCTCGCATTGTGCAGGCAGTCTGTCTTCCGAAACACCAGAGCTGAACGTCTGCAGCGTCCAGGCTGGCTCCCTGTCAGAGCTAAGCTTTGAACAAAGACTGGGGCATTTGCTAAGGCACAATAAAAGATCGGCAATTTAGCACCAGCAGAAAACGACCTTTTTAGGAGGAGCAGGGTGCGGCTTTTAGACTAACACAGTAGCAAGTGTCGGGCCCTGAAAACGAGGGAACCAGTGTTTGGCTTTTCATTTGTTGGTGCCTGCTGCCCTCTGCTGGCCAGATGTGGGAACCGCCAAGAATCAACAAGCTACTTCTCTGAATACTTGGTCTGACAGGCATATGGGTCCACCCTCTCTCTACACTCCACACTTCACTTTTGTATACTAGTACTGTATAGCTTTTTTAAAATACTTTCTTAAGACATTTACATATTAGAAACAGAAACAAAACCTTATTTCAGCTGCTGCCTTCTCAAAGCAAACAAACAAAAGTTTCCCATGGTCAGAGAACATGGCTAATCTTGGTGATTTTAGCAAAAGCACGGGTTTCCCTACCACTTCCTGCTCCCCAGAAAAATAAGTTACTTTATAAAGACAGTTTTTCAAGCTTTTAAAAATATGATTTACTTTGTGATAATCTGCTGTGGGACAATGGACTTTTATCCTGTCACTTGTATTATTTTTAATAAAATGATGATTGGCCAGTAGCTAGACAGGAAGTAGAGGCAGGCAATGAGAATTGTGGAAAGAGGAAAAGTTTTCAGTCGGCAGTCACGACCCAGCCTCAGAGGAAGCAAGATGTGACTGCCTCACTGAAAAAGGTACCAAGCTACGTGGCTAACTCAGACAAGAATTATGGGCTAATCTAAGTTATAAGAATTAGTTAATAAGAAGCCTGAGCTAATGGGCCAATCAGTTTATAACTAATGTAAACCTCTGTGTGATTCTTTGGGAGTTAACGGCTACAGGACTGGGAGGGACAGAAACCTCAGACAACAAAAATGTGGGGACCCCATCATTTGGTTACAGTACTAAAAGTAATATTTTCATCAAAACAAACTCAGAAGTGGTGGTACAGAACTCTAATTCCAGCTACTTAGGAAGCTGAAGCAGGGGGATTGCACGTTCAATGCTTGCCTGAGTTAAGAGTTCAAAGCTGGCCTAGTCTATTGCCATTGCTGTTTGGAGGCCCACCAGAACTTGAGGGAAAGACCCTGAAGACACCATACTCTGTTTGCAAGATGTAGAGAATCAAGCTGGGCCTTTGCCAGAAGCTTCTCCCTAATGGCTGGATTATAAGGCACCAGAAGGTGCTGTGAAGGCTGCTGGAGACCATTGTCATAAATAATATTATCCAACTGTAGACCCTGTGTGCTGCCTTCCAGGCAAGATCTGTGTGCCACACCCCTGGTGTAATAATGGCGTTATTGTTATGGTGAGGGGAGGGGCAATAGCTTTCTGGACATTAAGCCTGCTTCTTAGGATTGAATCCACATCTTTGACTGCAAACCCACTCAAAATCCTGTGGTTGGAGAGATGATAGGCCCTGGTGGGGAAGATTTTTCTGGCTTTTGTGAAATTGACATTACAGGACTGCCAAAATGCCCTCAAAATGTCCGTGTTGGTGTCTATAGATCTGTTCAGATGCCAGCAGCAGTCGGAGAAGCGTCCCTCTGCGGTGGCCAGCAGCGACTGCACAGACTCAGAACTGGCCCAAGTGCAGAGAAACAGTAGCTGCTGAGGGCTCACCCTTAAATGGGACATCTATGTCACCCCCCAGCAAGGCTTGAGAAATGCCATGGAATGGGGCAAGAAGGCAAGAGCAGATGGCAGGGGTGGGGCATCGTGGGCTGCCGTCTTCAGCTACAATATGATCAAAGTACTCTTGAGCTCTCGGAAGCTGTGCTCACTCTTACAAGATGGGGCTCATCAGCACCCCATCATGGACAGGAAATACTCACAAGTCCCCACTGAGCCCCAGGATTTATAGGCAGTTAATGGTTGTTGGGGACTAGAGGAGCGTTATCTTCAGTGGTAGAGCCACTAAAGGTGCCCATTCTCCTGCAACCGGCCCCTTATCCATGTTCCGGGATGGAACCTTTGTAGAAATCATTGTTTACACACACACACACACACACACACACACACACTCACACACAAAATGTCCCATGTGCATGAAAATATCACAACGAAACCAATCGTTATGGATAATTCATATATTCTAATAAAAAAAAACTAATAAAAAAATAAAGCCAACCTGGGCAACTTAGTGAGATCCAGCCTCAAAATAAAGTCAATCTAGCTCATTGGCAGGGCCCATGCTCAGCATGTCAGAGGCCTTCGGTTCAGTCCTCCAGACCAGTGGTTTTTGCTTTTAGAAAGAGTACTTTGCTAAGGCTATATGGAGAGAATGTTTCAAAAGTCATGACAGATCCCTGGAGCTGAGAGGCATTAAGAAAATGCCCAAAGAAGCCATCCTCTCTAAGAGCACTTGGAATCCCCAGCCAGCGTGCAGGTGTGTGATGCTGTGGACCTTAGTGACCTTCAGAAGTGGGAGGTGCAGGGGTTCTGAAGTCTCCTCCTGATGCCATCACCAGAGCCATCATCTGAAGTGTGCTTGTCGGAGGTAAACGCTGCACCTTGGATCCCAGAACATAGTAATACCAACTACTCCCCAGCTTTTCACAGCCAGGGACCCATGCCTACCCACCCCAGCCTGCCCACATGTTCTCCCTTAGGATCTTTCTGTGACCTTGTTCTAGCAGACTTCCTTCTGTGTGTAGTGACAGAGGTCACCAATGTGTTGTTTACTTCCTGTCTTCTCCAGGGAGTCTGTCTTGTTCTGGCCTGCGTTCTCCGTACCCAGCGAGTATTTACGTATCCACAAGTAAATCAGTGGACTGAGCTAAGGAAGACATCCAGACGTGAGTGACCCGGGGGTGGGTCCGTGCAAGGCCACAGCATGGAGCTCATTCCTGGAGTGGAAGCAAGTTCCTTGACCACAGAAGAGCGGGCTGACTAGAATCACATGACAGGTGGGTCCCACCTGCTTTCTTCCCTTGGATTTTCGCTAACCCTTAGGACGGCTCCACACAATTGATAGAGGAACAGCAGAAAAGTTCAAGAGCCTGGACCGCTGCAGGCCCTGCTTGGAGCCGGAGGACAGAGATTCATGAAGGGACACCAGCAACCGGGTGGGCCGTCTGTCAGTGTGTGGGTCCTGGTCCAGCCAGCTGGAATATTCTCGGGCAGCAGGCTGATACCTGGCCTTCCCTGAACCTATCTCCATTCCCCTTGTCAGACAATAAGAACCGGAGCAAGGAAAATCAACCACTTGGAAAAGCTGAAGGGAGCTGTCCCCGGGGGAGGTAGGAAAGATGAAATGTTTGCTTGCATGCACCTGGGGTAGGAGCTTTTTCCTCTGATGCGCGAGCTGCCGGTCTGCTTTGATGGCCTCTCTGTTAGCAGAGGGTCCTGGCAGCTGGCCGAGGAACCGCCCTGAGAACCAAATCAGCAGGCGGGAATGAAGCCAGGGCTCCCTGGGCCACCTCAGGGCAAAGAGACCTGTGGGTTCTTTAGGAAGAAGGCCACTTTCTGGGCCACAGCATCCAGCTCACTCGGGTTGGCTGACTGAAGGAGGTTGCTCTTTGGGACAAAATAATGCTTCAGGAAGTGCTGGCTCACACATCTATGCAGCTTCCGGGCCAGGCGCAGGAGCCCTTGGTGGAAGACCTGCCAGTCCTTGAGGTTTGGGTATTTCTCACAGGTCCAGAAGAGCACGGTCTGAGGAGGAAAGATGGTGGGAACGAGTTGAGTTTTCGGGGCTCTGGGAGGAGGAGCAAGGCATTCTGGGAAAACTGGATTCACCAGGAAATCCATGATCCATTGCCTCACCCGGGGCCTGGAGCTTGACTAGCTGGCTGACACCTCCCAGTTACTCTCTCTCCCATTCTTCTATGCTCTCCCAGAGAGACATACTCCCTGCTCCGAGTAGAGGCCCTCTGCCTTCTAGCACACAGGGAACACGGAAGCCCTCCTGTCCTGGACCAGAGACTTCTGCCATCATGGTGGTCTCCTCTTTCCGTCGCTGCATCTGCCACTTTCTCACGGGCCTCTGCCTGGGTCTCTAGGACTCCTGGGACCCCCCTCTTTGGAGATGTCCTCCTGGCCTGGTCATTGTCTTCCTGCTCTCCCATGGCAGTCTCTGCTCCAGCAAGTCCTGGTGCCTTGCTAACTTCCTCTCCTCTCACTCATTCCCTGCCTCCCTCTACTCTTCAAACAAGGAGTCTTCTGCCATTAATCCTGAATACTGCTCTCTTAGCCCAAGATCTCCCAGCATCAAAAGGCAGGGCAGGCGCTTTCCAGCCTCACACCTCTCATCAGAGGGTCAGACAGTCGACTACACCCTGCCTTTCTAACTGCTGCTCTTTTGACCCCTAAGCCAATGCTCTTCCAGACTTTCTCCTCCATTCCATCTCTGCTCTGCACCCACCTATGTCTGCTCTGCCTTGGAGTTTCTAAGGAGACCCCTCCTCCCCACCTGCCCCTCCCCTGCCTGGTGCTCTGTGCCAGCTTCCCTCCTTCTTAGTAAGATGGCGGACTCACACGGCACCTTCTCCAGCCCAGAATCTGCTTCTGACCTGCTTAGTCTTGGGTATGGAAAAGTTCCCTCTATTCCAACATGCCCAGACTGAACTCGTGGCCTTTCTCACAAACCTGCTCTGCCTCTAGACCTGCTTAGCCAGCCAGCTGTGCCAGACACAACCTGGGGCAGCATCCTCCCTGTCACTCACAGTCCAACCTGGCTCATCTTCCTGCTTATTGGTCTCTCAGCCCTGCCACTGGGCTTCTATCCCCACCCACTGCCCTCCCCATCGTGTCTCACCCTCTTTGGCAGTCTAAGCTGTCTGTGCTTATTCCAGTTACCAGCCAATCTGTAGGGTTTTTGTTGCTTATTTTTAAAGTATAAATCTTCATGATTTTTGTTTGTTTGTTTGTTTTTTAATCTAATTAACAGTTCCTCTTACTCTTGGTTAACTAAGGTACAAAATAGGTCTCACTATGTAGCCCTGGTTGGCTTGGAGCTGTGTAGACCAGGCTGGCCTCATATTCACAGATAACCTCCTGCTTCTGCTTCCTGAGGGCTGGGCTTAAAGGTGGGTGCCACCCCACCTGGCTGAGAATGCAATTCTTAGCACGCTCCATGAGGTTTGGCCCCTGCCTTGCTTGCCAGCCTTTCGACAGACACAGGTATCAAGAACAAGATGGAACCAGCCCAAGTGGCAACGGTGGCTGGCCAGGGCACACAGGACACAAAGATACAATGGAGAACTGTTCGTCCAGAAAGAATGAAACCCTGTCCTCTCTACATCTAAATGGCTGGAAGCAAAATGGAGGGACATGTGTTAAGTAAAATGAGCCAGGCACAGAAGGACAAACACGGCACGGTGCTTCTCACAGTGAAAACTAAGAAATGAAATTGATCTGAGTATGGTGTGCTGAGGACCAGGAATTTGGGGAAAGGGTGGGGCAAAGGGGGGCAGTGCAAAGGGAGGTTGGATGTGATTGGTGCGCCCTGTGCACAC
Organism: Alexandromys fortis; assembly: GCF_014885135.2. Classification (NCBI taxonomy): domain Eukaryota; kingdom Metazoa; phylum Chordata; class Mammalia; order Rodentia; family Cricetidae; genus Alexandromys; species Alexandromys fortis. The sequence goes on from NW_026067977.1 coordinate 2,868,424, forward strand.
ATGTAAAAACGTCACGCCAGACCCAATTAGTATGCACAATTAAACATGGCAATCAAAAATAAAATCATCAATTTTAAGAAAATGTATATTTAAAATCCTGGATTAATGAAGAGCACTTGCTGCTCATTCAAAGGACCTGAGTTCATTTCCCAGTACGCCTTTCAGGTAGCTCACAATGGCTTGTAACTCCAGCTCCAGAGGATCTGATGCCCTCTTCTGGCCTCCTCAGGCATCTGTACATATGTGGTATATACTCACATAGACAGACATACACACACACATAATAACACACATTTGATATTTTAAAAAGTGGATAATCTCTTCAACTAAAGTGGACCTGGGAAAACTAGGGAGGCAGGGAGGAGGGAAGGAGGGAGAGAGAGAATACTGTGTGCATGCACACACAAAGAATAAAACTAACCACATCTCTCAGATGATACAAAACCAACTCAAAATCGATCATGGGGCTGAATTATAAGACTTGAAATTATGGAACTGAAGAAAGCGGGGACATGCTTCATGAGACTGTCGATAACAGGCAGTGGTTTTTCAGAGAAGACCCAACAGCATGGGGGCGGGGAGGAAGGGAACATAGATGCTTGTGAACACACCGAACTCAGAGGCGTCCTCTCTACAGAGCCGTCACCAGGGTGAGGTGGCGTGTGAGGGAATGTTAGCAAGCTGTACTCCTGAGGGGGTTGATATTCAGAATAAACACAAAACTCAACAGCCAAACAACAACAACAAAACCACCATGAAAAGCGGATAAATAAGAGGAAGTGCCATTTCTCCAAAGAAAACGCACAGATGGACAACAAGCAGATAAGTCAGTCTTCGGGGAAATGCCAGGCTACCGTTTAAAAGACAAAATGAGCTAGGTGTTGGCAGTGCAAGCCTTTAATCCCAGCACTCAGGAAGCAGAGGCAGGTGGATCTCTGAGTTCCAGTCTAACCTGGTCTAAAGAGTGAGTTCAAGGACAGCCAGGGCTACACAGAGAAAACCCTGCCTCAAAAAAGAAAAAAAAGGGGGGGGGGGCAAAAATGGTGTAAAATGAGAAGACAGTAAGGACAGGGGAACTAATATAAATTAGTGTGACTTTTGTGGAAAACAGATTGGAGGTTCCTACAAAACTTAAAATTCAGGTATTCATACTGAGAAAATGAAATTAGAATATTAAAGAGATACTGATACTCTGGTTATTTTGTAGTATTGTTCACAGTAGCCGAGAAAAAAAAAAAAGACCAACCTAGGTACCTACTAATAGAAGAACAGAGAAAATGTGGTTCACCTGCATGATGGACGACTACTCAGCCACACACACACACACACACACACACACACACACACACAAAATGAGTGGAATCCCGCCCTGTGCGGCAGCGTGGAGGGAACGGGGAACTTATGCTGAGCGAGATAAAGGAAGTGGAAGACAGACACCGCATGCTCCCAGTCACATGTGCGCTAATATGGAGGGTCTCACAGAAGCAGAGGGGAAAACAGCGCTTATGAGAAGTTAGAGGGAGGGGGAAGGGTCAGAGGAAGGTTGGGTGGTAATATAAAAACTACAGGGGGGGATAGTTCAAGCCTCGCCAGCACAGCAAAGTGCCTGAGGTTGACAGACAGCGACTCTTTCTGTTTTGAAATACCCAGAGGCGTTCGAAGGCTACCGACATGAAGACGAAAGTTTGAGGAGACACGCTGGTCACTGCGGCTTTCCGTGGCGGATGTCAAACTATTAGGTGACATAGGGTGTTTATTTGTACAATAGATCATCCCTAATGTTGAATCAGAACCAGAAGGGAGGAGAGAGAGGGGCAGAGAAGACGAGGAAGGGAAAGGGCAGTCAGGGAGGGAGGAGAGAAAGCTCTGGCATGACACACAGCTGGGGTTTACAATGCTCCCTGAGCAGAAACACACACTGTGTGGAAACCCTGGGACTGAAAACAGTTCCCACGGCCCCCTCCCGATCCCATCACACATGGGGACCCACCTAGAGACAGTTGCCCTGATTCCCCCCGCCACACCCCGTGCTCACCTGCAGGTGGTGGGTGGTGATGACTGGCCTCTTCCCTGGACACCACACATCCTCCTTCAGCTGCCTCAGGACCTGAAAGCACCGCTTGCGGCAGCCCCCATCCTCATCCAACTGCTCCAACAGCATCTGCTCCGCCTGGGGGAAACTCAGCTGCCAGTGATAGCTGGACCGGGCCACCAGGTTGAACCCAAATGACTGCAAAAAGAGAAAGAATTGGGAAGGAAATGAGTGTGCATAGCTTGAGGGACCCATGGCCCCCAGCGTAGGGTATGTCTGTGAGATGGTGTATTATTCGGCCAACAAAAAAAGGTTCAAATCTAGGCATTCACAGAAATGGATGGAATTGGGGTCTAAGGTGTAAAGGGCAGCCATGCAGAAAAAGACAAACACATACTGCGTATTCTCACTCACATGTGGATGGCAAAACACAGAGGCCAAAGGGCAGCGTGGAAAAACACAAAGCATTTTGAGTTCACACAGGGGGCAGGGGAGGCTCAGACCCACTTTAGGCAGCTGCTTCTGCCCGTGTCAGAGTCCTTGAGGACTTAGCAGCCTTTCCTGGGTCACAGGACTCTGTCCCATGCTCACATGGCAGGCCCAGGGTTCCTGATGAGAAACCTGCACTTCTGGTAAGCGCAGGGGTGATACCGCCGCTTGAGTGGGGCACACGCCTTAAAGCAGCAGCTCTAAGGAAGCCTCTGCTTCCCCAGTAAGCTGTTACGTTGTCAGTAATGAGATCAGCACAGCCATTAGCACTCTGCAGAATGAGACCCCCGCCTGGCCACCCGTACCTTGATGCACTCCACTCTCTCTGGGGGAGGCCACCGCTTCAAACACCTAGGCCACTGGGCTTTCTCAGACCAGGCCGTGGGGATCTCCACAGTAGGGGCCAGCTCTAGCTCCACCTGGCCTGTGGACGTTTCCATGGCAACCCAAACAGCAGCTCGGTTGGTTAGCACGCTGACCTTGCCTGATGGGAAAGCAACCAGAGAGACACTTGATAAAGAGGAAGAGCGCCCTTGCTTTACACTAGCATCAGGGCAGATGGTCTGGGTAGCCTTCAGTGTGACTGTCCCACGGTGTCGGTTCTACTGACACCAGACAGTCAGTCATTGTCACAGCCTTGCTGGGAAAGTTCATGGTCAGTGGGTCTTTCCTTTTTCTCCCCACTACTCCAGAGCTTTTCAGCACGCTATTGTAGAGGGTGTGTGTGTGTGTGTGTGTGTGTGTGTGTGTACATGCGCACACTGCATGCATATGTGTGTGTGCATATGTGTGTGCGAGCGTGTGTGTGTGTGTGTGTGTGTATACGTGTGCACACAAGCATGCATATATGTGTGTGAGCATGTGTGTGTGTGTATTGCAGAAGATAAGAGCCCAGGGTCTCACACACACTGATCACAATGCCTCCGAGCTATAATCCCAGCCCAGAGGTTTTCTTTTTAAGAGATAGATTCTTTCCAGAAGGCTCAACGAAGGGAAGCCATGGGAAAGATGGCAAAGGATCATATAGGCTACTGTGAGATGGAGTCTAACACTTATAGGCCTGCTCTGTTTCACCCGAGCACGCCGATGCTGGTCTGAGAGAGAAGGCAGGCGAGAGCAAGGACTCTCTGATGTCAGGATTTTGCTGAAGAGTGACCCTCGCCCAGTGCTCCAGCAGAGGATGACCTTGAATTTCTCATCCTCCCATCTCCACCTGGCAGAGTGCAGGGATCAGAGGTGTGTACCAATGTATCTGATGGATAGGGCTGGGGTTAGAATCTGGGCTGTTCTGCGTGCCAGGCAAATAGTCTATCAACTAAGCTGCATGTTACCCAAGCCTAAAACGGCCACAAGAATTAAATGACCCACCCAAGCACTTTCTGTAAAGTTAACATCCATGAGACATGACCAGGATGGAGGCTTTCAGAGCTGTTCTGTTGGGACAAGCAAACAGTTACAAATGTATCATCTGACCCTGAGTCCTGCAGCCTGTGTAATTTTCATAATACATATGTGCCTGTCTATGTCTCACTCAGCAAAGGCTGCACACGGTCTGCCAGGCAAGGGCACCATCATTTACTGGGCCAATTTTCTTGAGTAGTCATTTAGGTTTTTTTTTTTTTTCTAATTAGTTACTATTTTCCAACCCAGGGCAGAGGATAGTCTTGGCCATTTTTCTTTGTGTGTTTGTAAAAAGTTTATTTGTTGAATTGCCAAGGAAGCACATCATAGAGAATAAATAACAGGCAAATGGCGCTTTAAAAACAAAACAGTGATTTCTTTTTTGCTCCCAAGAACAGCACAAAAATGCCTGTTTCACCCGCCCCACCCTTCACCCAGTAAGAGCACGCTTCTCACGCTTCACACAGCTGCTAATCGGGTAGGCGTTTTTAATATGCTTTTATCGTTGCTGGGATTCTTTGTCGTTACTGTTTTGTTTTAGACTTTATTTTAAATTACGTGGTGTGTGTGTGTGTGTGTGTGTGTGTGTGTGTGTGTGTGTGTGCTGTGTGACTGTATGTATATACATACCCATGCAGGTATCCCGGGAGGTCGGCTGTGGTGTCAGATCCCGTGGAGCTGGAGTTACAAGGGCATGTGAGTTACCTGAGGTGGGAGCTAGGAACTGAACTCAGGTCCTTTTGTAAGCACAGCCATGGCTCTTAAAACTGTGCATTTCTCCGGTCCTGGCAGCTGACTGTTTAATTTTAAAAGACAGGGCCTGACTCTGTAACACAGGCTGGCCTTAAACTTGTAGTAATCCTCCTGCCTCAACTTTTCCAGTGCTGGAATTACAGGCATGCACCAGTCACCATGCCTGGCAATCTGGTAGAATTTTTAATATTTTTAAAATCGACATTTCCCTTTTTTAAAATCGTTTATATTCTTCTCCCCAAATCCCTGTTTCTGGATTTTTGTTTGTTCGTTTGTTTGAATCTGCTTTGCTTTGTGTGTCATTATTTCTGTTGCTCAGCTCATCTTTTTTCCTTCCTGGTGTATAACTACTTCTGCAATTAAGGAATTTAGACAGTTTTTACACATGTGCATGGTGTGTATGTCTGTGCATTTATGCATGTACACATGTCACCCTGTGCTGTGCCTTCTGTGTTCACAGTTGTCGAGGTCAATGGGTCCTAAGGCTTCAGGGCTGCGGCTGCAGGAGGCTGGCACTTTCCAAGCATGCGCTCTCTACACCCTGTGTTCAGTCAGATGCTCCGAGTACACAAATGTCCCGATAACCAAGGTGGGGGGCAGGGTTGGGTGGGGATGGGGGGGGTGAGTAATGGCTGCTATAAATATGTACACTGAGGTTTGGGAAGGGCACAAAACCCACAGCCTAAGTTATGTCAGGGCAGTAATTTCTGGTAATTTCTAAGTCCCGGAAGTGTTCCCTAAGAATGAATCCCTACCCTGTGGATTTCATAAACAGACTAGCAGGTCACCCCGCCCCTCATCCCCCACTGCCACAGTGTAAAAGAAAACTGGCTACCGTGTCCCTTGTGGCTTTACTTGATCATCAGCTCACCTGAGAGGTGACAGGTTCTCACTGCGTTTTCTACCAGCGTCCGGAACACCTGGAGGACTTTGGCAGGCACGATGTCCCCCTCTATGTTCACGTCTGCCTGGTGCCACTGCCACAGGGTCTTCATGAACTGCTAGGTCTCCAGCCACTGCTGCAGGCCCTCGGGATCCCGCAGAGGGCAGGTGAGCTTGGTGCCCTGCAGGTCGTAGTAGCGCCAGCGCTGTGCCCGGGCCGCCTTGTATCCCGCAAGGCCTTTCAGTGGGACTGTGACGTGGAACAGGCTGGGGGCCAAAACCTGGGGTTAGAAAAGAGAGGGAAGAGATGAGCTCACCCACGGGAGTGGGGGTGGTGACACAGAGAGGTGCTGACCTATCCCACCAGGCAGCTTAAGCGACTGTCCAAGCCTCAGCAATGTGATGAGGCTTGCAGAAAAGAGACCAAGGGATTACTGAGAATTACGTCTTTTTTTTTTTGTTTTGTTTTGTTTTGTTTTGTTTTGCCATTAACCCATCTCTGAGGCTGTGGCAGAGGAGGTGACTTAAGGAGTTCTGGGTTTTGTAAGACCTCAAGTTAAGTATGAAGAACACTCGGAATCCTGAAGGGACTTGTAGTTTAAGAGAGAAGAAGGGGAAGGGAAATGTATCCACTGAGCCACATACAGCTCAGGTCTCTGGCTGTGCCTCTTCCTTCTCCGAGGTCAAACAAGAGATAACTTTGTTTACTCCTCAGTGAGCAACCTAAGGCTCAGAGGGGCTTGCAGGTTCCTCAGGGACGCTGTCAGCAAGCAGAAGAGTGGAAATTTTCATTGAGTTCTTTTGGCAGCTTGTTCAGCGGTTCTACCCTGGGCTAGTTCTGCAGCAAGAAAGATGTCCTGGGATAGCTGAACGCTCCGATGTGAAAGAGAGAAGGTGACAGATCTTTGAAGTGCCACCCTTTCTCACTGCCCATCACAATGACCCAGGGTCAGTCTGCATGACTAACCCTTGCAGAATCAAAGGTGAAATGAAAGCCTGTCTGTCTGGACAATGTGAGCCATTGAGTTGATTCTGTGTTTAATGGAAAAATGGATGTAAATCCACCCACTCCCACTCTCTGGGAACCAGTTAAGCGGTGACCAGGAAGAAAGCAGACACAGTAGACACACAATGCCAAAGACACAGTAAACTAGTTGGCACTGCAGATCTGCCAGAGGGACCCTGAACTCTGGCTGGACCCGGGGAACTGGCACCCTCTTTGTCCATTCAGCCACATCTTTCTTCTTTGAAGAAAGTTATGGGGAATGCAGCAATAGTTGCTTTGGTCTGGGCAGTGACCAACTGAGCTGATATTGCATCACTTTCCGAGAACATTTGATGGTATAGACGATGGCACCGTATACCTTCCGGCATCCTGATGCTGGATTAAATAGGGGGGACAAACCCCTAAACGACAGATGCATTTGGATGCATTTGCACATGGGTTCATGAGTTCAATGGTGGAGCTGCCCAGATGACTCTGACCATACAGTGCTGGCCACTTAAGCATGGGAACCTGAGTTCTGGTCACCAGCTCGCACAAAAAGTCAGGTGTGGAGCGCATGCCAGTAATCACAGCACTGGGGAGGCAGAGGCAGGAGGATCCCTAGGACTTGACCACTATCTAATATAGCTTCTGGACTCTCTTAGCACATCCACACACGCGGAGCAAACACTTGAACAGGTACAAAAGCATCCACCCACACCCACATCCCCAACAACGTCAAATGCACCGCTAGCTACACAAATGGTGTTCGATAAGTACATACTTATCAAATTTAGTTCAAGATGAAAATTAAAGCCATTTTATGTCTCTGTCTCTCTCTGTCTGTCTCTGTCTCTCTGTCTCTGTCTCTCTCTCTCTCTTCAGGGTCTCCTGTATCTCAGGCTGGTCTCAGGTTTGATGTGGCTCTGTGGTGGTTTGAATGAGAACGTCCCCCATAGGCTCAGGTCTTTCCAGTTTGTCCCAGTTGGTGGCATTCTTTGAGGAGGTAGTATGGAGGAAGCATGCCACTGCGAGCTGACTTTGAGAATTCAGAACCTGGCTCTGCCTCCACTTCATTCTGTGTCGTATTTGTGGTTGAAGATGCTTTCTGCTCCTGCGGCCACACCTGCTGCTTGCTGCCGTGTTACCAAGTTACCATCATAATCAGCTCAAGAATTATTTCTCCCAAAGTTTGCTTTGATTGCAACATTTTATCACAGCAACAGTACAGTAAACAGCAAGCTAATACAGAAATCAGAGGTGACCACACATGTCTCATCCTCCTGCCTCCACTTCCCAAGCGCCAAGATCACAGGTGTGCGTGCTGGAGATCAAACTCAGGGCTTCGGCAAGCACTTTACCAACTGAGCCATATCTCCAACCCTATTTTAAAGCTTAATAAACAGCACAAGATGCTAGTCAACACAGGATATGTTTTGAACTATCAATCTAACTGGGACCATAGCAGGGAACTCTTATGGTCCAGGTCAGGGGAGAGTGATACAGTCTTGTTCTCTCTAGTCCTGGGGTTGTATTTGCCTGATTGACACTAGCCAGGGGAGGAAGAGGTGGGCAAGTGTTCTCAAATGACAGGATCAAACCCAGCTTTACAATCTTCCTCCTAGAATAAGTTTCCTGAAATCTGACTCTGCCTCAAAACCCACAGATCTTTGAACCCTGCATCCAGCAGCCTGGGACGCACTGGGCCCAGTATAGATCTTGGTGGCCAGGCTCATTCTTCAGAGGCCAAATGTGCGTGGACTGGATGCTGGGAATGAAGCAACCAATTAGCATGGCCTTAAAACCAAGGGTCTTACAGGCTGGTGGGGAAACAGGACATGTCGAACTAATGCGAAGTGAAAGAGATTTGTTTGCAGAAAAACTGTGACCAAAAATGGTGAGGATTCAGAGGGACACAGAACCTCCTTCCTGTTTCATAGCAGAGATGAGCACACAGTATGCCCACAGGCTGATCGCTGCTGACTGTCATGCATTGGTCCTGGTGTTTAGACTCGGTGGGACCCCTCAGCAGAGAGGGGCTACCCTGCACTCTGACAGTTCCTCAGAGCCATCTCTACCCTCTTGCTTCCCCTACCTGTACTCTAGAGAATGTCACCCATCAATTCCCATCACTTCTGTCTAGTTCCTTAGCTATTCAGTAGGCGTTTAATAAATGAGCAGCTGCCTGGCCTTGCTTTGACCATGAGGCAGCATGCTTCAGAATCAGAGTCTTTCGAGTTACGGCCTTAGGACCAAATAGGACTTGGTCAAGTACCTTGGCTTCCTCCACCCTAACCTCTGTGGTCTAGGAGTGTGGGGCTCTCGCAAGGGAAAACTTCATGAGGTGTGTGTATGAACAGTGCCTGGAGGAGACACTGTACTATGTTCTCAGTGGGGTGAAACCCCTCACACATGGAGTCCTTCTGATCCCAAGGCCTGGGAGCTTCCTGGAGCACCTCAGAGAGACCTGCTTACCTTAATGCTGTCGTTGTATGTGTTAGAGGCGGGCACGGCTTGGAATCGACTATCCTGGTGGCTGATCTCTGCCGTCAGATGGTGGATAATTTTCTGCACCTCTTCCACACTCTGAGAAATCTGCTGGCGCCTCAGGTCCACCTGGGTGTGAGGGGATCAGAAAAACAGTCACGGGACCCAAGGCACCAGCATAGGGGACAAGACAAAAGCACAGGAAAGCCTGCTCCAAGTTCAAAGCCAAAGTCTTGCCTCCCAGGACGCCAAGGGAGTTGATCTATTTAGGTCTGACGGTGACTGAAGGGACACTATTTCCTTCTAAAACATGTACGGTCACTTAATATTTATCCAGAACTAACTCCTAGGCAGAGGCTGGGGACATGATAGCAATCAAGGCAACAGTAAAGGTGGGAGGGGAGGTTTTGTACCGCACACCTGTAATCTGGCACGTTGGAGGTAAAAGCAGGAGGATCTGATGTTCAGGACCAGCCCTGACTCTGCCATGAGTTCAAGGCCAGCATGAGCTACGTGAGTCCCCGTCTCAAAAACCTTAGCAACAAATGCAATTGAGGTGCATGATGTGAAATCCAATAAAGAATCAATAAAAAGTTAAATTTGAAAAACAAAACAAAGCAAAAAAAAAACTTAGCAACGGATTAAACAGATGTTGTTTTCTGGTTGAAGACACATAGTTGCGCGTGTAGACTGTAATACCATACATACCAGTTTTGAAAAGTGTCATAAGGACTGCCGAGTTAGGATAAAGAGAAGTGGATATGGCGTGGTCAGAGAAGGTGACCTCTGAGTGAGTCATGGAAAGAGATCTGGAAAACAGATTCCCAAAATACTCAAAACAGCCAGATAAGAAAATCCCAAGTGGTAGAAAGACATTGGACCAATGCTAAGTCACCCATCACTCCAGACACCAGAGAGTTCCTACAGAGCCATCCCACATAGAGACAGAATGCAAGGCTAGGAACAAACCTATCTGCACAGGTTTCATGGCCCACAGAGTCAGCCCATTGACAAATATTTATTTGGCATTCACTGTATGCTGGGTACCGCTTCATGCTGGGTCCAGGAACAAGAGAGAGACATGACTGTGCTTACAGCGCTGGGGAAGCCATATGGAAGAGAATGCTAGCGTGGGGGCCCCCTCCCCGGAAAGTGTGGGGTGCTGCAGGATACAGAAGAGAGGGGATCCCTAATCTATATGCAGAGATCTCTTGGATATGTACAATTCCATATACAAAGTGCTCTCTCTGAGAAACAAATCTGTACTGTCCAGATGATCAATGCTACACTGAGTAGCAAGAGAGAAAGGAGGCCCCAACTCTACAGACCTGCGAACCTCACTGGAAACATCAAGTACATGTTTTCACTGAATGCCCACTTCTTGCTAGACTGAATATTGGTTGCATGGCAAAAGATTTACAGAGAGACTGTCAAGTGAAACAGATTGAAATTGACAAGGTCAGGAGCTGGGGAAAGACATGCACAGGATGCTGTGGATGCCAAGCAAAAGGACAGCTGTCTAAACTAGAGGCCAAGGGTCCTTCCTGGAGGTGGAAGGTAAGGTCAGAGGGAGTCAGCCAAGGGGCTAGGGGTCTGGCTCCGGTCCAGTGAATGAAGCCTCCATCAGTACAGAAACTGAGTGTGCAAGTCTCTAATCCTAGTGCTTTGGAAGGGGAAGCAGGAAGATCATTTGTGGCTTCTCAGCAAATCCTGGGATACATGGGACCTTGTCTCAGCGTGCATGTGTAGAGTGGCAAGTCCTAAAAAAAAAAAAAAAAAAAAAAAAAAAAAAAAAAAAAAAAAAAAAAGAGGCCAGTGGCTCCCAGGGTCTGTGGAGTTTCCCAGCCAGAATAGGGGAGCGAATGGGGACACATAACAAGTTCAGGAGGACCAAGGATCACCACTTCAAGAAGCTTGACCATGGAAACAAACAAATTAGGCAACATCAGGAGGGCCAGCAGCAGCTTCTCTCAAACTGACAGCCGGGCTTAGGCATGTTCAAACATGGACGGAAGTGTCGGTGCAGGAGGGAGAAGCCCACACACTGAGGAGAGGAGGGATTTCCCTGGAGGAAAGTGTCATGCAAATAAATCCCCAGGAACTCACCATAGCAAAGCTTCAGTTGAGAAGACTAGGAAAGCTAGGGGAAAGGGAGGGGGTGGTGGGGATTGAAGACATTTCCTGCTTGAAATCAGTTTTCTTCACAGGGTAGGAGAGGAGGCAATATGCAACAAGAAGCTGGAGAGGGGGCAGGGACCAGATTCCAGGCAGTAGACTAGACCAGCTTCCCAAGGGATGAGGGATGAGGGACAGCTTGGGTACTTGTGTAAAGAGCCGGGAGGTGGTGGCGCAAGCCTTTAATCCCAGCACTAGGGAGGCAGAGGCAGGCGGATCTCTGTGAGTTCGAGACCAGCCTGGTCTACAAGAGTGAGTTCTAGGACAGGCTCCAAAACCACAGAGAAACCCTGTCTCGAAAAACAAAAACAAAAAAAAAAGAGGGAAGTAAGGAATCATAGGCATGGTGAGGCCCATGAGGCTGTGGGGTGTGAGTGGGCTCAGCTGTTCAATAGTCTGAAGCCCTGCTTAACCCTCCAGGTCAGGCGGAGGCTCTCAGTTTGGGGTACACTAGGGCTAGGAAAGAGTTGGAGGGGTGTTAGCTGGGTGGGGTTTTCATCATTAAGTTGGATTTTTCAGCCTGAGGATGGAATGCACATAGCCAGGCTGGTAGATTACAGGGCACTGAAAAGGGACAAATCTGCTAAACGGGTGTAGTGAGGGAAAATTACATAGAAGCATTACAAGTACCGCAATAAAGGAGCCATGCAAGATGTTCTGACTCGGTAAAGCACCGTGGTCATCAGTGGCTAGGAAGGGTGGCTGGGAGGGTGTGGCGCTGAGTAGCTAAATTCTCAGAAGGCATGGAGGGCCAAGGCTAACAATCCAAAACTCCCCAAATCTTTAAGCTCATGGATATGATTCCATAGAGTTTGAATGTGAAAAACCCAATGGAGACAAACACACACACACACTCACACACACACACACACACACACACACACACACACACACACTCATATTAATAAACTAAGTGTCCTAAGTTGATTTCTATTGCTATGTTAAAACATAAGCCAAAAATGTGGAGGAGGAAAGTGTATATTTGGCTTACTCACTCCAATCATATTCCCATACCAGGGAAGTCAGGGCAGGAACTCTAGCAGAGACCTTGAAGGAAGCTGCTTACTGCCTTGCTCCCCATGGCTGGCTCAGCTACCTATCTTATATAGCCCTGGACCACCTGCCCAGGGGCGGAACTGCCCACAGTGGGCTGTACCCTCCCACACCAATCATCAATCAATAAAATGCCCCACAGACTTGCCTACAAACCAATCTGATGGAGGCGTTTTCTCAATCGACGTTCCCTCTTCAAAATGACTCTAACTAGGCCAGGCATGGTGGCACACGCCTTTAATGCCAGCTCTTAGGAGACAGAGGCAGTAAAATTCCTGAATTTGAGGCCAGCCTGATCTACAGAGCGAGCTGAAGGGCAGCCATGGCTATGCAGAGAAATTCTGTCTGAAAAAAAAAAAAAAAAACAGCAACAGGACTCAAGCTTCTGTCGAAATGGCAAACCCGAATCAGCACACTAAGATCTGTTATATTGTTGGCTCTGGGAGCAGGGATGCAAAACACCCCAGGGAACAGCCTTCTTCAGAACAAAAAAATTCAACAAAACTTCTTCTCTGTGGGTGAGCTTGACCACGAACTGGACCGTGACTGGGCAGAGCAAGACTGAACACACCCTGGAAGGTAGCTATCATCACTCATTATCCGGGAGCTTAGCTCACCGTCCTTGTGTGTTCTGATCCGCAGTCGTGAAAATCAGACCGGAGGACTGTGCTGTCTGGAAGCTAAGACTACAAAGTCTTCTTGGGCACTTCTTACACTTAGGTGCCTTAAACTTAGAATTATTCCAGCTTCAGAAATCATGTTATTCGTTGTCACTTAACAGAACAGTACTGGAGTAGCAGGTGGCTCTCCTATGTCACACTGGCAATTAGTAGAATTAGACCACATGCATGCACGGGGTTTCCAATGCCATTTTCCAGCACTCTCTGCCACACCCTCAAGAACCCGAGTGCTGTGAGTGGAGCCCACCCCTTCTCTTCTTCCATGTAACAGCAGTCTAGAGCTGCCATTGGTGGGAGCTCCAGACTATTCCTGCATCCCACAAGCATGCTAGGGTAACACAGCAGGGGCCAGACAGTGATGCAGGCATGGACCAGAGCCACAGGCAGGCTGTCCCTGCAGTGCCTAGGCTGCTGAAGCTGGGTACAACTTTATCAGGTAATATCTGCTCTACCCCCACATTACTGGTCACACGCACAGGGACAGGCTGTTATGACGACAGCATCCCTGAGCAATCTACAGCCTCCAAGTGCTCTGTGCTGGGGTTCCCAGGCCAGGCTCAGGTTGCAACCTCAACCTAGACCCTGACAGCCCCCCTCAACTATTGCTCTCCACTTCTCTTGATTGAACCTAGGGAGACAGAGCAAGAAGGTTCAACGTCTGGGTGAGGAAATGCAGAGATGAGCCCTGAGGCCGACTGCAGAGCCATTTTGATAAAAGATGGAGGCCTTTCTACAAGGGCAGGCCCCTCCAAGCCCAACCCTAGAACCCCTTTTCTTTACAGTCTTTCAAATGTCAGCAGGTCAGCCATACAGTCTCATCACCAACTGTCTTGCAGGCAACAAAAAGCTTGAAAAGAAACAGAAGGAGGAAATGGGATTCTTGAAGAAAATGCACTCAAAAGCGTAACCAATCCGAGCTTGATCCAGGTTTTATCCACCACCTCTGCCGATAAATTCAATGGACCAAAAAGGGTCCCTTCTCTTTCTCAAGGGCTGCATTTGTGGGTACGGCAGATCCCAGGCAGAATTGAGCCACACTGAATCAAACAGGCACACGAGGCTGGATGCTCCAAGGTCACCTGGGGCAGCAGATGACGCCTTTGAGCCACAACTTTCCAGGTCCTCAGTCTCCTCTCCAGGTGTGTCTACGTGCCCGCCCACAAGTCCCTGTCTCATCCGAGGCTCCCTCCCCTCCTTCCCAGCCAGAGCTTCTGGGCTATTGTTGACACACAAGTCCTTTGCTGCTATTAATAGTTCAGGTTTGCGAATAATTTACTGTTTCAAATATAAATGACTAGGGATTCAAGACTGTTCCCTGTAACAACACCGTGCTGACTCACGGGTGTCGCAATCCTCTTCCTTGAACTCCATGGAGGGCCAATTAAGCAGCGTGCGGGAAAAGTTGTTCGGGGCCTGGCTGTACCGAGAACAGGTGGTCGGCATAGATGAGCATCACCCAGGTGGAGGGCAGGTTGGGACAAATGGCCGAGAACGTCCTCCCAGACAGCATGAAGTTGGGCTGTTAATCTCGGAATTGCTTTAAACCCAATCATCAATTAAAACAGAATAGAAACCCTCCCTGTTCTCTAGAGCCTGCCAGTTTAAAGAGAGAAAGCCTTATACATTTACTGAAAGACACAGAGGGAACAGTGAGCCTTCTCTGCTCAATTCTGTGAGGAATGCCTACACCTCCTGGTGTTTGTGGCTTCAAATGCAGCAACAGCAGCAGCAGCAGCAGAAGCAGCAGCAGCAGCAGCAGCAGCACTGTGGATCTGGGGTTACTCAGTCCTTCTAGGGTACCAGGCACTTCATATGAACAGGAGTACCGGAGCCTCCTTTATTGTAGCATTCGCTAATGGTTCCCATTTTATAGATGGGGAAATTGAGGCTCAGGGAGCAGCTTGCACCGAAGTTAGGAAGTTATAGACAGGCCGTGTTTGCCACCTTGGATTCTGACTAACGAGGTGGGTGGGTAAACTGGGTTTCCTCCAGGGCTTTGTGTCTTCCTCTGTGGAAACCTGACACACCCTCCAAGCCCTCCTCTCCATTCCTCTTTCTGTGGACCACTTCTCCCAGCAGAGCCAAGCCCCTTCCTTTTGCTCTGCAGGGCTCTCATTGCCACCCTGGGTCTTGTGTGCACTGCAAACATCACTCGGTGACTACACAGGATGTCCCCTTCTTCCAGGGGAGTTAATACAGAATTTGCAGGTGTGGCCGGCTGTCCCTTAGGTAGCCCGTTTAGCAGACCACAGCTCTAGTCCTGAGCTTCTCCAAACCACAGAGCAGGATTTGACATAAAGCAGGGGCTTCTGCATGTGTCTGTGAGATAGAGGACTTTAGCAGAGGAGAGATGGCCTCTGGGCCCAAGCAGCTGTGCTGAGACCTCAGTACCTTCCCCATATAGCACTGGACTCTAGCAAAAACCTTTCATCTCTACGAACGTCTTTCTTCCTCCGCAGAAACGGAGGTTCGCTGACAGCTACATAGAGTAAGTGTTTCCTGCACCTCAACCTATCACAGTTTCTCCTCATCTTCAGTGAACTCCGAAGGGATCAGGCCACATTTGTGCAAGACACTCTGGGAATATGGAAGGAAAGAAATGTGCCCAGGACATTGTTGGTCCCTCTAAAAAGGTGGAAGGAATTAAACCTTCCAGGGTGCAAGTCAGCAACCAAAGCCATGCTCGGAGGAGACAGTGTTCAATCAATAAACAGTATCAGCTTCAGAGTTCCCAGGATTGCAAAGTGCTCTCTGCCTAGGTGTTAGGGGAACCTTTAAGCCAACTCTGAGCTAGTGAGAAGGATTAAAATTAAAAAAAAATAATAATAATAAGGCTGGGCGGCCGTGGCGCACGCCTTTAATCCCAGAATCAGGAGGCAGAGGCAGGTGGTTCTCTGTGTGTTCGAGGCCAGCCTGGTCTGCAAGAGCTAGTTCCAGGACAGGCTCCAAAGCAACAGAGAAACCCTGTCTCGAAAAACAAAAACAAATCCAGGTCTGAAGTTCTTTAGGACAAAGCTCTTACAGGGCACTTGTGGAGGCAGGTTCCCCTTCAGGGACAAGAGATGGAGCAAGGAAGGCTCTGTCAGACTGGGAGCAAGGCGCTCCAGCCTCTGAGAACTGACTGACACACATTCTAACGAACACTCAGCCCATGGTTTCCAGGCCAGACGCCAGACCAGTTGCTGTGTACCCTTACTCTTACTCCCCATGAGAGACAGAAATCCAGATTCCTGTGTTAGGTGTCAGAAATATCTGTGAAAGAAAACTCTAGAAAATGTTTATAGACCGAAGAGACCATGCATGAGCCCAGACTGGATTCCACATTGGGAATACCAATTACAGTTTCTGCTGGTGGGAACGCCCAGAGACCAGGCAAGTGAAATCACTTGAATGTCAAGCTAAGAAAGGTGGAATGTTGTTTTTCCAGAAAACACAGGACCCCAGGAAGATGCCCGTCAACACTGCTTCTGTGCAGGAGTGATGGGAAGTCACTTTGTTCGCTACTGTTTTTTTAAACGTAGATTTTTTTCCCTTGATGGTTTTGTCTAAAAAGTGCACTCAGGGCTCACTGTGATAACGATCATTGCTCTGTTTACATACAAAGGCCTGAAAGCCAGAGACCAGTCCCTACCTCTCAGCTTAAACCCTCTCGTTTAAACATTAACCGCATGCTTTAGAAGCTTCATGCGTGAGTGGAACAATGGGTCATCTTACATTAAATAATATTTAAGGTCCCTACAAAGTCCATCATCAGAAGAACCTACACTGGCCTTGAACTCACAGAGATCTTCCTACCTCTAACTGCTGGGCACTGGGACTAAAGCTGTGCACCACCACGACCAACTTACAAATGAAATAGTATCTTTTAAGGATGTATTTTACTCTTATTTTACATGTATGGGTGTTTTGCCTGCATGCAGGTCAGTGCACCACAAGAGTGCCTGGTGCCCATGAAGCTAACGCTCTTAGCTGCTGAGCTCTTCTTCCAGTGCCCAAATAATATAATAGTTTTTAAAACTATCAGTTTTGCGGTTTTAAAAAGTCTCTCTCTCTCTCTCTCTCTCTCTCTCTCTTTGAGGCAAGGTCCTATGTAGCCCAGGAAACCTTCAACTTCTGATCCTCCTGCCTCCACCTCTTAAATGCTGGCATCACAGGTATGTTCCATTGTGTCTGTGCCTGGCTGGCCATTTTCCAGTGACCGCATTCAGACCCTCGTTTTATGGCAATAAGTCTGAGGCTCAGATAGATTAACCAACCACATAAGTGTCAGCAATGGGCAGAGTCAGAGGTTTGTTCTGTATTTTATACCCAGCATTCTTCTGGGCACTAGAACCTCAGAGACCTTCTCCACATGCTGAGGCTAGTGGTCCTGTGTTCCCAAGGACCATCTTATGATCTCCAGAAGCAGGAGAATCCTTCTGGATCAGTGTCAGTGGGATGGAGAGGAAGAGGGCGTGCCCAGGAGAGGCCAGCCCCGGCTTACCTTACTCAGCAGGCAATCTTGTAAGTCTCCCTCTGGAAGAGACTTCATGGTGTCTTGGTCAATCCCCAAGATAGCAGCAACCTTCTGCTTCTTTTCACGATGGAGGACAAAGCTGGTGGGCAGCCTTCCCAGCAGTGTTACTCTCTGGATGAAACTTCTCTGGAATTGTGAGCACGGACCAGAGACTTGGCCTCTTCTGGCCGGCTCACTGCAGTTTTCCTTCCCAACATGAGCGAATCCGTCTGCCATCTTCCAGGGAATTACAGAAAGATTAAAAGGAGACTTGATGGAAATGAATTGGAGCCCACCTGGCGTTACCCGATGTTGGTTTATCCTGTCTTTTTTTATCCTCTTGTCCTGACACCAGGTGTACCTTGGCACCCAGTGTCTTTACATCTCCTTGTTCTTATCCTGTTGACAGTAAATATCCCCTGCCCTCCAATCCAGAAAATTCTGCAATTGATTTACTTCTTTACCATAAACAAACAAGAAATTGCAAACAAGCCATCTGGTGTCTCACCGTCATGCCCAGTGCAAGCCTTGTCAATCAGATGAGAGCCAGGATCAGCATTTGGAAAAGCACGAGCTCGTGCATACAGAGGCAAGCTTAAACAGACACAGAGAACACACACACACACACACACACACACACACAGAAAGGCAGGCTTACAGACAGGCACATACACGCAGAGGGAAGTAGGGCAGAGTCCTGCCTCTCACCTGCTGACCTTAGAATGTGATTTCCTTGTCCCACTTGATGGCTGACATTCAAAATAACATCAGTATAAACAGTCCCCTAAAGAGTCTAGAACACATCTCGTTTTACCAGTAAAACTCATTCTAGACAATAGCTCAGGCAGTTCGTCCCCAGTCTGACTGGCCGGGGATAGCTTTACTACAGGGGAAAAAAAAAAATCCTAGTAGCCTGATCTTCCTGAAGCTGGTTAAAATCTGTGATCCAAAGGCCTGATCTTCCTGAAGCTGGTTAAAATCTGTGATCCAAAGGACTGACAGCCCAGCTCACGTCTGGGCTTCCAGGCAGGCAGCTCCCCAAACCTCCCTCCTCAGTGCTCTTCCACAGCTGCCAACCCCGCCTTTCTACTCTATCCTGTGGCCCTGCATTTGCATAGCCTCCCAGACAGCTCCAGGTGAGCTCCACACCAGACCCCACCCACCTCCTTCTCCTGGGTGTTCAGGCTGCCTGGCTCAGGCTCCATCTGACAATGCAGAACTTTTAACACGTTCTGAAAAGTTACAGCTTCCGCCGGGATCCTCAGACTCCCTCCACACTTCCTTGATTTTCCACCTGTTATTCTGTGTCATGGAAATCCCCTTCTTTTTAGGGCACGCACTCTCAGATAATCTAGACTCTTCTTCCCTGGACTTTGTTCCCCTGGTCAACATTCCAATCGACCACATGAGTTTTCTTTACAAATGAAACAAGAGCCTCTTCCCCTTAACCCGCCTTTTGGAATTCTCTCTCCACGTCACTTTCAACGGCATCAAAGTCCCCATTTCTCCCCCGCATACTTTTGGTTTTGCCCTTGGCTTCTGCTTTTGCTGGAACCGTGACCTCAATCCCTCTCCTCTCAGACTTTTCTTGATAATAGTAAAGCTGCCCTGGGTTTCTGGAATCAAACATCAGCGCCTTCCTCGGTTCTCACTCAGATGCCGAGCCATCTGTTAACCCGGTACTGCAGGTTAAAGTGTTGTATCCGGAAACTTCTCTTGGTCCAAGAGGGAAAGATTCTGGCCAGGTATGAACAGGGAAATCAGATCATTGAGCTACAGGGAGAGGAACCTGGAGAAGGATCGGCACCGTGAACCCAGGGCAGCTGCCTGCAGGCACCTTCCCACTAGAGAGTAGGTGGGTGGGTTGTGTGAACAAAGCCTAGACTCACTGCATGGCCCAGTTCCTAGTTGGGACGGCTCCACAGCACAGGGCTGGGCACAGACGTTGGCTCTTGCAGCTCCTGGCAGAAAGGCTGATGAAAACAGGCTTGCCTATCAGATACAGATCTCCAGTTAATTGGACAATAGGTCAGCAAAAAATCTGGTGGGTAAGGGTGTGCCTAGGGCCACCAAGAAGGATCCAGTTAATTCAAATTTTCCTTTATCCTTGGAAAATAAAAAAAAAATCTCATTTTTCATGATTTACATGCAAGGCAAATTGAAAATGGAAGCCGGCTCTATCTCAGTTTAGACTTTGAGGACCGGGCAGGTTAGATGGCTCAGCAGATATGTCTGCCACTGAGTCTGACGACCTGAGCTCCATCTCTCCCCACCTCCCAGGACACTGCCTCCTGTACACCTCCACACACATACACACATAATAGATAAATGTAATAGATTATCAGGACCAATAACACGTTTAATGTCTGTTTAACAAAGTAGTCAAAAAATTTTCTTGATAGTTTTGTACTGGGGTCTGGTAGTATGGTGTGCACACAGAGATCAGAGGACAAGCTCAGGGGTCAGTCCTTCGGTGCCTTCTACCTTTTCCTGGAGACAGAGTCTTTCACTGTCCAGGAGCCTTGTCGTGTAGGTCGTGCTTCCAGGCCTCTGGGCCTTACCTCCCATGTCACCATTGCTGGATCACAGGCATGTGGTACACAGCCAGTTTTTGACATGGGCCTCGGGGTCCAAATTCACATCCTCACACTTTCAAGGCAAGAACCTGTCAGGAGCCATTTCCCCCCAATCATTACAGGAACCATCACCCTAGGGGGTCTGCAGAGAACCGCACATCCAATTAACTGTTAATCTGTTAAGCGGAACCCACCTCACATTCCAGCTATCCAGGGAACTAGGTGTGGCAACCAGTGACTTCTGGCCTGTCTGTCCGACCTGGCCTACATGACCGGAACCACTCGGCGGCGAGATCCCTTGCCCTGCCCCCCATTCCTTACCATATATAAACTGTAACCCGTCCCTAATAAACGGAGGCTTTGACAAAACTGCTTGGCCTCCTTCTTCTGTCTTAGCTCATTCCCTTCCAGGTAGCGCCCCTCCGAGACCCTGGAGTAACTTGATTGCGGGTGGGTTACAAACCCCTAGACTGTGTAGCCCACCCAACACAATCGACAAGAACCTTGCAAAGGGAGCCAGCTCAAGATTTTCAAAAATCTTAAACCAAACCTAGTTTTCAATGAGGGTTCTTGGGAAGACCATGCCCATCCAGGCTTACCCAATGTTTTTACTGGTTTATCCAGTGGTTAAACATTTCATGGCAAGAAGGGGAAAGATTAGCCTGACCCAAATCAATCTAAAATGTGCAGATTTACTCAAGAACGTCAGGGCTGCAAACTCAAACGTATTCCTTTAAGAGTTCGCTTTAATCTAGGAAGAGTCAAATCCAGCGGCTCAGGAGACTAGACGATGGATGAAACCCACAATAGCGAACCATCTGCAACAGTGTCCCAGGCTGCTCTCTGTGACCAGGGAAGCCTCTGGTGCACACAAGGTTGGTCAGTAAGTAGTAGCAAATACTTCCTTTAAGCTGTGGCATTGCACTATAAAAATTATAGAGAATAAATGGTAAGCAAGGCAAGGCAATTTCACCTTACAGCTTAGCACTCGGGAGGCTGGGGCAAGAGGACTGCTTTGAGCTCAAGGCCAGTTCGGGCTAAATGTGAGACTCTTTCCCAACTCCTCCCCTCCCCCAAATACCGTACCAAAAAAATAAAGAAAAAAAAATGATCTCAGTTTGGGCAGGAAGGGAAAATCCATGTTTCTAGGAATGTCCACGGATCCCATCTATCTGTAATTAATAAAATACCGTAAGGTACAAAACATTCACTTTATGTGTTATAAATTCAACTACACACATGGTCCTGTGGTCACTTCAATTATCATCTCCTTTTATGAAAAGCCTGACATAAGGGAACTTCACATTGGAAGCGGCAAAGATAGGATCTTAGTAAATGTTTATCCTCACGCTCTGCTTTACCCACTGAAGACAAAGGGCCTTCTCGTAACGTGTGTGGGTCATCCTCCATGTTTCTGTTGGGTCAGATCATGCCATGGGTCATTCATCATAGTTCCGCCAAAGAGTACTGTCTCCTTTCCTCTTGCACTGAGGTCATTTGACCTTTTGTCGAGATTCAGAGGCCAAGGCTGCCCATACTCACACACTTATGTGGGTAAGGCAGACTCTAAAACAAACCTAGATGGTGTAGAAATGGAATAAGGTGAGACCCAGGGCAGGAGACATGACTCAGTCAGTGAAGGAGCTGTGGTTCAAGCACAAGGACACAAGTTTGATTCCCCAGAGCCCATGTAAAATGCCAGGTGTGGTATCCCATGCTAGTGCTGGGGAGACGGAGAAAGGAGGCTCCCTGGGCCTTGCTGGCCAGCCAGGCTAGCCTACTCAGAGAGCTCCGGGCCTGAGGCTGACCTCTGACCTCCACACTCACATGAACACACACACACACACACACACACACACACACACACACAGCTGATTCCAACCCAAAAGGAGCAAAGCAGCAAGAGCAGACTGTCTGCACCTGAAGGAAGTCACTTTTCACAGCCTAATGCTGGCAGGAATGCTGAAAAACAGCCCAATGTTGAGAACATGCTAGAAGCCCAGAATCCTCAAGTCTTTGTGAAAGCCGAGGCTGCACCTAGCCAGCTGAAGAACATCATACTGTTTATTAGCTACGGGATATCCCAGCGTTCCCAGAAATAGCAGCACCCATCAGAGAAAAAGATAACGATGCCTGCTTAACAGCCAGGGCTCTTCCCGGGGTGCAGCCTGAGGTCGGTGAGAGCGGGGAAAGCCAAGCTGTGAGCTCAAGCTGTTCACTGGGCAAAGATAGTCTGGCTTAGGTGCAAAATGCCCAAGAAGTGGGGCTGGAGAGATTGCCCAGCACTTAAGAGGATGTACTGGCGGGAGGCGCTCCCCGGGTCCAGCATGTGCTGGAGAGATGGCAGATGGCTCAGAGGTTAAGAGCATTGCCTGCTCTTCAAAAGGTCCTGAGTTCAATTCCCAGCAACCACATAATGGCTCATAACCATCTGTAATGAGGTCTGGTGCCCTCTTCTGGCCAGCAGGCATACACACAGACAGAATATTGTATACATAATAAAGAAATATTTAAAAATAAATAAATTTTTTTTTTCAAAAAGAGGATGTACTTATTGCTTAGAGAGGACCTGAGTTTGGTCACTAGTACCTATAGTAATAGCTCACATTGGCTGTGGTTCCCTCCAGATCTGATACCCTCTTCTAGACACCTGCTCTCACAAGGGTACACACCTACAAGCATGAACACACACACACACACACACACACACAAAGTTAAAAAGATGAAATGTCTAACAAGAGAGAAAGAATGAGAAATAATTCAGGGTGGGTGGGGGCAGGGACATTTCCCAGGCCTGTGCCTGTGGGTTGGTGTGTCCATCCAAGTGCACAAGATCGCTAGCACACTTTTCTAGACTGTCCTCATCCCGTGGACTAAGCCCTGCCTGGGACTTGGTGTTTTCACAGAGGACAGTCATCAAGGCCATGAAGCTTGGCTAACACTCGATTTTCAAATCCAATCTCTCTGCCTATTTAGGAAAAAGGAAGAAATAAAGCACACTGTATTTACATTCAAAACTCCTCCTGAATCCAGGATGCCACTTGGTCACGTGAGGCTGAGCTATTTTTAAGTTGCTGTCTCCAGAGAAAGTGAGAGGAGGAGAGAGGAGCGGCAGTTCAGGAAGTGGATGGCTTTTCCTTCATTTTTTTTTTCTTTATGCCGTCTGGTAACTGCTCACCTCAGTTTCTGGGATGTCTGAGTCAGGAGGAAACACCTGGTTAGTGGAATCCACAGTTCTACCTCTGGGGTGTTCAGAGGAAAGCCCCCCTTCCCCGTCCCACCCATTGGTGTTCACGAAGCATGACAGATCTGATTGCTTCCTCGAAAGGGACCAGCAGGAGGATGTGGAGGGAGACAAACATTTCCCATCATAGATTTATGCAAATACGGCCATTTGATCTCTGAAGAAGAGTAGACACAGCCCACTGAGGAAAAGATGTGCGGCAGGCGGGCGGTGTGAGCAATGGGTCTACTGTAGAAAAGGAAGTAAGTCTTTTTAAAAGACCGATTGGACATGGCTCATAAACCTCAGTGAAAGGCATAAATCTAAAGCTCATAGAAGGAAAGGTGGGGTAAACCCTTGTGCCTTTGGGTTAAACAAAGAGTTCTTAGAAGTGACATCATTTATTATAAAAGGGACATGATGGCCAACAGGTGTGCATACACAGGAAAAAAAAAATATCAGGAGAAGCCAAGTGTAACCGCACCTTGACTTTGGCCTTCTGCCTTCTGGAAGTGTGAGAAGGACTTCTGCCCCTTAGCCGGCCGAGTCTGTGGCATTCTATGACCGCCCGGGAAGAGGGGTGCTCCTCTGTGAAAGCACCCACTTGTGTTGACCAGGGCTAGGCAAAAACATCTTAGCGGCTCCACCCGTTACTTCATCCCCTGCCACCAAGCCATCATTAGTTGCCCCATTCACAGACTTTGGCCTTTCAGCAGCACCTTCGGAGGCTTTGTGTCCAACTTTGTTCTCTTAACCCAAGGTGGGCCTCAGCCATGATAGGTGAGCAAGCTCTCTGCCACTGAGCTATATCCCCAGCCTACTTTGGGTGTTTTACTTTTCGGAAACATGTCTCTGCTACTTTCCTCACCCCCACAAGCCTCTGAGGACAGCTTTGTGTTCCCCCTTTTGGCCACAAGAAAATGGCTGTTACCCCTCCCCGCAGAGAGCTCTTCCCTCCACAATTTCTCACCAGAAAACTTAGACATCAGCTATGGTATAGGAAGGAGTGAGTACACCCTCTAGGCCTTACATGCTGAATCTCATGTATTAGCAGTATGGTCTCCTGTGTGCTGACGCTAGGAAGAAGTGGGGGCCCCGAAGAGGTGCACACTACCAAGAGGTCACTCAGTCTTAGTGACCACCGCCTTTGGATGGATTTATGACATTCTCATGGCATCTGGGGTTGGTTTTCATGAGTGGCTCTTTATAAAAGAGCAAGCCTGGCTCCTCTCCATATTCTGGTTTGTGTCCCACTTTGTGATTGCCATGGCGACATCTGCCATAGAGTCCTAAATCAAAACATAAGGCCCAAGTAAAGGAGTGTTATATTCTTGAACCCCTAGAACTGGAATTTAACAAGCCACTGTCTTTTAAAAATCACCCAGCTTCAAGAATTTTGTCATAGTGGTTTCAAGTGGACTATTCAAGTATCCTAACGTTTTCCCCTGGGACTTCGGGAAAGTAGGAAGGCCCACAAAGGCTACCCTGGATAGATTGTGTTCTTCCTGGCAGAGACAACAGTCTCTGGAGTAATGCCGGAGGCCTCACCAGACCCCCACTCCACACTCAGAGACCACAACCACAGTGTTTATGCTGACATACAACTGAGAAAATCAAATGCCAAGGCAGGCATGGCTATTCCCACACAGGTTTGTCAGAGCATATATGCTAGAATGGATGTTAAGAAAATAAAACTGGCCCAAAGGCCAAGTACCCCTTCAATAAAAGAGATCGAGGTCAGCCCATCCACGCAAAGGACAATGGCAGGAAGGGCAAAGGGGAAATGAGTTACGTCGCCCACTTCATTATTAAACTGCTCATAGAAATAACCAGGACACAGGGTCTAGTAACAGATACCAATTGGGATAGCTGGTTTCCAAGTGACGTTAGTTCCTAAACTAACTGTAAAAAAAAAAAAAAAAAAAAAAAAAAAAAAAAA
>NW_026067977.1:2893883-2903116 GCF_014885135.2 Alexandromys fortis
AACTGCCTCGGCCCTCATAGGACAGAAAATTAGGTAGGCGGAGTAGACAGAGGAGAATGCTGGGAAAAAGAAGCTGAGTGAGTGAGTCGCCATGATGCTCCCACTCCAGACAGACACAGGTTAAGATCCTCTCTGGTAAGCCAGCTCATGGGCTACACAGAATATTAGAAATGGGTTAGAACAATATGTAAGAGCTAGCCAATAAGAAACTGGACCTAGCTGGGCCAGGCAGTGTTTGAAAGAATACAGTTTCCGTGTAATTATTTCTGGATATAAGATAGCCATGTGGGCGGCCTGGTGCCGGGGACGCAGCCCTGCCGCTCCTATTTCAACAGAAAGGCTACCGACAAAGTCCTATGAACAAATGATGTGTAGGCCTTTTCGTTCTTCTCTAGTGCACTCTCTGTCACAGCCACTTCCCAGTGAATTTTCTCCTGTCGCTATGGCAACGCCCATGAATCATGAGCAACTAGTACAACAGTATCTAACAGAAGGACAAAGGAGGACCTTATCTCCAGCTCGTGTGGTTTCGTTTCAAATAATGATCTGTCTCCTGGTGAGGTCTGGTCCTATTATAACACTGGAGAGCCCAAGGGCTTCTGGGCTGTTGGCATCAGGGACTTCTCAGATTTCAGTTTCCTCTTTAATGCTCAATTAAGGGCAAGATTACATAAACCTCAACTTCCCAGCCCAGTCTCTGCCGTAGTCATTAAACGAAACTAAAATGGTCACAAAAGCTGACTAACGCGGGGAAGCCAAAAGGCCCCTCAGAAAGGAAAGCATGAAAGAGGATCCAACTCAGTCACACCTCCAGCTCTGTGCCCAGGCCGGCTCTATAACTCCTTTTGATTAACTACTTCTAGAAGCTTCCACACCACAATATCTATTAGAACATCTTCGGGTTAGTGGAAAGATTCAGCTAAAGGTACACTGAGGCATGACTGAAATTACTAAGGAACTACAAGCACTTTCCACCATGACTCTAAGTCACAGAAGAGCCCAGATCTTCCAGAAAGATGACAGCTAAGGTAAACAGAATACACACATCACAGCTCTGTCTGTACTCACAGGTCCACTGATAACTCGCTTTTATTCTGCTGGCAAAAGGATTTTACATTTCCCCTCTTTAAAGCCTTAAGTCTCTCAAGGCAGCAGAGGGCATCTATGTGCAGCCAGGGAACATCGCTGACGCTCTACATTCTTGGTGCCACACAGCAGAGTTGTAGATAGATGAGACAGAAAGGGTCTGGTCAAGGCTGAGACATTTAACTGCAAGGCAGGGGGACAGTCAAATTTAAGTAAATACACATGTGCTGGGATATTGACTAGGGTGTCACAGACGTACATGTGTGGGAATATTGACTAGGAAGTCACAGGAGAAAGCTGATATTAGTCACGAAAGGTAGAAAGACTGGTGAAACAACTCAGACAGGAACGATGTTCCAGATATAAGCAGGCTGAAAACCAAAAGCCAGTGATGTCTGGGGAAGGACAAAGACCTCTGAAGTTCCCAGCCTCAGCCTCAGCTCCTGTTCTCTTTCACTTGCGCTTCCTAGGTTTATATAAATACACCGAATTGCATATGAGCACATGGTATGTCAGTAGAAACAAAACTGTCTAGGGGAACAAAGAGGACCAATGAGGAAGTGGATGGATGTCGGGGGTGCGAGAACAATCCTCAAAGCACGCCTATACCTGTATAGAAATGCTGCCATCCAAACCACTCCCAGGTACAATAAAAATACACCAATAGGAATACATTACAAAAAGAAAAAGAAAAATCACACTCTCAAAAACAATGAAAAACCAGTAAACATTGACAGAATGCATTTTTAAAATAAAAAATGAAAGATTTTTGGCAATCTTGGGAATTATTTTTTTTTTAAAAAAAAAAGATGGTTTCTGGGTAAGGAGAATGAGGTTTTGTGTGTTTTGATGTTTCTGGTTTATTCATTAGCTTAATTCATATTTGATTATTCAGCTCTTCTGTAGCGCTGCACATCAATAACACAGACTCATGGTGAAAACCCAGCATCTTGGTGGGTCCCGGGAAAAGAAAGAGGACTTCCTGCCTTCAAAGTGTCATCTACCAGAGCCTCACCTGAAGCCCCGTTCCCACACTCCCAGGCCTGGCTCCTGTCACTCAGCTCCTGCCCCAGCCTTGCCTGATTGTGTAGCTCTCACCCCCCATGAAAGTTTCTTCTTGCAGTAGATGGAGAACATCACAGAAATCCACAAATGGTCAAAAATACAGAGAACAATTGTCGATGGGGTATACAGGCGTCTCTAATCCAATCCCTATGCTCAGGGAACCTTGCAGAAGAGGGCGTGGGAGATTGTAAGGGCAAGGAGACCTGGATGACTGCTGGGAGATAGTGTCCTCTAGACATGACAGAGAAGCTGTGCCTGACATCTCAGCAATATGGTCACGTAAACAGGACCTGCACGACAACACCCACTGGCGTGCCAGTGTGGATGGGGGGAGTCTCACAAGGCCCCACCCCTAGGTGAAGAGCCACAGGCACCCAATGCCTGCCAAAAGAAGGAGAATCAGTCTTCTCTAGGGTCAAGCTCACTGACAGATTACATAATTCCCAGTGGTCAATCCTGAACACATGCATGTAAATGACAATAAATGGATTCAGTGGGTTGTGTGTCTGCACACACACCCACACACCCACACACATACACAATACACACTTCTTTATATGTATATGCAACAATAGTAACTGAAGATGAGGTCATGAGTTGGAGATGGAGTAGGGGGCAGATGGAGGAGTTGGAGGGAAGGGAAGGGGGAGGGAAGTACTCATGTATGAATTTCTCAAAAAATAGTAAAAAACAGATAAACCTCCAAAATAACCAACCAACCAAAAATGTGTCATAGACCTGCCATTATTTGACGCTCTCCCTGCTAAAAGCTTCTTCTTCAGGGGATTATCCTAAACAACTATAAACAATTGTTTAATTTCATAGCTGCCCAAACAAATGGACAGTAAGAGAGATGACACGTTACCCAAGAGCTTAAATAGAAAGGTTAGGGGGGTGGGATGTTCACAGAGGCTCTAGTAAGCATTTTCCTATTTCTGAACTTAACCGTGCTGTGTGAGTCGAACCCAGGCCCAAGGCTGGAGATCCAAGGAGGCCCTGAGCTCTACCCAAGCAGGAGAAAATGGGGTCAGAACTGTCAGCATCCTGGATGCTCCTAAAGACATGAGCCAAACCACAGCAGAGTTTCTTGGCAACAGCTGGGGGACTTACTGATTCCTACTGCTATAGAAAAGCTGCCCAATTATTAGTTGATAAATGATAAAGCTGCATGAACAGAGACATCAGTGGTTATATACAGTCAAGATTGATTTTACAGGATTAATTGAGAAAAGCCACTAAACAACCCTCATAACAAACAGTAACAGAAATAAACAATGGGAAAGAGGAATTTGATTTTTATATTTCAAAGTTACATTTTCCCAACCAAAAATTATGAGAGATTCATAGGAAAAAGTGATTAGTAAAAAAAAATAAATTGTTCCTAGAAGCCCAGACTTTGGATTTATTAAGCCCAAACTTCAAATCTATTAAATATATCAAAGTGCCAAGGCAAGTCATAACCTAAGAGCTAAAAGAAAATGGGAGAGCAATGTGTAACCAAATATCAATTATCATCAAAGAGACAGAATTTATGAAAAGGAACCAAATAGAGATCCTGGTGTTAAACTGTATAAGTAAAACACAAACTTCCCTGAAAGCATCACCATAAGATCTAAATAAGACACACACACACACAAAAAAAAAAACCAGACAACTTTAGAATAAATCAATGAGATTATTCAGTCTGGCTAATGGGAGAAAAACATAAATAAATAAAAGACACACAAGGAGTGCACATGCATACATCTGGGCAAAACCATTCTTAGACAGAAAGTAAAACAAATCTCTAATATTTTTCCATCAACAGAAGCTCACATATCTGTGGGTCAATCAAGCTTGTAAACAAATCCACACTGGAGCCTAGAAGAAGAGAAATTAGGGGCAAAAAATACTTGAAAAATTCTTGTATTGGATTAGAAACCATGTACAGAGCCAAGAAACTCGCTGGACTCGAAGCAGAAAACACAGAAAAAACTGTTGAAATGTGAAGAAAATCCTCAAAACCTCAAGAGAGGTGACTCATGTCCCCTGCAAAGAAGTCTCAAGAAAATTGACACCTTTTATCAGAGGCCATGCAGGCAAGAGGCAATGGGACCCACACACCCAAAGTACTGAAAGAAAGACGGAGTGAATGGCAGAGCTGACACCATCTAGGATGAGCAAAAGAGGCACCGAAGCCATAAGACAATGCCGGGAACTATTTTATGTCACAATTAGATCACCTAGATAAAACAGACTTCTATAAAGCTACAACCTGCCAAGGCAGGACATCAACATCTGAAGGGACAGGTAGAGACTGGCTCGTTTGTCAAAAACTTCCCAGAAAGAAAGCCTTAGAACCAAAGAGCACGACAGAGGAAGTCCACCACCACCAAACAGGCCTCTAGGCAGTCACAAACTCTTCTTAGTAAAAGATGAGCTGACGTGGTGAAGGCATGTGCCTTTGACCTCAGCACTGGGGAAGTTGAGGCAGGAAGAGCTCTGTGAGTTCTACGTTAGCCTAGGCTGTCTATTGAAACTGTGTCTCAATAACTAACTATGTAAGTTAACAATAAAAGAAATAAATAAATAAAGTGGCAGCAACAAAAGACCTTTTTAAAGATTAAAAAAAAAAAATCAAACCAGGCGTGGTGGTGCACACCTTTAATCCCAGCACTCAGGAAGCAGAGGCAGGCTGATCTCTGTGAGTTCAAGGCCAGCCTGGTCTAAAGAGTGAGTTCCAGGACAGCCAGAGCTATGCAGTGAGACCCTCTCAAAAAAAAAAAAAAAAAAAAAGCCCCAAAACACTCAAAACAAACAAACAAGCAAAAACTAAGCAAATAAATTCAACAAATGATGGTGAGTATTCAAAGCCCAGCTAAGAAGTTTGCTAATGAAAAGCTGGAACCTTCCAGCCTAAGATCAGGGGCAGGACTGCCACGCCCACTCTCAGCACTGCCGCTCCAAATCATCCTCTAGTCTGTCCAAGGTAACTAGGCAACGTAAAAACATGAATGACATTTGGATTGGGAAGGAAGGGCAGCACTATTTTCACTTGCTTTATCTGGCCTACTGACAGTCTTAAGGAATCTACACACACACACACACACACACACACACACAAAACCCTATTAGTTCCCATAAACGCATCCAGCGGCTAACCTGAGGGATAAAACCATCAAAGGAAAGCAAAGTCAGTTTTGTTACTCTATGCTAACAATGAGCAATTTGAAAATGAAATTAAGGAAACAATTTCATCTGTGGTCATTCCCAAGAGAATAAAACAGATAGGAATAGATTTAATTATAAAACATCACTGGCAGAAATTAAAACATAAATAAATACAAATGTATCCCATGCTCATGGACTATAAGATTGACTTTAGATTGTTATTCATATATATATGTGGATATACTCCCCACTGATATGGGATTCCCCTCTGTATGCTTGGAATAGCTTTTATTAGCACTAGTTAATAAAGAAGCTGCTTTGGCCTATGGCAGGGCAGAATATAGTAAGGCAGGAAATCCAAGCCGAGACAGAGGAGGAGAGAAGGAGTCAGGCAGATGCCATGTAGCTGCTCAAGAAGCAAGAGGTAACAAACCACAAGCCTCGAGATAAGATACAAAATAGAAATGGGTTAATTTAAGATGTAATTGTTAGTTAATAAGAAGCCTGAGCTAACAGGCCAAAGAGTATGTAATTAATATTAAGTCTCAAAATGGTTATTTCATAAGTGGCTTTGGGAACAGGCAGGCAGAGAGAAACAGGTCCAAGGGGACCAGCAGAATGGAGAATATTTGTAGCTACACCCCACAGAGCTTTTAACTCTGGAAAGCAAAGTTATTAATATGTGTCTAGAAAAAAATCCATCTGGTGGCAGGAAGAAAAATCAGAAGACTAGAGACATGAAGGTGGGAGGCCAGAGAATGATCACAGGGTTTCAATTAAAAGAACAATCTATGTAGACATCAGAATCTTTCTTTTCCCAGTCCCAAGCCATCTGAAATGACCAATGGAAAAAATATGTTGAAACTAAGGGGTGATGCTACCAGATGTCACAAACTGCACATGGGCACAAGCTTGAAGACTGAGCACCTTCAAAA
Organism: Alexandromys fortis; assembly: GCF_014885135.2. Classification (NCBI taxonomy): domain Eukaryota; kingdom Metazoa; phylum Chordata; class Mammalia; order Rodentia; family Cricetidae; genus Alexandromys; species Alexandromys fortis. Next base: position 2,900,120 of record NW_026067977.1, read on the forward strand.
GTGAGGCTAGGAAGCATGCGACTAGGTAAACGTGACTTCTGCCCAGAGCCATCAGTAAGAGAGGGAGGGACCCACAATCCACTCCTCTCCACTCACGGCTGTGGGCAGGTGTCTCAGAAACAGCAGCTAAAGGGGCAGAACACAGACAGCAATTATAATTTGGTGAGAATAAACTAATAAGAACCTGATATTATTCACCAAACCCTGGGAGGGCTGTCAGACCAAATAAGAAACTAAACTCGGGCTAGAGAGATGGCTCAGTGGTTAAGAGCACTGACTGCTCTTCCAGAGGACCCAGGTTCAATTCCCAGCATCCACATGGCAGCTCACAACTGTCTGTAACTCCTGTTCCAGGGGATCTGACAACCTCACACCAATGCACATAAAATAAAGTTTTTTAAAAAAAAAAAAAAAAAAAAAGAAAAGAAACTAAACTCGGCAAACTGCTCTTGGTTCTGATGTTTCTCCAAGCCCAAAGGCAGCAAACCACCCTTGTGGACAGAGTCCTCAAGTCTTAGGGCACTGAATTGGTCAAGAACATTTTTTTTTTTTTAATTAACCACCTCCCCGAGTTAAAACGCAAGGAGTAAAATCCTAAACTTCCAGGTAAGGCAATCCATCCGACAAGAATCCAAGAAGTTTTGGAAAGCATTTGGGGCAAATCTGTCTTTTTTAGATTATAGACGAGTGAAAAGTTAACACATAACTCCAAACAGTGAGGAAGAACTTGACTTGAGGGTACAATAGACTCCTTTAGGGGAAGCAGAGGCCTGCTCGGCAGTTGCCACGATGCCCTTAAGGGAAAGGACGTTTCTCATCTCTCTGCTTTCAGAGCTGACATCGGTGACTTTGCTAATCTGAACTACTTGAACACTAAAGACAGACAGCAGCCCCTGTCCTCACACCACAAAAAATAAATGGCCAGGAGGATATTTCTGAAGAGTTTTCTCCAAGAATATTTAGGGGCCTTCACCTTCACGGGGCACACACAACTGGAGGAAAACACAGACTGATTACATGAAAGGAAGAAGATGATATTCTGTGAGAATAATAAAAGGTGAACTCGGAATTAAAAAGCAAATGTGGACAGCTACAGTCACGTGGGAGACAGTGGAACACGGCACAAATACCAACATCGTGATAACGGGGACAATAAAAGGCACAGAGCTGGTGCAATGGGTGGGGCAGAATCAATAAGGAAAAGAGCCCGACTCTTCTGAAATGAGAAATATGCACCAATCACATAAGCACCAACCGCATATCCTTAGGGATGGCCAAGAAACTCTTTACATGATAAGCAAAGGATCTACAAGGAGCGTAAAAAGACAAGAGAATCCACTGGTCTAAACAACTGAAAAGGAGAAAATGACACTGTGCACACAGAATCAGAAAGAGAGACAGCTGTGGGGAGTTCATCTGGAAAACCTTCTGGTGACGACTTAAAACCAGAGTTAGGTGATGTCCCAGAAGGCAGTTAAGGAAACTGACTCAAAAGCAGCAAAAACACATATGTAAAGGGGACCATTCTAAACTGCACGGGTGTTGGCTTTGTCTCTTCGGAAAGTGGTGGGCTGGCTCCTTTTCCTCATGGTTCTTTTAAACTTTCTGCAAGTGTATAATTCATAGGTTAAGTATAATTTATGTCCACGTGTATGTATTATTTAACAAAACACCAGAGAAACAGAGACTATATCCAGACTATACCCAGACTCTATACATCTGTAATTTTTGCTGTTGATTTTTTTCCCCTATAAAGTATGACAGACACGATGGTCCTCATAGATCTGGCTTCCTGCCTCCTCTCCCTCACAATCCATTGCCTTTCACCCTTACCCTTTTGCCCAAGCTGCCACAAGCATCAAGAGTTTTGCATCCCAAAGCCCTGAGTTTGGGATGCTCTGTCCTGCTGAGCTCTAAGCCCCATCCCGGGATGGTTTATTTAACCGATGGAGACAAAATGAATGGCCAGCAACTGGGGGAAAGAAAAACGTAATGCCAGACCATGGTATCACCCTGCTCCGTATATAAAAATAAATAAACTAATAAACTCGAACATAGCAGTGGATCTAGGAGACAAAGATGGGCTCACACGCATGAGGAACTACTGTGGAAGGTACTGGAAACTTTTGTTAAAAACTTAAAGCAAGCCAGGTGGTGGTGGCACACGCCTTTAATCCCAGCACTCAGGAGGCAGAGGCTGGCGGATCTCTGTGAGTTTGAGGCCAGCCTGGTCTACAAAAGCTAGTTCCAGGACAGACTCCAAAGCTACAGAGAAACCCTGTACAGAAAAAAAAAAAATTTAAAGCAAAGGAGAGGGTGGAAGGGGAGAAGGGAGGAAGGAAAGGAATAGGAAAAAAATTATAGCTCAATAAAAATAATAAAAAAATAAAAAAGAAACTAAAAAACCCTTAAAACTTCAAAATTAGAAACCCATAAATTTGAAGAAGCAATCCTCAAATGAAGAAATAGAAATGTTTAATAAACCTAAAAAGGCCATATCTCTAGCCACCTATGTTGATGTGCAAAGTTAAGCCCTACCAATAAGACTCCACCCGGCAGACATCCCCGCCATTGATGATAATTTGACAAAGAGGCAGAAAAGGTCCCAGTGTTCCAGAGACTGTGAGAACCCGGCCTTCATATATCACAAGTAGCAGGATAATCTTACATAGATGTTTTCATTAAAACTTTTTAAATTGTGTGCCTTGACCCAGTACATTATTAGAAAGAAAAGCAGGAGGGGCATTCTCTGCATGCCTCGTTTATACACAGGAAAGTTAGACGGAGGTGAATAAGTAACAGCTGGACATTGGCTAAGTCAACTACAGCACAGCCTCAAACTCTGCAGGCTTTCAGAAGTAAATTAGAAAGATATTGACTACAGGGAGTGCTTGTGAGAAACATCACAGACATTACCCACACGTGCACAAAACCTTAGGCGTGCCAGGCGGTGGTGGCACATGCCTTTAATCCCAGCACTTGGGAGGCAGAGGCAGG
>NW_026067977.1:2903310-2966693 GCF_014885135.2 Alexandromys fortis
CCTTAGGTGTGTCTATCGCTAGCTGCTCAGCCTGTACTCACTCAGCTTTTCTTTGTTTTGTTGGGACGGGGATCTCCCTTTTAGCTGAATGATGGAGGGTCTTACCCCAGTGGTTCTCAGCCTGTGGGTCGCAACCCCCACAGGGGCCACCTATCAGATATCCTGCATATCAGATCTTTACATTATAATCCACAACAGTGGCAAGATTGCAGCTATAAAGTAGCAACAAAATAATTTTATGTTTGGGGGTCACCACAACATGAGGAGCTGTATTAAAGGGTCGCAGCACTAGGAAGATTGAGAGCCAGTGCCTTAAGTTCTTTAAGTATGCCAGGCTGGCTTGAACTCGCCACCTGCCAGCCCCAGTCTCTCCGGAGGTAGGGTTAGTGGTTTATACCTCCATGCCTCGCTAGTGTTCTCAATTTTAGCTTCTCTTGTATTACCCAACATATTTTTATAACCAATAATTAAGAGGAAAAAAAGAATATTACAAATCACAGAACTCAATATTCCAGGATGGTGGTGTCAAGCTTGCTCAGAGCGAGTATATAAAGTAGAAAGAAAAGAGCATATGGTAGAGATTACAGGCGGAACCAGCTTCTGTGGACTAGCTGTGGCAGGCTGCCAATGAACTTTGATGTGGTCTGCCCATCCACCCTAGAAGTGACAGCCATAGCATGCACGAGCATTTGTTTCCTGATCATCACCTAAGACTCCCTTGGGCTCCCATAATTTGAACAAGGGCAACACTCTTCTGGGGCCACAGGCGGGCAGGAAAAACCTTTGCCGCCTTTCCCTCTGTAGAGCAGACCTCAGCCAGGGTGCCCGGTTTCCTCCTCCACTGTACACGTGCTCACAAGCATGGATGCACAGATGAATGGGTGCAGGGACAGACACACACACACACACACACACACACACACACACACACACACACACGAGCCCTCGGTTCCCTCTCATCCCCACTTACCCCTTCAACCTGCTTCCGAAGGTCTGCTGTCCTTTGAGCAAGTGTGTTTCTGGGTAATCTCCCACTCCTCCCACAGAAAGGCTGCAGCCTCCTCCTCAGGCCCAGGACTCCTCTGAAAAGTGGGAGGAGCCGTCAGCTTGCCCCAGGGAAGGGAGTTTCACTGGCATTCCTCCACGGAAAATGACAGGACAGGTCTTCTAGAACCATAAACAAAAGGGAAATGACCTCTTAAACGCCACTTTTCTCAGTTACTTTGTTTAGTTGGCAAAAGAAGGGGCCCTAATCAAAGAGGCCACTTTAGGAAGAAATCTTTACAAAAACCACCAAGGTTTCTTTTAGGAGTGCTGGGGATTGACCCCAGGGCCTCTCTCTTACACTAAGCACAGAATATGTCACCCAGCCACACCCTAAGCCTTTTATTTTATTTGCTTTGATTTTACTGAGAATGACTGGCAGCTGCTAGATTGAGCTGACCATCCTGTCTCAAGCTTCCTGGTTAACTGCCACTGTAGGCGCGAGCTGATGGTCAAAATGAGAAGTATATTCAAAAGCCTTTAATCCCAGCACTGACGAGGCAGAATCAGGGGTATCTCTGAGTTCAAACCCTTTTGAAAGCTCTTTGACAGGGCTTGAGCGGCATACCTCACTGTAAGCCCTACTAAGTGAGATTTTAATAAACAATTAGCAATCATCAAAGCAGATTTACAACACAGGCTGCTAACAGTTAAGTTGCAGATGAGGGAAATGGGGGTGCTCCTCTGAGGCTAAGGCCGTTATTTAGACCAGATCAGTTACAAAGACTTTAGGAGGCACTACAGTGTCTTTAGGGAATATTTTGGACGATTCTAAGGCTAAAGGATACTGACCAGAAAATAAATGGATTTCTTGTGGAATATGAAAGAAAATTTGATGGTGTTTGGCAGTCCGGGTGGTCTGCCCTGGACATTTCTAGAAGGAAATGTTCCCACGATTTTACTCGTGTTTCTTCTCCATAGCAGGGGTTTTTAGTCATGATGAATGTGCCGGGGGAGGGGTGACTAGAAGTCACAGAATTCTTCAAAATTTTAGCCAAAATTTTCAAGATGATCTCATTTCTCAAGATGATCTCATTTCTCATGCTCCTTAGGAAGCAAATGTGGCTATTACTAGCCCTTTGCCCTGACTGGAATACCTGAGGGCTCCCAGGAGTTTCACGTTACCCTTTTCCCTCCTGAAATACTACAGATTCTTCTGCAGTCTTCACCCCTCCCTAGCCACAGGTACCCAAGTCTGGCCGAAGGTTCACAGCTTGAGACACCTGCCTCGCTGATCTTTGATCGTCCCATGCCTACTTAAAATGCCTTAGCCCTCAGATTTCTGAATGGACCCCAACACAACGCAAATCAACAGTGTGCCCAAATCAATAAGAGCGACCTCTAAAGACACCCCAAAAGTCTACCTGCCATGAAGGCACAGATGTTTGGATGACAAATGTCTTTCTCCACTGATTTCATACTAGAGAGAAAAGAATCTCCACGCCTCCCACAAACATGGGAATCCTTAACTCATCTGAATTCTCTGTGCCTGCTCTCCTCAGCTGCCCCGTGTTCAAGGAGCCAGGGACAAGGTGGGAATGTGGGTAACAGTCTTCCAAACAGCATGGCTCCCTCTTGAAATCTGCCCCTCTCGTAGGCAGGAAGAGGAAGTATGGGCGTGAGTTTTGTCACCCCACAAAACTAGATTCGACACTGCTACTCCTAGCTGTGACCCTGAGAGGGTTGCTGTTTCTAGTCCCCTGTTTTCACCCACTTGACAGTTCTGAGGACAATATGGCAGAAGCTTGAATATTCTTGCCATGGTGACATGAAGCTTGGGACACTCTGAACAGTAGCGACAGTGTGTCAGGTCTCTTGGCTAAACAAAGTCCAAGGAAAAACGAGTTCAAGGGGGGAAACAAATACAAGTTATCTGTCAATTCCAGCACCTGTTCCCAGAAGCCCTGGGGTGCAGCTGCCAATGGCTCAGTCATTGAATCAACATGACTCCTCCTAAAAGGGTCCATGTTCTAGAAGTAACTTGGATCTTCTGATCATTTATACACAGCCCTACAGGAATAAGCTTCCAGCTCCACGAGGCAGGTTGGGATGCTCTGAAAGAGACAAGACATAGGGCCCCTGGACTGCCCGCTCACTGCTCACCCGAGAACATCACAGGATGGATGAACCCCTAACTGCAGACAGCATCATGGGATGGATGCTTTTGCCAATTGCATTGACTAACCAGTCCCTTCTCTGAATAACCTGTTCTACTGATTCCACGTGACTTTGCCCTGTCCTCCCTCCCTTTCATTTTGCCCTCCAGCAAGCCCTAGGGTGGCTGCTGCCTCAGGCCCCACCTTGCCCTCTCCTAATCAGCTGACTCGGGTCCAGCCCTTCCCTGCCCTGTAGAACGGCTGGGATCATAAATTCCTTCCTTGAGAAGCTGCACCTCTGCTAGGGTCTTGCCACATCAGTGGTGTGGAATTCCACAGCACAATGAAATATGGATGTATTTTTTTTGTCACAAAGATGTTTTGAGGCCCATTTATTAAGGAATACCTTCTCCCCTGGGGTGTATCTAGATAGAGCTGCCCTCTTAGGCCTCAATTCCAGCTGTTTTCAGATGAGGGTTCCTTCTTCTGTCTACCCTAAGGTTATCTGTATTTAAGTTAGCCTATGAAAGCCAGTATTTGAGACCTAACAAAGAATTCTAAACATTGAGCCAGGTGGTAGCGGTGCCAGCCTTTAATCCCTGCACGTGGGAGGCAGAGGCGGGCAGATGTTCAAGACCAGCCTGGTCTACAAGAGCTAGTTCTAGGACAGGCTCCAAAGCTCAGAGAAACCCCATCTCGAAAAAAACAGAAAACAAACAAACAGAAGAAATCTAAACATTGATTTAACACTGGTGATTGTTTTCTTAATGTATTGATCTTCAGATGTCTGGAGCCAAACTGACAGCATCCCTGAGCTTCTGATGTGCTGTTTCTACTTAACAGACAGAGGTGACAGGCTGAGCGAATGGCTCAGTCTTTTGCATTACAATCTCCAGAACTCCTGAACATTATCTTTTCTCGCAACAGATACTTCTGGGGTGTGTTTAGGGCTAAGACCTGCAGATGGGCAGATTAGATTGAATTCCCTGGGTAGACTGATAATGACACACAGAAACCCGTCTTCGCGGGAGGCAGGAGGTCAGAGGGACAAAGGGGCACTTCATTGAACATGAGTGATGACAAAGGGCCAAGGAATGCTGCAACCTAGGGAAGCAGCCAGAGCAGAGGGAAGAGATGAATTTTTCTCTGGAGAATGTGGAAAACAGTCCCGAGGGCAGACGCCTTCATTTTGAAGGAGTTTTAAACTCATTTTGTGTTCTGACCTACAGAACCATCACGTCTGAACTCAGGGAGTGTATGGTAATTCGTTCCAGTAGCAATGGGAGATGGGGGCCACTCCCTGACCCCTGCACACACCTCCACATCACTCCCAAAGACCAGCGAAACCCTTGGACGTGATGGGATATGTAATGTGTAAGTGACGGGTACTTCCTAACCATCAGGTCTTTCCTGCACCACCCCTGCCTCTTCTCCTTGACCCCCAGTAAACTATACTGGCAGCGCTGATTTCCAGAATCCTGAGAAGACCGTTTGAAGGCTAACTGCTACTGCTCTGCCCTCTGCCCCGTTCTTCCCTGGGAACACCAGAATTAAATTTCCTGTTCTAACTGCGACATCAGAACAAGCATATTATAGGCATATCCATCCATTCCAGGCCACTTTCTTGCTATTTTGTATTCTCAAGGAAGTGGGGTGGCATGTGAGAATTTAAAGCATTTGCTGACCATGGCTAATCTTTTTTTTTCCCCTTTCAGGAGCTTCCTCAGGGTGGTAAGACAAGACCTTGATGGCAACCTCAGGGCATTAGGATGTTGTGGGAAGGGTTGTCTGGCAGATGGCACCCCATCTGTAGGCAGTGCTGAGCACCTCTTCTTTCAGACTCAGGTACACATGGGCCTGGTACCTGCCACACAGTGGAAGCATGCAAGCAGCTACATGCTTGCTAAAATTAGTTTGTAATAATGAACAAGGCTCTAGGAAGCAACAGGAATCTGATATGAGTATAGCCAAGAACAGGCACAGTTTCAGTCATTCTGAAGCCCTCCTCTTCCGAGGGGACAGCTACTCACCGACTTCTGAGTGTCTGGAGAGGTGTCTTGGCACACGTAAGGTATCTTGGCACACGTCAGTCTGGATGCTGCTCCCCGAGCTGAGCCTCACGGGTCCTGCAAGGTGTCTCCTCACTGCTCTGCCCACTCCCCTGCCCTTGCATTGGAAACTCTCCTATTAAACTCTTCTCTAAGCTGAACATACACCTGTGTGCATGCGCACATCATACACAACCATTTAATTCCATTTCTTCATCTTATGCTCTGAGGCAGAGATTCTGAAAGCCAGTTTCATACAGAAGCAATTATTTGACATGGTCTAGACTGAGGTCCTCTGGATAAATCTGCCCTTACTATTTCTAATACATAAGATCTTCTAACCTTTATAAGCTCTAGAATTGTCCAGATGTTTCTACAGAAGCAAGTCTCCCTTTTAGGAGAAATTTAGGCTGTCGTGTGGCCACAAGGACAGACTTCTCTACAAAGAGGGAGAAAGAAGCACAAGGCGTCTACATTTGGGTAACACAATACTAATTGTCCTGATTGGAAAGCATGGCACAAATAGGAATTTCTTCACTTAGTAAGCACCCCAGTCACTCATTCTTCTATGAAGAAATAACTTTATTCTTTGAGAATTTCATACAATGTGTGTCGATCATATTCACCCCCCCACTCCTCCCGGATCCTCTCTATCCCCCTCCCAACTTCATGTCCCCTTTAAAAAATTTGATAGCCCATCCACTATAGTTTATGCTATCTATATACTTGTGGAGGGGGGGTGGGGGGGATCCACTGAAACATGGTTGATCTATCAGGAGCCACAGCCTTAAAGAAAACTTGACTCTCCTTACCCCAAAGTCACTCACTCTTGATACCTTCTCACCTCGGTATTTAAACTCCTGTTATTATTCCATCATGGGCATATAAAACAGAGTATATGCATTCTCCGAGCTGTCCATATACATATATACGTTCATTTGTTTGCAACAACTAATCACGCCACAATGGGGACTTCTTTTGCACACATCTCCTTGCATGTATGTGCACTAGGCAAGAACCATGGCAGCTAAGACAGCGTGTCTGCTTTCTACAGCTGCATGCTCTGACCTCACATGTCATGAATTGTCTCAGAATCATCACCAGTATTCTTTGCTCTTTAAGGTAAAGCAGAAAGCATGGAACCATGTGGATACGGAGGTAGTTATTTTATAGAATTTTGTTTACATATGTGTTCAAACATGATGTTTATCACTGTGCAAAATTATGTTTCTTGTAGTGAGTCGTGTTATGAAACTGAGGAAAAAAAGTGTCCATAATTATGGAATAGACACACTTTCAACCTGACTTGCAAAAAATCCAGTTGAATAAATTTATGCTTCTATCAGGATGCCAGTCAATTCCTTTTTCTTCAGTTTCAGTATTTGACTAATTATTCTGGAATTTTTTATGTGTGTGTGTTACCCATCTTCTTTGATCAAGATTACCATTCACATTTTGATATCTGGGAAGTCTGGTTATTTACTACTTGTTAAGGATTGTCTTTATTTTTTTTATCTTTAATTTTCAATGTGAATTCTGACATTATCTCAGTCTATATAAAATTATTTTAATTATCATGGCCACTGACTATCAATATCTCTGGTAATAGTGCCTGAAAAAAAAATCAAATGGTTCCTCCACTATGAAGCCCAGCCATATAAAGCAGATCTCTCGCTCACGTCAATATTTTAAATTCTGTGTTTGATTGGCTGGCCTAGACTGCATCAAGAAGCAGAGCTGCGAGTCCAGGCAGTGTACATTCTTAGCCTTAGAGCCTCTGCAATACAAGAATAATAGTGTTTTCAAATTGTGTTACAACTTATTAATGGATCTTGAAATTGATTTATGTCACAAAAGACAAAAAAGAGAAACAAAACTGTTGGTGAATTATCCTTTATAAAAGCTGTACACAAATTTATTTTCCATTTTATGCACATTCATATATCTTTAAGGAGACAGGAGAGAATATATAAAAGCATTTCTTGGGCTGGGGTGGAAAGAAGCTCAGTGTGTAAAGTGCACACTCTGCAAATATAAGTAACTGAATTAGGATCCCAAGCATCTGTGTAAAAGCTGAACGCAGCAGCGTGCATCTGTAGCTGCGCTGCTCAGAGGTGGAAACAGGGGGGCCCCAGAGCCTCACTGGTCAGCCAATCTAGCCAGAATGGGGAGCTCCAATTCAGTGAGAGACTCTGATAGAGGGCGAGTCTCCACGTCTGCCTCTGGGCTCCACCCACAGAAACACATACGTGTGCACATTTGCACACACGAGCACATACATAAATGTGTCTTTAATTGTGCATATGCTGTGTATGTGTGCATGATGTATGTGTGTGGGTGTGTGCACACCACAGTGTACGTATGGATATCAGAAGACAATTCTATGGAGTCAGTTCTTTCCTTATGTGGGTTCTGGGGACCAAAGTCAGGTACCAGGCTGGCGCCGCAAGCGCCTTTAGGCACTGAGCCATCCTGTTGGCCCCATACCAGTTTTTTATTGTGGTTTAGGATCAAGAAAGTCTGAAGACTGAGGTACCAAGGGACACAGGTGCTGTGCGTCCTCATCATATCTACTACAACACCCCTTATTTTACTAGCACAGCCTTCTGTATTCTTACTTTGCATGTCTACGTGTACCACTGTGCATGCGTGTGCACATGTGGAAACCCTAAGACAGCCTACATGAACCAATTCTCTGCTTCCTTTAGATGGGTCCCAGGCATTGAACTGAGGTTCAGCCTGAGCCATCTTGCTAGTGCTTCCTGTATTCTTAGTCTGTTGATAGCTTTCATTTGGAATGAGTATTGAATGCCGTACCCACTGAAGTGGCTACAAGCCTGTCTCTTCTCATGTGCCATACCCATGGATTTTCCACAATGCATCATCTTTGTATTCTTTAACACTGTTCTCCTGGGGTTCTCTTGTTACTTACAACCCATCTCATACAGCACTCACCATTTCTAGCAGTTTCTGTGTTAGTTAAAGTTGCTACTGTATTCCTAATGCACTCGTATGAACAAAAAACCTGTATTCTGTGGTCAGTTAATAAATTAACAAGAGGAAGGCAGTAATACTTCCCTTCAGGTAGCCCTAAAGCAGCCAGGGTCTGAGTTGATGTCCAAGGCTCCTGTTTCTACTGAGGGATATGCAGATGTCTGGGGTTTGGAGAGTCAGCTGAGGGCATGTTGGTGTCTGAGAGACATGTTGCTGCTGGGGCTATACTGAGCTGGGTGACCTGAGCTGCCATAGGGACCATAGTGATGTCTGGACCCAAGCTGCTGCCCAGAGACATGTCTGGGTCCATGGTCCTGCTGTAACTGGGGTCTGTGTTGATGTCTGTGGTCCATGTTACCACAGGGGGCCCTATGTTACACAGGAGTTCCTATGTAGCCATGTGTGATGAAAAATCTGAGGACCATGCTGAGCCGGCCCCGCCCTTCATGGCCCTGGGAAAGCTGACCATAATCCTCACTGGATACTGCAGAAGAGATCTGTCCCTGACCCCCAAGGAGAGATGGCCCCCCTCTGCTCCTGGGAAAGATGGTCCCACCCCTCACCACAGGCATGGAAGAAATGGCCCAGATGGCTTAGGCATGGGTGATCTTGCTCTGCCCTTTGCCTGAGGGAGGGGTGGCCCCAGTAGCCTGGAATGACCCACTCAGCTATCACCCAAGCCTACATCTAGGGCTTTAAGCTGTCCAACCCTATCAACTATCCCATTTATGACCTGCTGGAAAACGTGAAAAGACTGGTTCTGTGGATGCCATCAGGATCGCCATGACTCAGGGAGGCCACAGGATGTCTGGAAGGAGTTCCGGTGAGCATCCAGTGATGATGGTGAACCAGAAACCAGAGGCCTTGAACCAGACCAATGAGTTACTGCAGTGAACATTGTGAGTGAGCTGACTGGACAAAAGTGTATGCTGTGCGACACACTGAGGCTCCCGGTGTCACTACGCTGAAGAGTTTGGAGAGGTGAAGAAAGGCGGAGGAACGAAGAGGTTTGTTTTTGTTTTTTTTTGTTTGTTTGTTTGTTTTTTGTGTTGAATTTTTAATTTTCCTTTTTTGGGGGGATGCCTCAAGGGTGAAGGGTGGATATGGGGGTGTGTAGGGGATGAGTAGACTAGGGATAAATGGTGTGAAATTCCCAAAGGATTAACAAAGAAACTGTAATAATAAAGAAAGGAATAAAAGAAGGAATAAAAAAGGAAGGAAGGAAAAAAGAAAGGAAATTTAAAAATCCCTTCATCTTTGTTGCCTTTGCAACTGAAGGACCAATGATAAAATAGCATATGAAGAAGTGCTACTGAAAAGTGGGATTTCAATTCCAACCTTGAGTGACAGCTACTCAACACTTATGTGCAAAAAATATAAACTAAATAGTGAAAGTATCTTCATTGGTGACAGCAATGACAGTGCCTGTTTGGGCCAAAGTCACTTCAACAATGCCCAGAAACCACTCTTCTTGTATTTTGTTAATGTCATGTTGAGAGGTGAAGAAAACCTCTCTTGCTTCAGGGCAGCCAAGCTCTGGCGCTTCAGGGACTGAGGTTTAAACAAAGACTTGAAGAATAGGAAAGCGAAGCGCAGCATCCTCAGCAGACCAGGACCACATGGTGCGGAAACCGCACAAGCCATTAGATCTGTGGGCCTGAAACCTGGAGTTTTCCTATGTGTCCTACATTTTGCTTGTCACCTGTGCAGGAAAAACCCCTTACTTTTGATGGTTCCCCCCAAATTCATGGCATCTTTTTATTATTACATATGTGGAACACACACACACAAATATATATAAGGGCTCTGCATCCAAAGCACATGATGTCTTCAGCATAAGGGATTTACCTTCCACTTCTGGGGGTGGGGACACAAAGGGTAACAGTAATAGCCCATAATGCTTTAGGAGTCTCTTGGACAGCCTTGAACAACTCAGAAGAGGGCTTGTCAGCCTAATGTTAGGGTTATGTTAGTCTATGGTTCTGGTGGGAGCACTGTCTACTGAGATGGGAAAATTTTAAACTATTTGTGTTTATTTATACACTGACATGTATTATAGGTAGATAGTTTATAGTATGATTCCTTACGACCTTTTCTGATACCCTTACTGTTATTTTAAAGATGCGTTTAGTGGACTGTCTATACAAAGAAGACATGTTAGCTACCAAGGAAGATTTCTGGTACTTGCATCGATGCACACGTATATACACGTGCACATTCTGTTCCATCAATATGTATTCACAGCTGTCATGGGGAATAAAATTCATCTTTGAAGGCAGTGGAAATAATTATTAAACTATGCTAGGGGACTATCCAGGGAGAAGAACAAAATATATCCAACAAGAGCAGCCAACAGCCAGTCCAGCCTTATTACACAACACATAATTCAAACTGAGGTCTCTCCTACCTTCTAGTTGGGAAAAAACAAACAGAAGGACAGGACCTTCAGTTACTCAGCCGGATGCCACAGGAACCTCAGTGGCAACATAGAGCACGAAAACGTACGTGGGAGTGAAGCCATGGCACTGCTTTCTTTGGGGGCTGGATGATGGATACAATTTCCAACTTCTAATATGAAATTTTCTGTAATGGATTATATTATTCTTATAAAGAGATTAAACCAATCAAAATGATATATATATATGTTAATTTACTGCTTTATTTTAAACACTTTATTTGACAAGAACCAAGTGTTTCTGGAAGCTCTTTTCTTCCTTTCCTAAGGAGAGCTGACCTCCATTTTCTAGAGAAGAGAGAAATGGGGCTTCACAGTTTGGGGGTGAGTGGCACACTTTGCTGAGATTTGCAGACATGATGCTTCCATAACCTCCCTGACAGCTAGACACAGTGTCACCTATCAGGGCCTTCGCTGCATCATGGCCAATGCCAATGTTCTCTACAGTGGTAGAAATGGCTCCCTCATCAGCAAGGGCGTAAAGGAAAACAACGAAGGAGCAGGTGGGTATAGTGTTAGCGGAAACCAAGACAACATGGAGGAGGCCACAGGATGCGGGTCTCCATGATTTCCAGAAGCATCCACAGGGCACCTTCCCTTCACGTTTATGCTTTCTCTTCCCAGAAGCTGAGCACAAATAGACTTTCTAAACACAGCAGTGTTTCCCGGGTAGGGAAAGTGATCAACTGCCCACATGTGGACTCTCGGCGTATACGCCTCTCTGAGTGTGTTCAAGTTTTGCGAGAAACAGATATTAAGTGTGATTTGGATTTATTTCGAAATCAGTGGAAGCACTTAATGAAAACTTAACATTTTCTTTAAAAGTCGCCACGCCTTTTGAGTAAACAAGTAGTGGCTCCCGTAGGGCAGAGTTCAAGGGCCTGGCGTGCCGTCCAGATCCCTTATTGCACACGAAGACAGCAAACACTCCTGGTTAAGTCACAGGTAAAGAGTGTCAGCACATCGCTTGCTGACTTCCCCCAGCTTGTGGACTTTCATTATGGACTGCGCATGATTCTGAAGTTATTGCTGGCCCTAGAATCTCACAAAGGAAAATTTCCCAAGTGTTTCCAAATGGGAACTGGAAACACTGCACCACACAAGTGCACAAGTGTCAAAGGCAGCTACCAAGTCACAGCCAGTCCTCTGGGGGCAGTAAACTGCTCTGTTGATTCTGGCTTTCACTAGCGAATGATCTCATAGTAAAGGCACAAGCTGCGCTGTCTGTCAATCAGTGGTGGAAAGCAGCTCAAGACTCAATTTGGTCAGCTGAGGGAAAGCTGGGGGCTCTGGACACGTCACCCTGTGCCAGAAGATTCCTGGTGGAGAGCAGCAAGTGACAGGGACAGACATCAAGTTTACTAGGAGGATGACATCTTGGGGGGGAGTTCTGGCTAACCCTAGCAAATCTGCGAGCAGTTTCACGCATCTGCTCTTAGACCCAAGGATGGGAAGCAGCATGGGATAGAGTCAGCCACCTAGACAGTAAACTGGAGCTGTGTGACCAGAGGCTTGGTGCTGAGCGAGCTCAGCCTCAATTCTGAACAGTTGCAATCATTCTCTCGGTGTGCCAAGGTTCTCCCTTTTAGAAGCTCTCCTCTAGCTGCTTCTGTGTCTGGAAGGTGTCTGTGGGCTGAGGATCTCACTGGTGTTTAAGCCGACCCGAGGCACTCATGATGATGAGGCTTTGCTTCTGGGCAGGAATGTGGGGCTCTTCACTTGATCATCTGGGTCTCCTCATCCGCATCATAGAACTCTTCCTCCTCCTCGCTCTCACTCCCCAGGGGCCTGGCCTTGTCCAGGGCCTGAAATGGCAAAGCAGATCTTGGAGAGGCAGTAAAATGATGTCATGACATGCCTAAATGAGAATTACCACCCGTATGCTCACGTGACAGCTTTGTTGTCGTTATTTTAGGACAGGATCTCACCTAAATGAAGTTAGCCTTCAGTTTGCTCTGTAGCTGAGATCAAATTTTCATCCTCCCAAGGGCTGGGTTTACAGGTCTGTCTGTACCACCACTCCCAGTTCCAGGGGTCAAACCCCAGAGCTCCTTATGCATTTAGTACAAAAACCCTTCCCGCTGAACTATACCCCAGCCCCGACAAACGTATCTTGATGACAGCTGTTTTCCTAAGGAATTATACGTATAGTATTCTAAGAAAGCTAACGAATCCACTACCATCTTTATTTATTAAAACATCTGCTGTTCAGTTCACCTTTGATTTTTAGTCTATTTTCAAACTGAACTTTATGTTTTGTTTTTCCTTTGTCAGAAACTCTTTTTGCCCAAGTGGAAGATCTGGATGGTTACAGCAGTATCCCTCTACCTGTGGAGGCTCCAAGGTCTGCAGAGACAAGGCTTCCACCCCTAACCTCCTATAGGAGTAAATCTGAAGGTCAGAAAACGTCTCCAGCAAAGGGCTGTTCAGAGTCTCTGGCAACAGCAGGCTCAGGAGGCCTGAGGTCAGGCCGGTGGCTCCAAACACGATGAAGGGCAGAGACCACTGCACGTTCTTCTGTGGGCGCAGGGAGTGGAACAAAAACAAACAAACCTATCAGTCTCTCAGCAGGTGACATCAGCAGTCTTGTGACGGAGGACTGCCACGCTCACTGCCTGGTCAGCACCTTCCTGCTGGATGACACCATGCACCGTGGTTTTGGTTTTTTGGGCTTTAAGACAATTATCCCCAGGAGTCACCAAATGTCTCCTCGGGCACGCAGAGATGGATCAGCGTGAGCCAAAGGGCGGAATGAGAATATGGACTAGAAGCCTTGGAGCAGACACCTCAGGCACAGCCATAGCTCTCTGTGAGCTTGAGAGGCTTTCACAGGCAGAGTTCACAGGAACTCGAGTCCAGGTTCCACCTGAAGGAGTCTGCTCCGCAGTGAACTCCATGTTCTCTTCCTATGAAGAAGACCCTAACTATTCGCTGATAATGAACTTGGAAGTTGTCAAGTGGGTTGTAACATTACCACTGACAGGCCCAAGATTAAAGGAGCACACACTAAAGAAAAAGTCCTATGGTTCACAGAGTTTTAAACTACTTGAGTTAAATATGGTGCTACCAGCAATTGCTTCAGAGATTCAAAAGGTATTCTTAGGGCAAGTCAATGTTTTCTTTCAATGCACAGGCTCCCAACAATTTTCTAGAGGATCTGGAGAAGAAATAAACTAAAAGGTAGAGTTTAGTTTATTTCTTCTCAAGATCCTCTAGAAAATCCCTCAAAGGCGGTGTCAAAGCCATAGTATAAGTAATATTTTAATGGTATTTTATTATATAATAGCACTGTGATATATTTTAAAAATATTTCTGGATTTTTAATGTGTATGTGGGTATGCGAGCAGATGGGCTGGTGTCTGTGGAAGTGTTGGATCTCCTGAAGTTATAGGAGGTTGGGAGCTACCCGACAGGGCTGCAGGGATCAAACCAGGGTTCTCGCCAACAACGGACTGGCTTTAGACCATTGAGTCATTTCTCCAGTCTCTTGTATAAACGTTTTAGGATTCAGAGTCTTTGTTAGTATAAGTGAGGAAATGGTCTGGACGCTTAGTTATTGCCGTTGTAGGAAAAACTGAACTGCAGCCCCAAGGACATTTACTAGCAAAGGGACATTCTGACCCTCAGAAGACACAATACTGGGAGGCAGTGGTAGTGTTCTTGGTTACCACGTGTCTGAGTCCTTCCTGAGACAGCTCAAGGGCCAGTGCTTGATCTCGTGACCGTTTATCAGTTAAGACATTTATTGTTTCAGGGCTAAGATAGTCTGTTACTTTTTTTTTTAAAAGCCTTTATCATGAAAGCTGGGTTCTATAATAGCTGGTCAGGCTTCACAAACAGGGCTTGGATTATCTGTAGGACGCTTTCCCTAGCTCCACCTCACAAAACAGAACCCTGTAGGACCCTTCCCAGCTCCACTGCTCCTGTCTATCCTCTACCTCGCAAAATCAAAGAGATGGGCAGGGGCCCCAGGGCTTTCACAGAACCTGAGCATTTTAAGGTTGTAAGGATTTTAAAATGGTCACTGTTTCTCCTGATCCCCAAATGCCAAAGAAGACAGGGGCACACGGCCTGCTAGGTGTGTCTCTCCTCCAGTTTTCTTTCCCAGTGGTGAGCATATATTCTACCCACTTCTAAGGTACGTCTCATCTTTAGAGCAGACGACAACGCCTACCTCTTGCAGCTACTGTGCCGGTTACAAGCAGTAACATCTGTGGAGTATTTCACAGAGAGCCCAGCATACCACAGAACGTCATAAGTATTGATTAACTAGTTCTGAATGTCTATGGGAAGGGGCTTGCTGGTATCATCAGACCCTACAGCGAGTCCAGAGGAACAAAAAGCCAGACCCATGGGGGTAAACGCCCCAATCCATCTGCCTGACAGAATACTGGGCTATTCATGGGAAAGGCACAAGATTCACCTTTGTGCAGCTGCTGTTGGTTGAACCTGTTCATTACCTCTTTCTACACAAAAGCACACATGAGTTCCAAAGCAGAGAACCAGGAAGAACAGAACCAGGAGGTACAAACCAACCAGTGAGGGTATGAAGGGGGCAATGATTCCGCCCACTCGGGAGAACATGGAACACATTCCAAGGCCAACATTCCTGGAAGACATAAGAAAAAAAAACAAATTAACTAATCAAATAAAATCTTTAAGTATCAGGGGGGATAGTTTAAATATCCTGGATTGGAAGAATACAATGAGCTCAAAATCATAAAGAATTCCTAAGTAGAAGGTACAGTGCCTCCTACTGGACCTTGCTCTGAGGCCAAAGAGTTGTGGGGTCACCACCATGATGAGCTCACTAGACACACGAGGCCTCTCAGGCCTTGAAACGTGACTCATGAGGATGAGGAAATGAAGTTTTGTTTAAAAAACAAGTCTTGCTATGGTGACCCTGGCTGGTCTTTGAACTGTGGTAATCCTTTTGTCTCTGCCCTTAACTTTTGGAATTCAAGATATGAGCCACCATATTCAGCAGAAACTGATTTATTTTTTAAAAGATTTATATTTATTTTTAAGTGTAGGAATGTTTTGACTGCATGTATGTGCTCCACGTGCACGCCTGGTACCCCTGGCAGGTGGAAGAAAGTGTTGGATCCCCTGAAACTAGACTTACAGACAGTGGTGAGCCACCATGTGGGGGTAATGGGGATTGAACCTGGGTCCTCTGCAAGAGCAGCCAGGGCTCTTAACCATAGAGCTACTTCTGATTTCTGCAATTTTCATGAACTGAAATAGTCACAAGGATAGTGACAGCCATATTAGACAGAACATGACACGGAATGAGCACCTGAGCATGTCTCATGATAAAGACGGACTTAGTTCTATCAGATACTACGGCCAGAGGACTAGGGCTCCATGACCCAAAAACTCAGCCCATTTGTTAAAAACCAGCTAACTATTGGAAGCCAGGTGTGTAAACAGGAAACACTGTGTGCACACTGCCAGGTAACAGGAAACGCTGTGTGCACACTGCCAGGTAACAGGAAACGCTGTGTGCACACTGCCAGGTAACAGGAAACGATGTGTGCACACTGCCAGGTAACAGGAAACAATGTGTGCACACTGTCAGGTAACAGGAAATGCTGTGTGCACACTGCCAGGTAACAGGAAATGCTGTGTGCACACTGCCAGGTAACAGGAAACGATGTGTGCACACTGTCAGGTAACAGGAAACGATGTGTGCACACTGCCAGGTAACAGGAAATGATGTGTGCACACTGCTAGGTAACCCAGAGCATCACGGACAGTTTAGGCAGAAAGGGTAGAGAGGGAGCAGAGAGAAGGGAACTGTTTCCAGCTAGGGTGGCCATCCACCTATGTCTCAGCCCCACTGATGGAGGAAGGTCATTGGCTAATAAAGAAACTGGCTTGGCCCATTTTATTGGTTAGAACATAGGTGGGTGGAGAATGCTGGGAGGAAGAGGAAGTGAGCTCAGAGACGCGATAGCTCTGCTCTCTGAGGCAGATGCATGCAATGAACTCCGACCCAGGATGGACGTAATCTAAATCTTCCTGGTAAGCGCACCTTGGGGTGCTTGCACACATTATTAGAAATGGGCTAGATTAATATGTGAGAATTAGCCTAGAAGAGGCTAGATAGAAATGGGCCAAGCAGTGTTTAAATGAATACAGTTTGTGTGTTGTTATTTCGGGCATAAGCTAGCCAGGCGACCAGGAGCTGGGGTGCTGGGGACGCAGCCCCGCCGCTCCAATTTCAACACCCCACTGACAGCGTGAAAGGTGCGCCTGTGAGGACCACGTGGTACCCAAGTTCCACATCAGGCTGCAGAAACAATCAGAGACAAGCAGACAACTGCAGACCCAGCTGTTCAGGCAAGAGACCTCAAGTCAACAGGTGGAAAGCACCCTAGGGCTCTTACATGATGAAACAGAAGGGGCTCGTTCAAATGATCCCTTAGGAGACTGGCACAGGACTGGCAGAGGGAGGACCAGCCCAGGGCCCAGGCAGCAGAATCTGGGACATCAGGATAGAAGATGTTCTTTCTTATATAAGCATGCGCTACCCATCTAAAACAACTGACCCTCTGAAACTGTAAGCAAGCCCCTCAGTAAATGCGTTCTTTTGTAAGAGTTGCCTTGGCCATGGTGTCTCTCACCGTGATAGAACAGTGACTAGACAATGGGTGCTTAAATGTCCTCATGACTGACAGATTCCCATGTGAAGGTAAGGAAGGCCATCTCTGCCCTCAGAAGCACAGTCAACAAAGCCCAGATGGCATGAATGGGACGCAGCAACACGAGCCCCGTACCTGATGACAGTGGGGTACAGCTCAGAGGTGTAGATGTAAACAATGTTGAAGGCGGCACTGATCGTCAGCTTCCCCAGCAAGGACAAGGAGTGGCTGTTGATCACGGCGAACACACCTGTGTCTGAGGAGGACAGATAGCGCTTGTGAAGACGACAGCAAGAACAGGCCTTTCAAATGACACATTTGACTGAGAAGGAGCCAGAAATATTCAGATTCATCTCCATAAGCCTACCACAAGGCTTTACCCAACACACACACTTACAAACATGCATGCATGCAGGTGTGCACATGCACACACACAGGCACTAACGCACATACACAGTGCTATCCCTGTGGTTTGGCACCCTGACTGTCATTCAGGAGCATGTGAGGTTCACTTATTCACGAGAAGCCCCGAATACGTCTGTGCTGAAGGGAAGTAAGCGTCAGGAGAAGCCCCGAATACGTCTGTGCCCCTGACCCCTTTCTCAGGAAGGGAAGACTGAGCGCCTTTGTCCGCAGTTCTTCTACCTGACTATTTGTGTTTGCTGGCTTTACTTCACTGCAACAACAGCTAAAGTGGTCAGCTTGAGAGGGAAGGTTTATTTGGGTTCAAGATTTTAGGGGTTTCTCCATGGCTGGTTGGCCTTGTTGCTTTAACCCTGAGGTGAGGCGAAAGCATGGCGGTGGAAATGTACGATGGGACTTGTTCACCTCATGGTGGCCGGGAAGCAAGAGAGGAAAAGGAAGCGGGGGTCTTAAGATCCCCTTCAAGGGTATGTTTCCCAGAGGCCTCACTTCCTCCCAATGGTGAGGACCTCCTGAGGGAACTCTGTACACAGAGATCAAACTGTGAGCGCACAGGTCTTGTGGGTTTTGTCGGGTATTCAAAATCTAAAATATACAAGTATTCCATTGAGGTGAGGAATATCTCATTAAACTTTTGAGAGATATAACAGTATACTGTAGAGGAAAAAAAGAAGAAAGAAATTTGGAAAAACTTCTAATTGTCTTTTCTCCTCAATTTCTTGCTTGGGTTATTAACTGGTAATTAGATTTGAATTCCTTAATCTATTTATATAAAATGCAAAAATAATTCAGTTTCATTTCTTTACTAAAATATTAGTATCCTGATTCTTTCCTTTATTGACTGGATTCTATAGTTGTTACCTGCCTAACATACCGAATGTCTCCCTTTCAAAAGTCCATGCAACTCTGCCTTCAAAATGCAGTTTTCTCCTTGTGAGAAGAAAGCAATGCTCATACCCTTTGCACCCCCTCCCGTCACTCTCAACCTTGCCCCTGCACTTCCTCCCTAGCTGCAGCCTCTGGCCTGCCACCATCCTCTCCTCAGCGCACTGTCCTGATTACCAATGCAATCGCCTCTCTCTTCTTGACATTCCCGCCAGATACAAGAGCTTGTCCCTTCCTTGTGACTCCGTGGTTCATGTGAGCCCCTCTTCCCTTATCTCAATGAGACAGCCACTCCTCCTGCGCCTGCCGACCAGCACGCCTCAGGCACTCTTCTTGTTACTCACTTTCCATCTTTTTGTTTGCCAAAAAGATATCTCACAGTATCTCATGCCATCTTGGCATCTTATTTATACCGCTTGGACTCACAGAATCCCCTGTAGAATAGGCCACACGGTTGATTACTAGGTGTCTGTTGAGCTAAAAGGCACTGGGACTCCAGCTGGCGTGAATGTTGTGGGAATAGTTTGTGTCTGTGCTGCCTCAGTGGCCAGTGAGGAGGGCATATCACATCCTCATCCATAACCATGCTCCTCTCCTGCTTCACTGTGAGACCAAGCTTCATCTAATTTAGCATGGCGCCATCAGACCACGACCAGACCAGGCATCTTAACCATGTGGGCTGCATTAAATGCTGCCAAGATATTTGGGAATGTTCTTTGCTAGTGTAAGTGGTATATATTTAAGCTACAAGGTCTTTCTAGAAAGACAAGCAATTGCTCCAAGGTATGTGTCTGGGATTCTGAGGTCACCAGATCTCACTTCTGGTAACAATTTAATGAGGTTATATACTTCATGTAAACCAATAATGAGAATATATATGAGCCTCATCACTATTTTCTGGAAAACTGAGTCTGGAAAAGGTACGGAGTAGCACTGACCAAAACAAACGTGTCTAATTGTTTGTGTAAACTGAAGTTCCCCCCCCCCAAACCAACAAGACACCCAGGTAGACTCTACACGTTAGGAACAATGGGTTAGAATGGTGCAGGTGCACAGTCCGATCATCAGGCTTCCTTCAGTGCCTTCAGTCACGGATCCCCACCGGTGTTTGATGCAACACCTCCTGACTGTAAAGAGAAGTCTCTGAAATATATTCTAGTGGACCAATGTCTCCCACCAACCCCAAGGACAAGAATGCCACCAGAGAACACGTGAAACCTGTAACAGAACTGCTGTTGTTGTAATCGCTCTGCTACAACCCGTCTGTCTGCGGTCCCCACAAATGCAAACATTAGATGTATTTATTACTTCTGTTATTCTGTGACTAGGAAAAGCCTATGCAGCTGCTTCCTTAACGGAACATGTTATCCTGGGCACCCTGCATCTATATAGGTTCCTGGACCACGGTCATTTTTACTTGACTCAAGAATAAAAATATCTCGTATTCTTTTGATGTGTGCTACCTTCTAACTGCAAATGGCTTTTGGTAGGCATGGATTTCCCTCACGCCCTGCCCCAGGCACAGTGGCATCTTTCAAAACCACATGGAGGCACCCTACATCTTTACTAACAGGACTGAAGATTGCCATCTGGACATTTAAATTCACACAGAGGACACAGAGACTGTCATCTAACCCCCACAGGGTCCAAAGCTGCAAGAGGATTCCCACGTGAGGTGGAAGACACCTCCAGCCATAGCTCATCTGGGGAGGCTGGCTCTGGCCACAGGCCAAAGCAACCCCATCTGCTGCTTGAACCTTCTCTCCTCGGCTCCTGCCAACACACCTGCAGTCACCTCTTGCGGGGACTCCACCTCTCCCCCAAGACAGCTTATGTCAACAGCAGACAGCTTTCTTTGTTAGGATTCCTGCCTGTGCAGCTGCTGCTCTGCTGGCTTTGTTCCGGAAGGCTCTGCAGCCACTGAGCCAGTCTCCTGCCTTCCTGACCTACATTGCCAGTCGTTACCGATGAGTGGTCAAAGTATGTGTGAGGAAAAAAAGCAAGCAATTTAAAAGGAAAATCAAAATGAAATTATGATTTTAAAAAAAGTGGATTTGCAAAACACATGTATCTTTAATGTACCAAACTTTTCAGAAGTCCTTTTGTGGCCATCGGAATAAATGGCTCTTTTGTCCATTTATTACTGGGTTGTAAGACCCATTCTCTATTTTTGATTCAATCTTTCATCGTGTGTATATTTTATGAACATTTTCTTCTACTCTGTGCCCTGTGTTTTTTTCTTTAAGGGTGTTTTCAGCGACTCATGCTCTTTTGGTTGCCCAGGTTGGCCCTGAACTCCTGGTTCAAGCAACAGTCTGTTGGTTCCTAATACAAAACCTCAGCTCAGTTCTCAGTCATTCTCTTCTTCCACTGGATGGTGGTAAGCAAAGTTGTTTTGTTTTTCTGTGTTGTAAGACAGGCCTGGTTACAAGTAGCCCAGGCTGTCCTTGAACTTGCTGTGTGGTCAAGGCTGACCTTGAACTCCTGGTGGTACCTCCTCCTCCCCTTCTCCTCCTGACTACTGGGATTGCAGGTATCTCGGTATCTCTGCTTGCAGACTTTTGGATGTTCATGTTTAGAAACAGTAAGAAGTTATATGTCCTGCAGTTTGGCACAACAGGCAGACACAGCTCCTCTGCTTTAGCTTTGCCTCTCCCTTTTCAGGTACTGAACACTGAACCTGGGGTCTCAAGAATGTACTCTGCTACAAAGTCACTCAGCACACCCATTTGTTGTTTGATTACATTTATTTAGTGTGTGTGTGTGTGTGTGTGTGTGTGTGTGTGTGTGTGCAAGTGTCTGGGTATGTGTGGAGGCTGGAGGACAACTATTGGGAGTTGGTTCTCTCCTTCTACAATGTGGGTGGCGGGGACTGAACTTGGGGTTACCAGGCTCTGTAGCAAGTGTCATTGTCTTGCAGAGCCATCTTGTTAGCCCCATTTTGCTTCTTAAAACAACAACAACAGCATAATTCTGTCACCAGTCTCAGCTTTTCTAGAATTCCACCTGGAACAAAACTAACAGTTTGTGGACTTTGAGTCTGATTTCTTTCACTTGGCTTAATGAGAGGCACTCATGTCGTGTAGGCCACAGGTCATGTCTTCTTGTCGAGTAATGTCCAATGTGGGTGGATAACGGTTGTTTATCTGGTCATCGACTGGTGGGCATCTGGGTTCCTTCCAGCTTGGGTCTACTGTCAGTCACACCATGAGTTCTTGCAGCAGAGCCTTTGCCTTCCCTGCTTCATTGCAAACATGCGACGGCGGCACAGTCTGTCCCTCGCTGCCCTCGCTGTGTGTGACCAGGTTTTCCATTTCTGGCTGTTCAGATGTGTGTACGGGTATCTGTGTGTACGGGTATCTGTGTGTACGGGTATCTGTGTGTACGGGTATCTATCTGTGTGTACGGGTATCTGTGTGTATGGGTATCTGTGTGTACGTGTATCTGTGTGTACGGGTATCTATCTGTGTGTACGGGTATCTGTGTGTACGGGTATCTGTGTGTACGGGTATCTGTGTGTACGGGTATCTGTGTGTATGGTATCTGTGTGTATGGGTATCTGTGTGTATGGTATCTGTGTGTATGGGTATCTGTGTGTATGGGTATCTCAGCACAGATTTGTCAATTTCCTAATGGCGGATGGGTTTAAGCATCTCTTTCCATACTCATTTGCCATTCTAACGACTTTATGGAGAAGTAGCTCATTAAATATTTTGTCGTTGTTGTTGTTATTATTGAGTTTTAAGATTCCTTTCCTTATTTTGGACTTGATCCTTAATTATGCATTATTTTACAGGTGTTTTCTTTTGGCCGGTGCATTACTTTTCATCTCTTAAAGGATGCTTTTCCTTTGTTTGAAGAGAACTGTGTCCCTATGTTGCCTTAGTCGGCCCTGACCTCCTCGGCCTCTAAATAGGTGTGACTGAAGGCACACACCATTCTACCTGGCAGCCGGAAGTTTTTGTGGTTATTTATTTTGTTTATGACATGATTTCATGTACTCTAGGGCTAACCTTGACCTTACTATATAGCTGAACTTTTAGTCCTCCTGCCTCTACCTCCCAAGTGCTGCAATTACAGATGTGTGCCTTGACTCCACACTTGGTTTTTATGTGGTGCTGGGTGTTGGGGATTAAACCCAGGGTTTTCTGTGTGCTGGGCAAGGACTCTAACGACTGAGCTACATCCTAGGTCCAATGAAATCTCTTTTATGTTTGTTTGTGAGACAGGGTCTCACCATGTAACCTTGGCTGCCCTCAAACTCACTCTGTAGACCAGGCTGGCCTCAAACTCAGAGATCCATCTGTCTCTGCTTTCCAAGAGCTGGGATTAAAGGCGTGCACCACAATCACTTGTCAGTAGAATCTTTTATAAAGACAAAGTCTGTGTTTTGATCAAGTCTAAGTTATACTTCTTTTCTCTTTTAGTGGCTTTAATGTACTAGTTAATAAATCTTTGCCTGGTTGGAGAGGTGGCTCTGTGGTTAAGAGCACTGGCTGCTATTCCAGAGGACCCAGGTTCTATTCCCAGCAGCACATGGTAGCTGTCCTGAGGGAACCAAAACCTATTTCTGATCTCTTTGGGCATTAGACATACACAAGCTATACAGAAATACATGCAGATAAAACAATCATACATAAATTAATTCATGTTTAAAAGGACTAACAGTATCTTTTAAAAAAAAAAAAAAGGAAAAGAAATTTTGACTAACCCAGTCACTACTCTGCTTCCTTGTCTGCTTTTTGAGAAGTTGTGTAGTTTCAGCACTGAGGCCTGGCATCCATTTTGAGCATATTACTGCATACAATATTGTACTCTGTTGTTCATAGTTGTGTTTTTTTAATATTCAATTCTTTTCCCTGATCTATCCCATCAATAACACATTATCTTGATTACTATGAGTGTAGAATATGTGAAAGCAGATCTACAACTGTGTTTTTCTTGATATTAATTATTTTGGCTGCTTTAGAATCCTCTGAGTATTCATGTTTATTGCACAAATTTATCCTATGACTAAAATAATCTTTCTGGACATTTGATACTGTGCTGACAATAAATTAGTTTGGTAAGAGAGGCGAGCTTCAGTAAGCCCTGACCTTTGAGCATGGTGACCCCTTTATCTGTGAATGTTACTATTGGCAATTCAGTTATTTAGCCCTCTTTGCTTCCTCCTAGCAAACTTCCATGGTTTTTATGTTACCAGTGCTATAGAAATTTTATCTTTAAACAATTTTAAATTTTATTACCAGTACCATTATTTAATTGCATGTTAGATTATTTGCTAATAATATGTAGAAATAAAACCGTGTGACACATTATTCTGACAAGCTCATTGATTAATTCTGTGTTTCAAATGTAAAATTTTTTACTTGTGTGTGTATATCATGGCATGCGTGTGGCGGTCAGAGGACATCTCTGTGGATTTGGTTCTCCCCTTTGATCAGGTAGGTCCAGGGACTGAGCTCAAATCACCAGACTCGGCAGCAAGCACCTTTACCTGCTGAGTCGTCTTGCCAGCCCTCATTTGTCAATTCTAGTAGATACCTTGCTTACTGTTCAGACTTCTCTATTGTTTCACTCTGTCTCAGCATGGGTCCCTTTTCCTTCTTCTCGCTGCTGTGTTTGCATTTACTGGTATATTCTTGACAATGTGCCACGGGGAAAGGACATCCTGATCAAGAGAGTATTAGTCACTCTTTTAGTGGGAAACGAAGCGTTGGCTAGACCCTCCCTTGACACTGCTTGCCAAGTTAAAGAAATTCCCTCTGCTTTCAGCGGCTAACATTGCTTATAGTGAATGATTTACCACTACATTGCTTATATTGATAAACTCTAAAAAGTGTCTTTTCTGCTTTTACTGGATTATCATGTAACTTTTATTTTTCTTTCTGGATTTTTTTTTATATGGTGAATGACACTGATGGGTGCTGCATTTGTGGGGTAAAGCCTGCTTTTGTTTGGCGTAGACCTCAGGGTAATTGCTGGTCTAATGGGACCTTCTGGGAAATATGTGCTTTGCAGAACCCAGGAGAAAAGCCATCAGGGCCTGCAGTCCTCCGTGGGAATGTTTCTAACCACACATCAGTTTATCTAGCAGACAAAGGGCTACAAGCATCATCTGCTTGCTTTCACATAAGCCTTCTTAGTTTGTTTCTCTAAAGACTGTACCTAAATTGAATTTACTAGTATAAGAATAGTCACCACGGGCTGGAGAGATGGCTCAGAGGTTAAGAGCATTGCCTGCTCTTCCAAAGGTCCTGAGTTCAATTCTCAGCAACCACATGGTGGCTCAAAACCATCTGTAATGGGGTCTGGTGCCATCTTCTGGCCTGCAGGCATACATACAGACATGCTTGGTCCAGATGTGCTTCTGGTTTGGGGAGATTTGGGAGTATTTGAATATACATAGTGAAATTGGGTCTTGAGCATAGGACCCAAGCCTAAGCAAGAGATTTAGTCATGTTATAAACACTGTACACACAGAACCAAGGAGGCATTTCCATACAACACTTGCAGTGCGCCTGTACTGTGACCCACCACAGGAGGCCAAGTGTGGAATCTTTCATGTGGGACATCATGCTTGTTAGTGCTCAAAATTCTCAGTGTTGAAACTTTTTGGGTTTGGAACATTATAGATTTCAGCTTATAAGGCACAGGCCGAGGCTACTAAACATTTGGTCTTCAGCTTGTTTTTTTGTGTCTCCTAGAGATACTTTATCACAGTATCCACAAGTGCCCCAGAAGCTGAGAGTCACAGCCATGTGCAAATGCTAAAAGGAAGCCAGTGGATAAAGGGCACCTGAGCTGGCAGAAAGGAGAGAACGCAGGTGTGGGTGCTTGGTGGAGACACTCAGTGAAGCGGTCAGGCACACGGTGGAGAAAAGCGTGGTCTCCAAGCTCACATGAGCTGCTAGCAGACACTCCTAGGTCTTTCCTTAATACACACTTAACAGAACTTTCACAGCCTCTACTTTAAAACTCTGACAAACAAATTTAAAAGAAACCAAACAAAACATTTTAAAGGGTGAATATGAATAGTTTGAAGAATTTTTTTAAGCTCAGAGAGGATTCCAGGAAGAACAGCAAGGATTATGCACAGAAAAGTTGGCCGTCTGTTCCCTATTTCTGGTGAGGAATCAAATGAGAGGAAGAGGGCTCGGCCGTCTTGGAAGAGGACCATTCTAGCAGTCATGGTTATTAAAAACAGAAATCATTAAATCAGGGACATTATAGAATTTCTCTCCTAGGAAATCTTGAAAAATTAACAGGATGTCCACTTTGTCTAAGCACAACAGCCATGATCTATCCTCTGAGTCTGTGGGAAACACTGCTTCACTGTGGCCACAGAGGGGTCTAGCAAGTACCAAAAAAGGAAGACAAGCAAAAAAGCTTGGAAACTTTCAAGTACCTATGTATCTGCAGAATCTCTTTCATTGTTTAGAGAGCATCTTGTTATGTAGCCCAGGCCTGCCTCTCATTTGCTACATAACCCAGGTTGACCTTAAATTTGGGATCCTGCTGCTTCAGTTTCTCGAGTGCAGGAACTGCTTGCATACTCTGCCACATCTGGCTTTCCAGAACTCCTATTTAGGGGCAACAATGTTAAATGGGGTGACAAACATAATGTCTCATGTATCCCAGGCTGACCTCAAACTTGTTATGTAGCCATGAATGGTCTTGAACTTCTGATCCTCCTGCCTACATCTTTAGAGTTCCAGGATTACACATTTGTTACTATGCCTACATTTTACATGGTCCTGAGGACTGAAGCTAGGGCTTCATGCGGTCTAGATGAGCACTCTCCAACTGACCTACATTACCACCCAGAGAGACATCTAAAGCTGTACTGTGTAGTAAAGCTAAAGAGTTATAAAAACACCAAAGCTCCCTACAAATATACTTTATTTGCACTTAGTTTTTTAAAATTATGTCCATCCATTTGTTTCTCTCTCTCTCTCTGTGTATTTGTGTCTGCACATGTGTGTACCACAGCCCGTGTGTGGGAGTCAGATAACAACTTGTAGGCACTGTTCTCACCTTCATTATAAAGGCACTAGTGATCAGATTGAGGTCACAGGGCTTGGTGGCAAGGGCCATTACTACCCGAGTCATTTCAGCAGCCCTCATTCACACCTTAAAACGGCCAAGAGCACAACCACTGTGATGGACAGGGAATGCTACTCTTACGGTGTAGCTGTTACACTTATTAACCTTGGGGTACCAGATGGAGACATGTAGGAGTTCCAAAGCTACCTTTGAGAACCAGTGTCCAATCTCCAGTCTTGAGATTGGCTGGAGTGTGAGTTTCATTTGCAGCTAGGAAGGCGTTTCAGCGCACAAGAGGCTTTGGCCTTCCCTGTCATAAACTAGACAACTCTAGCGTCGCCGGTGCTGCATCCCAGACACCCCAGATGGTAGCTTAATAGCCTGAAAGAATTAATAGCACACCTCTGAGCACATTATTCACCCAGAGAATGGTTCAGGCAATGCAAAGAATCTGGCCCATTATAGCCCACACAATTGCTAAATAATATGCAATCATAGAAATGAAGCATGGCATATGGTAATCCCTTCACTAAATTGAGATTCACTGTAATAGAAGTGCTGTTCAAAGTCCTCATGGAAATGCAAGAGGCATACCTTTCTTTTCGGGGAGAAACATCACAATAAGACAGGCCAGTCCTCCGAGGCACAGAAATGCTGCTAGTGTCCGCTTCCGACCAAACCTAAATAATAGGAGGAAATCGCTTATTTCTCTAAAGAATCTTAGAAACTCGTCTTCCCTTTCCTCCATCCTCCAACTTTCCTATTCAAGTGTCCTCGACTTAATCTCTTTCTGAGTAGGTGGCAAATGCAGCTGGTCAGGAGACAGACCAGGATAGACAAGAGCACGAAAAGGAAATCCAGTACATGGCCGGGCCAGATCCTGTCCACAGGGAAAGAACCGTTGTATTCGCAGAGTGCAGGCTGCGGCAGGACTATCTTACCGCACGCCACCCGTTACCTCCCTCGGTCCTAATAACAACAGTGCAGCATGTGCTGTTGCACGCCCCATCTTTTAGAGATGGAGACTGAGGGAGAGAATGGGGTCCTCTAGTTTGTGTTGGTCTCTGGTTATCCAATTCTTATGGGGTTGGAAATTTTAAATACAGGGTTTGGGGGAGCCTTTTTTTTTGTCTGTCTGTATTTGTTTCAATTGTTTAGAAACATAAACAGGAAAAAATTCTTGTTAGTGGTTTCTAGTTAAGTAAAATTTACTACACACTTTGATTTCCAAATAAGAGGCTCAGGTTTAGAAGAAAGATGCTACGCTAATCTGCACTTTCTAAGGGACAGCAAAAGGTCAGGTCCTCTGCTAGAAACTTCAGTATTGTAATTCTGGTAGCTAATCTGTCAGGGTAACTTTAGGATGGCTGGTTTTAGAATAATTATAAATGGAACCCTAGTGGGGGAGCTTACTGCAGTTGGAAAGCTAACACATGGCTCAGACTAGAATGAAACCCAGGTCTGCTTGACCCCAAAGGCACCGACCTTGTCCTCTTTGTATTCCAGCCCCGCGTTGAGGCAGTAGCTGCTGGAGACCAGGAAAGGCCTGGTGTCTTTTTGACAGCTATTTCCAGGTTATGTTTAACATCTAGCAAGGGATGGCTTTTGAGTAACACTGCACATGAGAGGCAGGCCCCAGGCAAAGGCTATTGGTGAATAGTTTCCTGGCAATACTGGAAGTGGCCACCAGAGGCATACAGAGGAGCTTGTAGCTAGGTGTAAAAGAGGTCGATGTACTCTTAGAGGGATGCTGGGTGCAATGGCTGATCTGTTTCTGGGACCATGATGATCCCAGTGATGGTCACTAGCAGAAGACTCAGACAAGGCAACTGCCATGCTGTCTAGGAGAAACACCTCCAGCTGAACAGACTCCTGCATTTGGGCTGCAGGACTCTCAGCTGGAACATGCTGGCAGCTGTGGCAGGAGAGTCAGGATATTACAGCTCCTGGCCCAGTGCTTCCTTGGTGTCTTCCTTCTGCTCACTAGCCCACTCCTATGCTCAGTAAGGTTTTACTCTTCACTTTTTTTTTCTTGGTTTTTCAAGGCAGGGTTTCTCTGTAGCTTTGGAACCTGTCCTGGAACTAGCTCTAGTAGACCAGGCTGGCCTTGAACTCACAGAGATCCACCTGCCTCTGCCTCCCGAGTGCTTACTCTTTGCTTTTTAAAAATAAAAATAAACAACAACCTGTAACAGGTTGGCCTGGCACTTAGCATTTGCTTCTGGATCCTTCTCTTCATCTCTCCCCCAGATACTGGCCAAAGGCTAAGCACATTTTCCTTGGCACTCTGGATAGCGCTGTTTCCCTATTCTCAAAAGGTGTTGCATTCTCTCTATCTTCTCCCCCTGCCTGGATTTCCAGACTGCCTGCCCTGTTATTTTTCTTTCAAACGCTAAGAAAAAATGCTCTCAAACTCCTTCCAAGTCTGTTCCTAAACTCTTTTATTAATGAGTCTACATAATCCCAAAGGAACCTTGGTTTCCTGATCAATAGTGATGTGCAATGTCTAGGAGGAAGAAATGGCCGAACTCAACTGGTTCCTTTGCTCACTAAATAACAGGAGGGATAAACAGACCTGGAGGCAGATGGCTATAAAGTAACAGTTGAAATTTCACTCCCTTGCTCACAAGCAGCAAAAGCAGGGTTTACTCTGCCCCTTCTAAGTACTTCCTAGGAGGAAGGAAGTCTTTCTGGTTCTGTCAAGTTTTGTCTTCCTGCTTATAAGGTCTTCTGGATTCTGAGTTGAAGGGATTTTATATACATGGAGTAACAACCACATTGTTCAGGCCTATGAATCTGCATAGACCACTCAACACCCCTCAGATGGTAGTGCCTTTTACACTGAGTTAAAGCCTACACAGGGATTTACACACACAAAACTCAAGAGCAACTCCAATAAAAAGTGAGCTTAGCTGCATTGAGCCTGAGAGAAACTGATGAACCATGCTGGCTATACACTGTCTACAGCCAGAGAGCGTAACAATCAGGTAAGCACATATGGAAGACGATGCGTGTGCTGCAATGCACAGCCCCTAGGTCTGCCGCCCCGCCATCCATACTCACCATCTTTGGTTAATCAGGTAGATGCAGAGAGGGTAGGATGGAATCTCTATGAGGCCAGATAAGGCCAGGTTGGCATAAATACTGCCCCCTAGGTCACCGGCACTCAGGGTGAGGCCATAGTACACCAAGCTGCACACAAACCTGCATTGGGGATAGAAGGACTGAGAGGTGAGAGAAAAGTCCACAGGGCAGAAACAAGATTTTCCAGGAGATTAAACAGTGCCCGTTCCATATAAAACCCTCTGCTGCAAGTAATGAGTTTTACTCTCCCACTGAGCTTTCTTTTCTATCTTGATCTAAACTTTCATCCTCTTAAGAAACAAAGGCATAATGGGGCTTTGGGAGTGATTTATGTCCGTGTGTTATATAAAACAAATGAATGGACAGTTCCTGCTTGAGGAAAGACATTGTTCTTGCCTCCTCAAGCAATTTTGCACTGGAGTGGAAACAATGGCCCTATTCTTACTTTATTGGGTCCAACAATCTAGGAAACACTGGCCTGTGTCTTTTGATATTATCAGGAGGGCTGGACTAAGCCTCCTATGGGGAAAGCCAACAGGGGACGGCTAGAGAATGGATGGATCCTCAGGTAGGTCAACTGCAGGCCACAAATGCCAAGCTCTCTGTGCCTCTAGGATCTTTGTCACTTCCCATCCATGATCTTGAACAAGCCCATGCACTACAGAAACCAGAGCGAGAAGAAATGGCCAGTGCCGCGGCAGATCGGGACCTTCGGGGAAGATCAACAAGGAGCGAGGCTCTTGAGAGATGGTAACTCATTTCTGCACACCATCATCGAAATCAACACTTAGGGAGCGCCTCCTAGCTCTGGCATTGTGCCAGGCACATGTCTGTGTCCTGCAGTGGGGAACGATGTGCCAAGGAGTTCAGTTCAGCTGAGTGCCAACCTGACGCTCCAAATCCCAGTGAGGTGGTGAGAGGAGCATCAGCTGCTGTGCTAAAACCACAGGGCAGAAGAGCTGGTCCTAAGGACCATAAGACTGGTCTTGACTAGTAAATGCAGCCAGCTGATAGCCCACAGGTTCCTACCCAAGCAATAGACTACCTGGGCTTTCCACCTCAACTAGTTCGTCTATTGCAGTTGACCGTGGCCAGTGCCTGCTAAAGTGGTTCCTCGACTGCCTCTATTTTGTTCTCGCTAGAAAAAGCCTGGCATGTTGTGACTGCTTCGGGGTCAAGTGGCAAAGGGAACACTTTACTTTTCCCTCAGCTTGAAAATACAGCAGTGGGCCAAGTGTCCTAGGCTGTGAAGGACAGGCTATGGTGGACTGTGGACACAGTTCAGAGACAAAGCCGTAGAACATTTGGCCTGACATGTATAATGCGCTAGGTTCACTCTCTTAGACCACAAAAGGGAGCTTTACAAGTGAGTACTTCCTCCAGCCCAGCTGACGGGCCATGTGATGAGTGGACTCAGAGCTGGCTAGAGCTCCGGGTTCCTGCGCACTCGGCATCTGCTTAGCCCGGTGGAAGGACCAGGCTGCCGGGAACCCGCTAGCGTCCAAACTGAAGGTTCCATAACATCTCCCAGAATTACCAGATGAACATCAGGATCAGAGTGTGTCCTAGGAGGACCCGGTAACGGAAGAGATCCAGGAAGCTTCCGGTTTCCCTGCAGCTCCTGTTGGCCGGACATGTGAGTGAGACCGTGCACTTGAGCTTGCGGTTCCTCTTGGCGATGAGGTAGAGAGCCTCTTCTGCCTCACTCAGTCGACCCTGGGAGTATAACCAACGAGGTGATTCAGGAATGAATCTGAAAGAGACGTCATTAAAGGCTGGATATTCATACAGGTGCGCATGCAGAGGAAGGAGACAGCGCCCCCTCTGTAGGTGGCATCCCTCACCACAGCTCAGTTCCATCACAAGCCTGAAATATGACTTCCCCAGGGACACAGGAGGGAGAACAAGGGGGACGACAGTAAACAGTGGCTCCTTTTATTAGCTGAAACCGAGAACATGCATTTCAAATATTGCTTTAATAAAGGTAAATTTTATTATTAAGAACAATTCTAATTGTTCTTAACAATAAAATACCCAGAGTCAGCAATCAGGAGGTGAAAGCTGAGAGATCAGAGAAGCAGCGCAGCCAGCCATGAGAGAGACCTTTTACCTCTACTGAATCCTCAGACTGAAGAGGCGATCCTGTCCTCAGACCGCCACCTCAGACTTTATCCTCAGACTGCAACTGTCTCCACCAAACCTGAGACTCAATGAGCTCCTGTCTCCTCCTGCCTTATATTTCTCTCTCCACCCAACCATATCACTCCTGTCTCCACCTTCCTCGTGATGGGATTAAATGTGTGGGACTCCCAAGCACTGGGATTAAAGGTGTGAGCCACCACCGCCTGGCCTCTAGTGGCTTAGCGTTGCACTCTGATCTTCAGGCAAGCTTTGTTTGTTACAATGCAAACAAAATATCACTACAGTAAATAGTTTCCATTTCTGTATACAATATAGAGCCACTGTATACAACATGGAGCTATGTGTACAATATAGAGCTACTGAGTACAATAAAGAGCTACTGTGCATAATACAGAGCTACTGTATACAATACAGAGCTACTGTGTACAATATAGAGCTACTGTGCACAATATAGAGCTATGTGTACAATGTAGAGCTACTGTGCATAATATAGAGCTACTGTGCATAATATAGAGATACTGTATACAATGCAGAGCTACTGTGTACAATATAGAGCTACTGTGTACAATATAGAGCTACTATATACAATATAGAACTATTGTAGATAATAAAGAGCCACTGTGTACAATATAGAACTATGTACACAATATAGAGCCACTGTGTACAATATAGAGCTACTGTGTACAATACAGAGCTACTGTGCACAATATAAAACTACTATGTACAATACAGAGCTACTGTGCACAATATAAAACTACTATGTACAATATAGAGCTACTGTGAACAATGATTTAATTTATTCTTAATGTAAATTAAAAGGATTTGAAGAAGACAGCTGACCTGCCTATATACAGAAACACATGAAAACAAAATTTAAATGGGGCAGAACTGGAAGGAGTGAAAAAGAACCAGCAGGAAGCATATCAAAATCCTGGCATGATTGTCTGTGGCCAACAGTGGTCATATACTCCCTGGCCTTTGTGTTTCCAGGATATTAATTAGCAATAGAAACCCAAGACTTCACCAATCATATTGAAAATGACATTTGAGAGTGGGAATACTTTTAGAACTCATGAGTCCGTTTCCCTCCTTTCTATTATTCATGTCCTGAATTCAGCTCTCAGTGAGAACATTTCCTCATCTACACTAGGCAGTAACTAACATGGACTGCAGACTCAGAGAGAAAGGCCCAATGGCTCACATCACGCATTGAATTTGCCTGGACTGAAGGAGCCATGAGAGCCAGGCTAGGTGCAGGCACATGAGCTTTGTTAAATATTTGAAAAGAAAACTCATTTACTCACCAATATTTACGTGACTGCTTATTAACTCCATGCACTATGTGAAGCACACTTTTATTACTTTCAAAAATGTCCAATGTGCAAGCTAATAAAATGTTATTTCCCTTTATAATAATAAAACTACCTCACCACAGCTCACACAACTCAATCCTTTGATGGAGTTTTTTCTTTAATACAGGTTAACTATTCTGATACGTTTATTTCTGCATTTAACAGTTCTCTTGTTCTCAAAGACACCGTGGAAGCGAATTTCAGTTCAGATCCCACCAAACCTCAACTCAGAAACTGAAGAAAGAGCTATCAAATTTCAGAGCAACTGAAATTAAGATACTACCACGGGTCTGCTTTACTTTAAGTCACAAAAGAAAGAGACCCCAGATATCACTGGATGAAATTCTTGTTTACACAAAAGATTTTAGTCTGATACCTTAGGGAAGAAACAGCTGGCCACATTAAAGCTGGTTAGGTAGACTGAAGGTGGGGCCAAGCACCGTGATGTGACACTTGGGTCACTGTTTGTAGCGCCCACCCTGGCTTGGGAACTGGAGTTCGCCTCGGCTTGGGAATCATTCTGGTACTTCTCGGAACTCTCCTGCAGACAAGGGATCTCATGGGGACTTTGCACTTAGAGGCCCTGAACTGAAACTCATGTAAGAGGAACAGCTGTGGCCACATGTTCAGCTCCACAGCAGTGTCAGACCTCAGCTGCACACATGGCCAGATCCGGATGGAAGAGCTTTAAGATTAAGACACTGGGAGAAAGAGAGAAGGGGGGGGGGAAGAGAGCGAGAGAAAGAGGGAAGGAGGGAGAGGGGAAGAGAGGAAAGGAAGGAGGAAAGGAAGGAAGGGAGGGAGGGAGGGAGGAAGGAAGAAAAGAAAGGAATGTCCATCCCCTGAAGGCCAAATGCAGTTGATGACTCTAAGCATGAGACATCTGCATCCTAAGATAACTAAATAGCTTCTCTCTCTTCTAAGGAGCTGACAAGAACTGAGCGTTTGCAGTTTAGCTCTTCCCAGAATTCACTGCAGGCAAGCTCTTGAAAAGAGAGACGCTGCTTACTTGCTTGCTCATATCCTTCCAAGATATTTCTGTTTGTGCAACAAAAATTCCACAAGAAAAGTCTACTTACAACGATAAGAGAAAGACGACTGTTCCCTGAAGGTTGACCAGAACAGCTAGGGCCCTCCAGGAGCGGATGAAGTATCCTAACAGGGCATATTGCGCGATGCCAACAGCGAAGAAGAGACCGCCGATGGATCCTAATGCAGGGAAAGAGAATTGTCACTGGCGAAGACCACCCACAGGCACCCTTTCCCGCCCTGATCAGTGTGCAGGCCCTCCTGTGAGTCATCAGTCCTGCCCTACTAATGTGTGCGGCAAAACACAGGAAAAGGCTATGCAGGCGCCCAGCTTCAATTTATAACACCAAGAGGGGCCAGAAACCTGTAAACTGGAGGAAGGGCAGCTGGTGTGGACAGGATGGAGTGCAAGGCTTCTGCCAGGTGCTGTTTGGACTGGTTGCTGCCCTGACTTCTGCCTGCATCTGTGGCTGAAGCTGGGGGTATTTTTCAATGTGGGTAATGGGACTTTCGAGTCATGCAGTTCTGGCAATGCTGGTCTTAATCTTTTTTTTTTTTAAGGTTTATTTTATTTGTATTTATGGTACGTGTGTCTCTATATTGTGTGGCTTATGTGTGCCGTGGTGCCACGGTGCAGTTCAGTAGGTCAGAAGACAACTTGTGGTAGCTGGCTCCTTCTTTCCACCATGTGGGTTCCACAGCTCAAACTCTGATAGTCAGAGCAAGCAACAGAACAGCGTGAGGGGCAGGGCAGGTGTCTGCGACACAGTGTGCAGCAAAGCCCAGCTCTGTACAAGGTCCACTGGCATTCTGAGCCACTCCCTTCTCCTCTCTTGTTTCTATGGAAAGATGGGCTTTGCTTGTCTTCATCTTAATTTTCTATGATGATCTTATAAGCAAATGTTTTCTTTGATCACCATTCAGAGCTTATCACTTTATGACACAACAAGATGACTAATATACTGTTTACCCTGTCTAGGAAAAGAAAGAGCCAAAGGGTGTGTGTGTGTGTGTGTGTGTGTGTGTGTGTGTGTGTGTGTGTGTAGCAATTCAGCAAGTAAAGGAATAGAGACAGTATGGAGTCCCCTGGAGATTTAAGACAATCAATAGCTGTTTGGATTTATTATACTGCATCAAATAGCACCTGGCTGGCTTCCAAGGACAAGGCTCCCCAGCCACGCAGTATTCACCTATGATGACACACACAAAAGGAACACAGTGGGGGGACAGGACAGGCTGGTTTCAGAGGGATCAAGTTGAAACCTGAGTTTTACCAAATCCTACGGCAGTGGTTCTCAACCTATGGGTCACGACCCCTTTGGGGTCAAACGACCCTTTCACAGGGGTCACATATCAGATATCTGCATTATCAGATATTTACATTATGACTCATAAAGCAGCAAAGTTTCAGTTATGAAGTAGCAACAACAACAGTTTTATGGTTGGAAGGCATCACAGCATGAGGAACTGTACTGAAGGTTGAGAGCCACTGTGCAGCAGTGTGATTTTGAACAAGTCACTGTCTTTGTGAACTTACATCTTCTCATCACTGAAACATAACAACACTGATCTCAAAAGGTAGTTTTTTTTTTTTTACCAATATTTCCTCAAATTAATGCTTGTCACACAATGCTATGCTTGTGGTCTCTCTGCCTTTCTCCTCGCCACGGTGATGCGTTTGACAGGAAGCAGTAACTCTGAGAGGGTTGGAGTCCATCATGTGGAGAAGCATGGCCATGGGAATGTCAGGATGCTTGCTCCGGGTTGGGCACAGCAGGAAGCAGAGAGGTGAGTGCTGACTCTCATTTCCCTTTTGCTTTCCTCTTTATTCAGCCTGCACCCTTAGCTGGTGCCACCTTCTTCAGGGTGGGTCGTAGCTCATCAGTTAGTCTCTGACGTGCCCCGGAGTGTGCTCACTGAAGTATTTCCTGACACACCAAGCTGACAGTTGCGTTAGCTACCACAGCACCCTATCACAGTGTGGGTTTGGTTTACACTCTCTCCATTAATCAGGGCGGGGCAGGGAGGACATCTGGAAGCCTCTGGTTATGAGCATCCACTCTAGAAGATAGTTCTGCCTTACTTTCCTTTCTAATGTCAACCTCTCAACCACACTATCCTGAAGAGATGGCTGTGTAGCTCAGGGAACCAATCACAGTTCCCTTAGCTGTAAGAGTAACCTTATCTTGACCAATCAGAACTTGTAATTTCAAAAACTGCCCTTGGAACTTCTGGGTCTCATCTCCGACTGAGAAAGTTTTCGGAGAGGATGAAGAGCAGAGGTGAGAAACACCAGACTTCCTGGTTTCAGAAATCTCCAAAGCACAGCCGCACTGTCGTGAGATGTTCAGCAAATGCTGCCCTGCATCTGCCTCTTTAGAGCTAAACTCTGCCACAGCCAATGGAAGAAGGTACCACCAAAAGGACATGGTGGGCAAGAGGAGATGATTCAAAGATATGTCGTCACTTGGTGACCTTACACAGTGTGATGACAACAGAGGGAGGGGTCCAGACGGTGGCGTCAATGCAGGCACCAGGCAAAGAGCTGCAGATAAGAAGTGCCTCCTGGGAAATTTGGCCGAAACCTTGAAAAATTTGGTATTTCAAGTCCTTTATTATAATTCTGGAATGCCATGTATAGTTTACTTAATGTCTAT
This sequence comes from Alexandromys fortis, assembly GCF_014885135.2. Classification (NCBI taxonomy): domain Eukaryota; kingdom Metazoa; phylum Chordata; class Mammalia; order Rodentia; family Cricetidae; genus Alexandromys; species Alexandromys fortis. Next base: position 2,940,213 of record NW_026067977.1, read on the forward strand.
GTACCTGGGGCCATTATGCCTCCATTCACATTGGTTTGCCACTTATTTCTTAAACATTTCAAGTCTCATGTCCCTGCTCAGTGAGAACCTGGCTAAATGTCAGCAGATCAGAAAATACTGTTTACTTCTGACTTTATTGTGTGAAAGGCACCAGTGACTGTCCCAGTTTCCAGATCCAAACCCTAAAGTCTCCCTCAGGCCTCTCTCTCCCTCTATCTGCTGACTCCTCTCCAGGTCATGGCCACCCAAATCCAACTCAGTCTTCCCCCTCCTTCTCTGCTACAGCCCCCACCTTGCCCGAACCACCCCTGGGCTCACACAGCCCCTGAAACACCCCTCAGTGTGTATTTCTCTTCTCTGGTGTCACCGACCCATGAGAACAATCTTTCTGTATGAGGTCCCAACTTTCCTCTTTGTAACATAAGCTCCAAGGCCTTCCTTTGCATTTTGAACAAAAATCCAATATATATGTATGCCTATATAAACATACATACATATGTGCATACAATAACAACTAATAAAAAAGAGGGCATGAATTTGAAGAAGAGTAGGGAGGAGCATATGAGACGGTTTGGGGAGAAAGAAGAAGTGTAATTACAATCTGAAATATTTTAAATAAGTGAATTAGTTCTAAAGAATAACAAAGGTATTCTCTCATAATATTGTCATTTAGATATATTTTTACCGATTGTAAGGCCAGTTTTGTTCCTATAATGGCACAAAAAAATTGTTTGTACTAATGACTGTCAAGTCAATGAAAGTTTTTTTTTTAAATCTTAAAAAGTTATCAGAGCAAATCAATAATCTAAGATGTAGATGTTTAGACAGGCACTCTCAGACAATATTTGAAGTCACATAATGTGTGTGTCTATGTGTGTGCATGCACGTGTGTGCATGTATGTGAGTGTGTATGGTGTAGGGATGTGTGTGTGTGCAGGTGCATATCCCTGTGCATGTGGAGGTCAGAGGCTGACATGTCTTCCTCTGCTGCTCTCCACATTATAGTCTGGAACAGGGAGGGTCTCTCACTGAATCAGGACCTTGGCACTTCAGTTCGTCTTGCTGGTCAGCGAGCCCCAGGGATCTACTGTTCCCATTTCTCTAGCAGAGGGGACAGACATACTGTCATGCCTGGCTGGGGAATCTGAAATCAGCAAACACTTTACTCACTGGGCCATCTCTCCAGTCCCCAGCCTCTATTCTTAACAGTTTTTATGACAACGTGACACAAGTTAAGTCATTTTGAAAGAGGGGACCTCAACTAAGAAAAACACCCCCACAAGACTGGCCCGTGGGCAAGCCCGCGGTGCATTTTTTTGATTGGGAATTGATGCGAGGAGTCCCAGCTCACTGTGGGATGTGACACCCGCAGGCTGGTGGTCCTGGGTGCTGTGAGCAAGCCATCAAAAGCAAGCCAATAAGCAGCATTCTCCCATGGGCTCTTCCTCAGTTCCTCCCTGCCTTGAGTCCCAGCCCTGGCTTCCCTGGATGATAGACTATAAGAAATAAGGTGAAATAAACCCTGTCCTCCCCAGGTTGATTTTGGTCATGGTTTTTTATCACAACAATAGAAACTCTACCTAAGACGACCTCTCAAAGTAATTACTGGGGCTAGTGAGATGGCTCAGTGGGTAAAGACGCTTGCTGTCCAGGCTTGATGATGTGAGTTCAATCCCAAGTCCTACACGGGGCTGAGGGAGAGAACTGACTCCTGAAGATGTTCTCTGACCATGCGCATACGAGTCCATGTGCTAGCACATGTGTGCGTGTGAACACATATACACACGTGAAATAAATAAAAATAAAAATTTCAAGTAATTCTTTTTGGTGTATGTGTGGCGTTGAGAGTATGCTGGAATTATTAGAAATAATGTAGAATATGGCCTCGATTTAGAAATTTAGCCTCAGTAAGAAATGCTACACCAATGCCCTCTAGTGACCGGAGAGAGGAGTGAAAACGAGGAAATCCATGAAATAAGTAAGGGTCCATAGGATGCGGAAAACACCCAGTGTTTCCGGCCCCGCACTCTTTCCCAGGGGAAGAGGAAAGTGATGAATGCTGTTCTGAGAACTGGGACACTCCCAGTCATCTGCAGACAGGTCATGAGGTGGGTGCACCACACCGTCTGTAAGGCAGGCCAGGGAATGTGAACATGATCGCTGGCATCCCGAGAACACACTGGAGAAAGCAAGGCTGAGCAGGCTGAGCATCCCTAACACACACACACACACACACACACACACACACACACACACACACAAAAAATTCCAAATGGTCCAAAAGCTGAAACATTTTGAGAGTCAACACCATCCCTCAAGTGGAAAAATCCATACTTTACCTTGGTTGCGATGGTCTGAGCCCAAAATAGAGACCTAAAAATACTGTACAACATCACCTTCAGGCTGTGTGCATAAAGCAGCTATGAAATGGAAATGCATTTTGTGTTTAGAATTGGGCCACATCTCCAAGGTATTTCCTTATGCATAGAAATGTGGAATGTGGAACACTTCTGGCCCCCAGCATTAGGGTAAGGAATACTCAACCTGGAGATATGAACTGCCTCAAGTCCAAGTGTGTTTTCAGACTCGGGTTAAGCTGCTTCCCAGCATGGCTTCCCAGAGGCACTCACACCCAGAGCGGCACCAAGTGACGCAGTACCTGCAAGTGCCCAGTAGGCGGTGCCCACGCATTCATTGAGCAAGACAAAGGCCACCAGGGACATTCCTCCATTCATCATGCCCACCAAGAAGCGAGTGGCTGCAAAAAATTCATAGGAGGGGGAAAATCCATTTGCGATAGCAAATAAGATGTCAAGAGCAAAACCTGGGAAGAGAGAAACAATATTCAATGACCCAGAAGCAAAGCAGCATTTGAAAAAAAAATAAATAAATTCTATTCATCAGTTTGTAAAACAAACCTTTGCAAACATAAATGTCCTCAGCTATGTTGTTCATTCCCCCCTAACAATTTGCCCTGAAAGCTATGAAGAAAAGCCAAGGCTTGCTTTCTTTGTTTTACAGTTTCTGTCGGTCACCCACCCTTTTCGGTTATTCATAATAATGCTAGGAGAGGAAAATCCTCACTCATACTCTGCCTGTCAAGACCGCTATGCCAAAGCCTACAGATCGCACGTGAAATAAACCGACACAGGGAGAGGCAGGGAAAGGAAGGGGAGCTGCGGCAATCTTCCACTGCTCTCTTTAGAAGCAGGACAGTGCTTAGATTTGGGGGTTGTAGAAAGCACTGTCAAAAAAATGTATTTTAACAGAAATAAGCTCGTTCCGGAAAACCACTTGGCCAGAGCCTTGGCTGGCTGCATTGTGGCCTCTCGCCAGTGTATTAACAGAAGCTCTGTCCACCTGCAGACTCAGAGAACTTGAAGGAAACCTTATTATTTCCTAAGAGTATCAGGGAAACGAACCCTCTTATTCAGTGTAAGGGCGTGGTGAAAGGTTACCTGTGAGATAAACCTTTTTCCTCCCGAAGCGATCGGAAAGCTGACCAAAGGAGATGACACCAACAAACACACCACTGAAGAAAAAGGAGCTGGCCGCACTGACTTTGTAAGATCGGCTGGCAATTAAAAACCACTAGAAGAAAAAAAAAACACGAGGGGTCCATTTAGGTCACAGAGAACAATATATACACAGAACTAAATAAGCCTAGTATCCAACACAGATTCGGACACTGGAACTCCACCGCGTCCGTCACCATTAGCCAAGATCTGGTACAATATTCACCATAGACAACATCCAAGGAGACAGCTTCAGAAACACTGGGAACCACTGATGCTAGGGCATACTTCCAAAATATTCTTCATATTCTCCTAACAGAACTAAACACAGCACTCAGGTGCTAATTACCCGTGTGACTGCTGACTGTGGCCTTATCCCAAGTCCTCCTTGGCAGTGTCCAGAGAGGAGAAGCCTTGTTCTATTTCCATTTTTCTGATGCCTAGACATCACATGGCACATATGAAGCAGTCAACGAATAAATCTTTTGTTTAGCAGATTAGTATATTTAAAAATCCTTGAACACATTCCTCAAAATATTAAAATGGGAGAGGGAGGTGGAGAGATGACCCAAAAGGTTTAGAGCACTTAGTTACTCTTGCAGAGGACAGAGGCTTGCTTCCCAGGGCCTACATGGTGGCTGACAACTGTCTGTAGCTCTGGTTCCAGGGAATCCAATGCTGTCTTCTGTTTCTGAGGGCTCTGCACAGACATACATGCAGGCAAAACATTTGGGCACAGAAAAATAACACAAATTTAGATCCTGCCATTCTCTTCTGGGTGAGTATTCATGAGCAGCGTATTCTAAATTCAGGTTCTCTGCCAACACCCAGGGTAACATATCATCTTTCCAATAATCAAAGTGAAAGTAACCTGTGTCCATCAACAGATTGATAGACAAGTAGAATGACATACTCATGTAAATAAAATATTACTCAACCTTTAAAACTAATGATTGGGGTTACAGCCTGGATGAACTTCAGACATTATAGAAACAAGCCAGGCTAGAAGGAATAAATGTTCCATGACTTTAGTCATCTGAGGTATATCTGCAAGAGTGAGCTTCCCAGAGAAGAACAGTGGTTCCAGGGGTTAGGGGAGAAGGGGCAAGGGGGTCACTGTTTAACGAGAACAGACTTTCCATGTAGAATGATGAAAACATTCTGGAGACAGATCACAGTGATGGTTGCAGAATAATGTGCATATATTAAGGCCACAGAATTGCACACTTAAACACTAAAATGGCAACCTTTGTGCCATGCATCTTTAGCACGATGAAAACGTCCCAGAGGGCTAAGATCTACTTCAGCACAAGGCAGCCTCACTCTGCTCAGCACCATTTTCTGACATCCTAGCCAGTGACGGCCACCAGTGAAGGGAGGCAAAGCACGCCCCAGAGGTGAACCCTCAGAGGACACAAAGGTGTGCCTTTTCTCTTCCTAGCCCCCTTGCGGAGCCACCTAAGAGCCCTTCTCACTGAGAAGGCTCAAGGTGGCACTTTTCTGGGTGCCTGTCTGTGTTTTTTATTTTACCCCTTCCCCAGGCTTTGACGACTCACTGGGGCCTCAGAAGCACACCCAATCTCTCTCCTTGCTCTGTATATCCTATAAGCCTGGGTTGATGAAGGTCTCGATAAGTCGGTTCTAAGGATCATGACAGACAGGGCTATAATACATGCTAGGATTTCATAGATGAGAGAAGAAGAGAGCTCTGGCATTTGAAGAAGAATTTTGTTTTGCGGAAAGTTAATTCGTTTTGGATACACTGGTAGTTCTGCAGACGGATGTTTAATGCGGGAGGAATAACTAGGGTGACATATTTTGAAATGGGAAAAATAAGACGTTAGCTACCATGTTGACCTAGAGAAGCCAGCTCAGTATCCATCCCAGGGACAGCCCTGCTCCTGTGACAGACGAAACAGGGCCAAATGGAATGGCTCTTAAGTGCAATTAACCTCTTAATTCAAACACTTGCTATATTCATCCTGCTCTACATGCTCATGCTTGCACGCTTTTAAAAACTGGCTTGGACGTTTAGTCTTCATTTCCCTGTGCTTTAGGATTCCAGTCTGTTTCCAGGAGACTCAGGTAGACAGGGAGTCAGGTCTGTCAGTCAGGAGGAAATGACGAGCCCATTGACTGTACTTACAGATTTCTCATAGCCACTAAGAAGGCTACAGTGCCATCCCTCAGCAACTGAATAGCTGTCAGCTTGGACAAGGATTTGAGGAAGAAATGGCCCAAGGGATTGGCTAACCAGCAAATTCCAAATTCTGCTTCTCGGGCTGCCAGTTCCAAGTGTCAAAGGAATTTCTACTAATTTTTCTCCGAGTCAGTGCTGGTTAGGCTAAGGCACCTTCCCATTTCTCCGGGAACACATTCAAGAACGAGCATAAAGGCGGAAAAGCAGATTTTTGCAAAGCTAACTCGAGAATGGCTAGCTAGAGTCTGGGGTCTCTCCCGAGCAGAGCTCCATGAATTCAGCGCTGAGGCACGGGGGAGTGAGTGTTTAGGAACATCAGCGGACAGGAAGTTTCCCACAGCCCTACCCTGACTCTGTTTTACATTTTTTGTTTTCAACTCCTCTAAAACATCAGTTAATTCTTATTACTTAGCTATCGTGTGATTAGAATGGTTTTACTTTGTCCAAACTCATCTAAGATGCAGTAAGACATGATCCTTGTATCTTAACACACTGCATGGAGTGGCTTGGGTGCATGGAGTGGCTTGGAAGACCATCAGTTGCTAGCTCATTCTTTTACTCTGTGGTTGTTACTTAGTACCAAGGTAATATCCAAGCCAGGAAATCACCAGGACAGAAGAAATTAAGCTATAACAATCAAAGTATAATTGTGACTCTGACATTCTCCAGAAACATTTTCATGAATCTTCAGATTTTAAAAATCAAAATGTTAAGTCACTCAAGTTCTTATTGGCTAGAGATTACTAAAGTAGTGATTCTCCTATTATTTTTTTTTTTGTTAATTGAAGGCCAAATTCTAAAGCAGTTCGATTGAATATCCTTTTTACACTAATTCATTTCAAAATGAAAAAAAAAATCACTTGTAAATCAAAATGCAAAATCCCACTTTCTCTCCATGTGTATTAGTAGGAAAGGAAGACTATAAAGACAAATATTTTTAGCCTCTCATGTGTACCTGACTAAGCCAACAGACATCTACTTTTATAGATATGTCTTCTCTAATCACTAAATAGGCCCTATGAGTATTTATTATATTCTATTTAAAAATGAACTGGAAGGGCCTAGTGGTAAAAAGAGACATCATCGTTCACTCTACAGAAAACGGGTCAGGCACAATTCAGGGCAGAAACAAGAGCAGGTGCCCCCACTATAAAAGCTAAAAGGAATATAAATATGGCGAGCGCAGGTGCGGGCCCAGCACAGGTGCTCAGCAGAGCCTTCCAGCTCTTTAAAGGGGAGGAAGGTGGGAGAGCAGAGGTGATGCGAATGAAGGCAGACTGACTCTTGGCCGGCTATCAGTGACATATTTGGGAGAGGATTTTGTTCAGACTTCATTCTTACTTGTTTAAAGGCTGAGATTAAATGGGTGTCCCAGTACGGGACTGAAGTACGGAATCATGGAGGACAAACCTGCCCTGGCTGCGACACAGAGTGTGGGATGGAGATGGCAAGCGGGCAGTGGGAAGGCTTGTCCAAGGCTGCGAGTGAGCCCAGGCTGACCTGGGCAGAATGGGGGCCTCTAGAAGAGAGCAGGCTCAAGCTAGGCATGGACACCTGGTGTCCAGAGAGGCTGTGTTATCTTGGGATAGGAATTCCTGATGCCTGCTGGAGCGGATTACGCCAACCAAACGTGGAAGAAAGCTTAGTGGTGAGTTTTAAAGGGGGCCATAGATGTGTCTTCAACATGTCCTCAATCCATCAAGCCTTCATCTTTATGGAGATGTCAAGTTGAAGCAAAGATTTCTTTGACACGGCAGAAATATGGTCATCTGGAAGAAAAAAACTATGCACTTCCCTAAAATGGACTCCGTGCTAAGGCATAATTCGAAAAGCAAAGTTAGCAGCCAAGTAATGAGAAATACAGACATCAAAGAGCTGTCAAAAGGCAGGCTGCGCGGCTTACAGCTAGATAATTATCCAACCGACTTCTACACATCATTCTCCTCCTGAACCCACAGCCTCCCTTCGCACAGACTCGACAATATACGGGGGAAAGACTTGCTATTTTTAGCCCTCAGCATTTGTTCTACTCGGGAAACATGCGGGAAAAGAAGCCATCGGAAGGAAAGTAGGGTTACGCAGATCCTGTAACTCAGAGCAGCGGTCTCCACCTCCCTAGGGCCGTGACCCTTGAATACAGTTCTTCGCGTTGTGGTGACCCCCAACCATAAAATTATTTTAATTGCTACTTCGTAACTGTAATTTTGCTACTGTTATGAATCATGATGCAAATATTTATGTTTCCTGATGATGGTCTTAGATGACCCCGGTAAAAGGGTCAGTTGACCTCAAAGGGGTTGTGACCTACAGGCTGAGAACCAATGACTTAGAGGAAAAGTATAAGGTATTGCTGGAAAGGAAGAGAGAGAAAGGCAGTAGATGCTCTGTGCCCTCTGCTTAGAAAACAGAAGACTGACAGGGGGGCAAAGATGACAGTGCTTTGGAGTTACATTCCGTAGCAGTTTTTACTGTAAGTTTTCATATTCGGCTAGGATTATGCCCCAGGGTGTGCCTCAGTCTGTGGTGTGTATGTCTTAAATGCAGATGCCCAGTGCAGTTTCTGGTTTGAAGCTGGGTTTGTGACACTGACTTGCAGTCTGTGTGCCATACTCAGGTCTCCACATGACACCAACCCCAGATGCCCGCTTTTCCTTCCACATTGCGTATTGCTGGGCCGCCCCGTGCTCCCGGAGCGCCCCATGCTTCCGGACCGCCCCACGCTCCCAGATGACCCCAGAGCAAGGACACGGCAGCGCATGCCCCTCCAGCAAGCATACTCCTAGCGATCTGGGGGGAGCAGAAGGACCTCTCTGCTAGCTTTGAGAACTTCAGTGTGGGCAGCCTGACTCTCAGCCAGTCAGGAAAGTCACAGGTCTATCTGCTTAGTGTTCCCCTTGTAGCCTACACGGCCTATTCTCTTCTACTTATCCTCTTAGTTTATGGTGACATTTCATGGAAGTAGTTGAAACACATGACCTCAACACAGGAGCCGTATGTGGTAAGTAAAAGCTGGCCTGGCTCTCTCTTGCTCTCCTTGTTTAGGCCAGGGCAGGTGATGACCCTATCACCCACATATGAGTGATGCATGACCTGCCTTGCAGGAGCCCAGGTGAGAGCATGGCCACCCGGAGGGAAGCAAACATTTCCATTTCTGCCAGAAAGCCTGACTCCTGTCGGGAACTAACCATTCTTTGTACACAGGAAGGCCCCGGCCTCCGTCTCCCCACAGAGCCAGCTTCCTCCCGCTGCACTTCATCCTCTGTAACAATGTCCACATCCCAGCTTGGTCTGACACTCCCCGGTGGAGCTGGCCCTCTCTCCTGCCTGCTATATCGTCCCATGCTTTCCTCTGCATGATGCAGTGGGCCATGTGTTCCCTGGTCTCTCCCAAATGACACTGAGCTTCCTGAGGGCACATTTGTAACCCGCGTGCTAATCTTATAGCGCCTGCCGGCGCTAATTAACACTCACTGAATTATGTATGCAGCGAGTGAGCATCTTCACAAACAGTAGATTCTTGTTTCTGGCTGACCTTGAACCGGCAGTGCTCCTCCTGCCTCTGCTCCCCGACTGCTGGGATTCCAACCTGTGCTACCAGGCCTCACACCGACAGCACTGTGGTATCATTACGTCAAGCCTTACGCTAGGGTTTATGAGTACCTAGAGACTACCTGACTATCTTTACTTCAGAGCCTCTGAGTGGCATTCTCATCAAACGAAGTATGGGAGACATTTGGAATTAAAGGGGCTATCCTTTCAATACCCAATCTGACATCTAAAGAACACTGTGTTTTAATTTAGCTCGCGAAAGCCTGTTTATTAGTGAACAAGGATTTCTACTAAGAACAATGGCCATGAGCATGCAGCGAGCAATGCCTCCAGCCGGCCTGAGAGCCATGCCACCCCTCAGCCGATGGAGCCATGGCTCTCTGGTGGATTGTGCTGGGACCCAGTATATTTCACAAGTACCTCTTCAGCATTCCAAGAAATGGGGGCAGAGCGGTGGCTGTTCAGCCCACCAGGTCAAAACGCAAAGGAAGACAAAGGTAGCTATGTCCCTGGTTGCTATGGCAGGCCACCTAAACAAGGGTAAACAAGACTGGCCTATGCCCACTGATCCAGCTCCCTGCGGCTTGAAGTCACACTTGGGGAAAAACCAAACTAAAGCGACCACTTCTGCAGGCCAGACTCCTATCTTGTGGGTATCTCAAGACTGCACGGCTGGAGCCAACAGCAGCTCCCTAAAACGCCCGAAGAACGACCTTGAGGGCTCTCCAGGACCTTGAGCGGGTACTGGTAACAAGTCCACACAAACATCCTTACCGACCCCTTTGCCCTTGTCTTCTCCATAATAAAAAAAAAAAAAAAAACAGAAAATCACAAATGGCTTTGTGCAGGGAGCCTCCCTCCGGGAGCCAATCAGGCAGTGAGCGCTCCCGCGACTGAAGAGTACTTGGACAGGGCATTTCCAGAGCGGTTTCATGGTGATTAACTAACTCGCTTCATTTCCATGTAGTTGTCACTCTGAATTACCGCTTAATGGGTGAAGTGTGCAGGCGATAACAATCAGTAGCACAGGCGTAAGGAAGCAAGACATTAAAAAAAAATTAGCCCCGGCAGCAATTAATTGCAGCGAATTTTTCAAATAGTTTTAATACTCCGTCTTTTGACCCCAGGGTCCTGCTTGAGGAAAAATATATTAATCTCAAGATAATAGTCAGTCAACTTCAGCTCTTCAATATCCACAATGATATTAAAGATTCCAACCTTGCGCTTTTTGGTTGCAAACATTAATTAAGCATGATAATTGTGTGTCTCCATGATATTTGGTGTTTTCTGTAGGACTCAGAGCTCAGGGAATAATTTGAATACGGCAGACAGAAATCTGCCACAGAAATCCACCCCAATGGCTATTAGCTCATTTGAGAATAGTCACGACTCCTGGATTAGAGAATTTTTAAAAAATTAAATACTGTGTTAATCACATAACCCTTTATTCACCCTTCACAAGCCCCCCATAAAACAGTTCCTTCAAAATCAAGTGCAATAAAATGTTGGTAGAAGCTATAACCTGTGGGTTTGAACACATTATCCTAGACTGTAGAGCTCTAGAAACACTAGCTTGGTCTCTCTCTACACAGGCAAATGAAAGTTCTTATTTATTTTATTTTATTTTATTTGTGTTTATTTAGTGGGGGGGGGACATGTATGCCACACGGCATTTGTCAAAGTCAGAGGTCAGTTGGCAGGAGTTGGTTTTCTCATTCTAGCCTGTGGGTTCAGGTCTCAAACTCGGGCCATCAAGCTAAGCAACAAGTGCCTTTACCCTCTGAGTCATTATCATACTGGCCCAAGACCTTGCTTTTAAACTTTGATTTTTTTAGACTAAAGAACTTCACCAAGAGCCATGTCTCGGACTATGCATATGCCACAGACTGTTGCAATACTGCCAAAATGAAGACTGTGGAAACAATTGAAACGTGGAGGGGGAACCAAAAATGAATCAGTGCTAAGAAGTGGAGTGGGGGTTGGCTTGGAGCTGCGTTTCAGCTGCAATTAAGATGAACCCAACGTGATGCACAGACCTGTGAATGGCCAGCGTGCCATCCGCCTGTGCTCCCAGCCATGCCCACCAAGCATTAATCTCTGTTGCCAGTTCTCGACTGAATGGTGCTTTGCGGAACAACAGGGAGGCTGGAAGCCACCTCTACCGACCAATTCAATCAACCCAGACAGACCTCGGAGGTGCCAGGCAGGAGCAGCCTGACAGCTCACGTGTGACTCACGCAGTCTGGATGAGGAGACAGCGTGCATATGGCAGACGCAGAGTAAGTCTTTGGGAAAAACAAATAATTCCATGCTGAGAATGTAAGGCAGAAGAGGCCTGTTATGTCTTCCCGAATCTCCCCCAAGAAGAGAAGAGTTTAAAAATAGAACCTAGGGCTTCCCATATGACAGGCAAGCGTGTTACTACTGAGCTCCATTCCCGGCTCTGTCAGTTTGAAATTATTCGCAGGTAGGTAGAAAAAATATTTGGCTGTGGTTACCAGTCGAAAAGAACCTAAGCCATGTGCACCCAGTCTGGATGCAGACTGAATGTTCTTTCTTGGAAACGGAATGAAGAACACAGGCTCCTCAGCACACATCTATTTAAATATCAACACTATCCTTAGGATTCAAGCTTGACCTCAGTCTTGGTGTCTCTATCTGCCAAATGGAGAGAATGGCCCACCTCATAAAATTACTCTGAGTAAATAAGACAAACCTATAAAATGTCACAATGCCTGCTCTATAGTAAACAATCAATGATGCTACTTGTCTTTTTAAGAGGCTAGTGGTGGGGTGGCAACCAGTTGCTACTGGGCCATGGAGATACAAAGATCAAAGCAGGATTTCTTAAGGCTACCCTCAGCAGACTACTCTCAACTGCTTCATCTCTGGTGTCTATGCTGACCAGAGTCTCTTGGTCAGCAGTGGACCCCCAGAGCAGGGATTCCTGCACATACTCGGGGAGCCATCTATACTTTATCTTGTGTGGTCAAGGTGTCTTGTGTCTACATACAGCATGGGACTGAAACACAAGTTCTGGGAGGCACAGCTAGGCCACTTGTAGAGCTCTTGCTTTGCAGTAAGAGAGACACAAGTTTTTAATTTACCTTTAAAAGGACTCTACAGTCAAGAGAGGCTTCTTCGGAACTTATCCCCATGTCGTCTGGCTAGTGTGGCGGCCTACTGGTGGCCTGCTTACCTCGGAGGCGATGGAGGTGAAGCTGTTGCTGAAATGTACATGCTTATGGATCTCACTGCCGTTGGCGGTCAGGAGCCAGTCCCCAAAGGCCTGTTCTTTGCTAGCCGACTGATTGCTGTGGCTCTGGTTGGGCAGAAGCTCGGCCATGTCCCAGTGATACGATGGTGTAGCTCCAATCAGTGCAATGAGGATGGCTTCTGTGGCCACATAGAGCTGAAAGTAAACACAGAGAATCCAATGCTGCAGACGTGGGCATCTGCATGAAAAACCTGGGAAGCCTGCAAACCTTGATAGATACAGTGACTGGGTTAGGGATGTAGCTTAGTTGGTAGAGCGCTTGCCTACTGCTGCATAAACCATGCCTGGTACATCACTTCTGTATTCCAGTACTTAGGAGGTGGAAGCAGAAGGATCCAAAGTCCAAGTTCATCCCCAGTTACACAGTGAGTTCAAGAAAGCTTAAAATACACGATACCCTAACTTAGACAGGCAGAGAAGAGAAGGAAGAAGACAGAGAAAGAGGGGGAAAGGGCTGGAGAGATGGCTCAGCAGTTAAGAGTGCTAGGTCTTCTTCCAGAGGGCCCAGATATCATTCCCAGCTCCCACAGGGCAGTTCAGAAACATCCACAACCCCAGTTCCAGGGAATCCTATGCCCCTCTCTGACTTCCACAGGCACAAGACATGCATGTAGTATACAAAAATACATGCAGGCAAAACATGCACACACATAAAGTGAAAATAAGTAACTAAAGAAGATGAGGAGGGAGGGAAAGAAGAAGAGAGGAGGAAGAGAGAGAGGAGGAGGAAAGAGGGGTGTCTTGCTTCTGCATTTTGTTTTGTGTTAGCTAGAAATGGGCTACATAAGAAGCCAGTAAGAAACGCATGAAGAAGCAGCATCCCATGCTATGAGAGGGCCATCAGCAGTCCACTGGGGAGCACTTTGTGTTTCTTCAGTCAGTTCTCCTTCCACGTCTGGGATATGTCTGATGCTGCAGGCTCTGTGTGATACTGTAAACACTGGCAGCAAAGCCCACATCACTGGCTCTGGTTTAAAAGACTGTATTCCAGTTATTTCCTTCTCGGAACAGTGTTTGCAGCTCAAATAATCACTTACCTGGAGCTCTTGGCTTTGGACTCATAACCTAAAGAGGACATTGTTTTAAAATGCAACGTGCAACTCATAACACGTAGAAGGATTCAGAATCTCAGGCATATTCAGATTACAGCTTGTAGCTGTACAATATTGGTTTAATCTAACAATAACTGTCCACTAACAGAAGAAATAAAGCCGCAATTCATTTAAGAAATATTTATTGAATACATAAGCCATCTGCCGATTGCTGTAGATCTGGGGACTTCTCGTAGTTGGGTTTATGGGGTGTTGAGGCCACTCTTTACCTTACTGATATGGATATCTGTGTTAGCTCTCACTGTTAGATGATTATTTCAGATTTTAAAATTCACTAAGAAAATACATAATTAGTGTGGAAATTACGACAATATTATTTTAAGAAAATAAGATTCTCCAAACCTGGGTAGTAGTGGTGCACACCTTTAATCCCAGCATTTGAAAGGCAGAGACAGACAGATCTCCCTGAGTTAGAGGCCAACATGATCTACAGAGTGAGTTCCAGGATAGAGCCCAAAGCTACAGAGAAACCCTGCCTCGAAAAACCAAAAAAAAAAAAAAAGAAAAAGAAAGAAAGAAGGAGAAAAAGAAAAAAAACAAAAGATCCCTGATAACTTTGAACTTGGCCTAAAATACTGCTAAACAGAGTGTCTAAAAAAATACAAAGTATGTGATTCCTATCAGTGTATCAGTGTACGGCCATGAGCCGACTCACTGTAAGAGCTACCGAGGCACATGAGGACAGTCAGTCTGTCAGAAGATTCCTGTTCAGTTCACAAAGAACTCTACTGGGGGCTCTTTGCACACTGTTCATCAGGGGCATGTTCTGTTCAGTAGACAAGCAGAAGCCCACAGTGGGGTCATTTATCAGTGGTAGGCAATGGAATTAGTCCAGAAGAGAAAAGGAGTCATGACATTCTGTGCATTTCTTAGAAGCTAATGCAAAACTAGGGTTATGACTCTTCCCCTCTTGGTAAGGCTGAGGGGACATAAAGCAGTCCCAAACTATTCTGAGTGGATGGACTGTGGACGTTTTGGGAGAAGAGCAAAGCTACCATGGATCCACACACTGTGAGATTACTATAAGGTGCAAAGGAAAATATGTTCCTAGGCGTCCGTGCTCTCTGGACCTTGTTTGCATACTATTAAGGACATTTTAGAAGAGGAGGCAATCAGCTTATAAAAATAAAAACCTTAATAATCACAAGAACAAATAGATTACACATCTAGCAGTAGCTATAATCACGGAGCCGCTTTCATCCATTTAGTGACTGCCCCTCTGATTACAATCTGCTGAGATCTAATTGATGGGTATACAGAAATGAAAAACACGGGCCGAGGGAACACAGGAGATGACTCAAAGCGCAGCCTTTCATCAGGCAAAACAAACCTGCCACATTCCCGCTCTACTGTGCCCCCTCTATGGCTCTGCATTCCGCTCCTCTCCCTGGAGGCAATGTTAAAATGCTTCCCATCCTCTGAAAGTCAGCCTCATCGACTGGTTTCCTCACCAACTCGGCTTCCTCTCCAGTGGCCCAGAAGCTGTGCTCCTGCACATTTGTTCTGTCGGATTCACCTTTTGGCCTCCAAAGTCAATAATCCAGGGTCCCCATATTTAACAGGAGGATGCATACGTGACCAAGAAGGACACCAGCATGTGCTTTTATAATGCTGGCTGTGTTCCATTCCTAGGATAGGTCTCTGCTGAATATATACTAACGTATAATGTTCTTGTCTGGATTGTTCTAGGATAAGCAATATTCTAGAGAAAAGAGAAAATGCTCTAAAGGGATCTCTCATCTGAGGTGTGCCTCACTATGAAGGTCACTGTTCAGGGGATATACTACAATTTGGGGAAAGCGGTTCAAAATGAAGGGGTGCCATTATATTGCTTTATTTATAGGGAACGATGGAAACCAGCTAATCAGCATGTCTGAAGCAGTGTGACCCCCCCACCTCATTCCTAGCTGTCTGTAAGCAGAATAAGCTTTATTAACTATCTTTCTCATCCCCTCCCTCTGCCCTCCTCCAACCTCTCACAATGTCGTCTTGGCCCCTTCTATGAACAAGCATGTGTGTGCATGCATACATGCAGACATATATGTTCAAGGTCTTTAATACATGGGTTTATCATCTTATGTTAACAGAGAGGCTAAACTACGCAGCTCTTCTACGCAGTGCCAGCCAATGGTCATGCTTGGTTTTGTTACTCACCAGGAAGACACAGCAGGCAGGTAGCAGCCATGCTGCGTGATAGACAATATACAAGAGCACCATGAGATTAGGTCAGCGAGGTGGAGCTCCAAACCCATAGCTATATTAATGTTGGTCTTCCATACTGCGGTACCTCCTGGGGTTACATGGTCATAGGAAGTCAAAGGTGACATAAGCAGCCCTGGGCTATATCACCCACATGGAACATAGGAGTACCTTTCCTTGGTTTGCCATTTTTGACTGTGACACTTCCCCATAGTTCACACATCCAACTCTGCCCCCCACCAGGGAACAAAAGCCATCTCTCGTTCTTTACTATCACTCGGCCACTACCATGTGCACACTCACCCCCATTTTTGACTAATGAAATCACACCTATCAGCGAAGGTGCTTTAGGGCCGCAGTAAAGAAACCGCCATCTATTCTCCTTCCGCGTGGGACAAACAACATCTCACACAAATCATTATCTCCTCCTGCTCCAGCTCTGGGGAAGAACAAGTGCCACAGATGGCTGGATTCCTCCCTTCCTGCCCCTCGCCCCAGTGTAATTACAACTACAAAAATGACTCAAGGGCATTGAAAATTTAAGTGTCTCAAAGTGAAGGTTTCTAAAGTAATTTTGTAGCAACACCATTATGGGCTTTCATAATATTTCCCAGGAAACCATCCCAACCCTAGACTGTGAAGTCATGGTTATGTCTGGCATTTACTTTGTGAGTTGGAACAAGAGACGGGGCAATTAAAAACCATTCAAGGGTTCCTCTAGCCACAAAACCAAGATGAGAACGGCTTCACCTAACTTTAGGGGCAGATCCTTTTCAGGGGAGCAGAAAGGACAAAAATCAAAGTTGATTCCATTGCTGGCATTTTATGCACGTAGGACTCCGCTGTTTAACTGGTCAGCCAGAAGCACTGTGTGGATAAGCCCCTACTCGTGAAAGCAAGACCACATGCCCGGCGTCTGGAGCAGAGAGCATTATTAGCTATTGACTGAGGGACTTGCTGAGGGGATGTATTTGAGAGGTTTAAAGTGTGGGATGCACACATCCTAAATCACCGGTGCCTCTCCTCTCTCCTCTCATCCATCTAGACCGCATCACCAGCTCAGATTCCCGAAACTCCTCAACAAACTCCTCTGGTCAGATCAATGGGTGCAGGATTATCTTCCTGCGACCACTTGCTAACTATCTCACACAGAAGAGGTCTGCACTGGCCTACTCACTCGCAGGCGTGACTTACCATGAGCTGTGAGGGCACACAGGTCTTAACCTGAGCCTGAGGCTTAGCCACAGTCACGCTCTCTAAACTTCATGACTTCTTGAAGGACAACTGGATCTTAACGGTATGCCTTTGCCCATGCACTCCTATCTAATCAGCCTCTCCGCAGGGTGCAAGGGGATGCTTCTCTTCTGAACAGTAAGTAGTACAGTACTATGCCAACAGTGTGACCCAGGACTTCCCAGACTTTAATCAGCAGAGACTGCCTGGTCAGGGCGAAGACAAACTGTCTCTTACCAGATCTAAGAATAGACTCTGTGTCACTTGGTTATTTGTTTGTTTTAATGGAGTGTATGTGTGCATGCGTCTTTGTGAATGTATGCCACGTGGTGCGTGAGTGTGAGTGAGTGCGTGTGTGTGTGTGTGTGTGTGTGTGTGTGTGTGTAGGTGTCAGTGAAGACCAGAAGAGGTAGTTGTGAGCTGTCTCATATGGGTGCTGAGGAGCAAACTCAGGTCCAGAACTTGCAGGGACGCCACATGACACTGAGTTTGGAAGAAACTGAGTTTATTCTAGGATATTTTCAAGGATTGCTAAGAAGTGTGCCTTTTGCTTACCCTCCTCTGACTGGACTATTGCTTGTGCCAAGAGTTCCTTCCCCTAAGCTTTAACTAACTCCCCAGCAGCCTCCCTGTACCTCACCCAGAGTGACATACACAACTTTTCCCTGGAAGAACAGCAAGGGCTCCTAATTTTTGAGTCGCCGCTCTGGCTCCAATCCAATACGCACTGTAGCACAGGTATGCGGTATTCTCCACTTCTGCAATGGTGTTTTCCCATCTAAAATGACCTTCAAATTTCTCTCTAAACCTAAGCTTCGTCTTTCTGGAGGCTGCAGCAAAGCTCAGTCTCCTCCTTTACTGTCAATAGCTCGGTGCATCACTTACTGGGGAATTGGTGTTCTGCATGACCATGTGTATAGATAAGAGTTAACGCTAACTTTTTAAAGACCTGTAAAGAAAGTAACATTTGCCGGGCAGTGGTGGCGCATGCCTTTAATCCCAGCACTCGGGAGGCAGAGGCAGAGGCAGGCAGATCTCTGTGAGTTTGAGGCCAACCTGGTCTACAAGAGCTAGTTCCAGGACAGGCTCCAAACCTACAGAGAAACTCTGTCTTGAAAAACCAGAGACAGAGAGAGAGAGAGAGAGAGAGAGAGAGAGAGAGAGAGAGAGAATATTCATACATTCATGCCGATCTGTATCCCTCTAAACACCCTGTGTACCACTGTTAGAACAGCATACATATGTATGTTCAAACTAATTCCCTACAGAATGGTATGGCAGAAAGGTAATCAAACCCATTGATCTGGGCCAGGCATGATGGCACACAACTTTTATCACAACACTTGTTGTGGCAGAGGCTGAAGAATCTCTGTGAGTTTGAGGTCAGCCAAGGCTATACATACTGAGACCTTGTCTGAAAAATAAGCATAAAAACAAACAAATAGATTAAAACGATAAAAAAAATTCAACAAAACTGGTTCCGGCATTTCGTTTTTTAATCCTACTACTTACTAAGATTCTGGGGGAAATTCTCTTATCGGTAACTATTTCTCTCTTTCAAGTTAAATGAGGGTGGTCAGGGAAAGTGTA
This sequence comes from Alexandromys fortis, assembly GCF_014885135.2. Taxonomy (NCBI): domain Eukaryota; kingdom Metazoa; phylum Chordata; class Mammalia; order Rodentia; family Cricetidae; genus Alexandromys; species Alexandromys fortis. The sequence continues at coordinate 2,958,888 of NW_026067977.1, forward strand.
TGCCATAGTGTGTAAGGACTGGACTGCTGCAGGGTGAGGTAAAGCTTGGGGGAAGGAATCCTTGGCAAAAGCACTAGGCCAATCAGAGGAGGGAGAGCTAAGAGAACACTGTTTAGCTTCCAGGGAAACATCCTACAGCTAACTCAAGTTTCTTCCAGACTCTGTTGTGTGATGTCCCAGCAAGTGCCCTAGGTCTGTTTTCTATGTGCTATATTTGTAAGTTTCTTCTAATAAATACAATTTCTACAATTTTATCCCATTTGTATTTATTTTGAGGTGAGAGTGTGAGTATGGAGGTCAGAGGACAAATTTTAAGACGATTTGGTTCTCTTCTTCTACCGTGTGGGTCCAGGGAATCCAACTCGGGGCTTCAGGCTTAGTACTAGGCACCTTACCTGGCTGAACTAACTTACCAGCCCTCAATTCAAATTTGTTTGCAAGCAAATAAACATAAAAGTACAATTTGTTGTTAATACAGCTGTCATTTGACAGATGGAACTCCCAAAGATACCTACAGCATCACTAAGTCAAGTGCTGTCTAGGATGTTCTTGTCTAGGATGACCGCAAAGAGATATTACAAGCAAGATCAAGGGAGAGGTGTGGATGTGAAGGGCAGCTATTTTTGGTTTTGTGCTGAATTGGGGTGGGTGCTTTTGTGTTTCACGTTCACTGCCTTACATTAGCTGGTTCAAGTCGACCAGCACAGCAGCTGGGCCTGCAAGCACTCCTTCATCCGGATCTGCTTTACCTGCTCTGATTTTTGGCCAGGCAAATGTTTAAGTCTATGATCAGAGTCATCTTTTTCATTGAAGGCAAGCAGTGGGGATGGCACAGACTCCAGTCGGTCCTGACAGGCTTCTGACCATCTCCTCCATTCCCTACAGCCTGCCCTGCCAAGTCTGAGCCCCAACACCACACACACCAGCTCCTATAACAATGCATGGTCAGATCCCATCAGGGCTGTCATTCCTTAGTTAATACATAATTTCACACCTCAGGTGTTATTTGTCCTGCCTTACACACTAAACTACAACACAATCTTAAACAAATATGAAAAAATATTAGTATTATTCAACCTGAAATTAAGTACATGGGTGTTTGTAAATTACTCTCTACGTTATTTGAAGTGCTTTAAAATTATTTTAAAATATTTAAACAGAATGAATAACAAATACAGTGAAATAAAGGAGTGTTATTAGGTGATGTTTTCTCCCTGTTTGAGAAGAAGAGTGCCCATCATACAGGCAAGAGGTAAAGTCCAGAACAAAGAAGGGCCCAGCACCACAGGGTGTGGTTCTGAACTGAAAACGAGAAACCGATAAGCAGACTAAGGTATGGTCCTATAACAAGGATCGTATGCTGCAGTTGTTAAAATAGGAAACTGTTGATTTGTGACTATTGCAACAGGTTCCCAACTTCAGCACAGCCGATGCCATGTGGAAAGCACCATTCTGACCTTAGAACCCATCAGCAGGCCCCCACACCTGCCAAAACAGGAACAAAGACCAAATCCACCAAAGACCTAGTCCGTAGTTTCAGGACCCAGTAAAGTCCCTAAGTGTATCTACCTTGCCTTTGGGCTTCTTGCTAACTGTTCTTGGTAACCAAAGTGTGTCAGCTAGGATGTGATGGTTTGTGCATAAAGGGAAAAGGACACTGAGGCTTGGGGCGTCATGATTTGGGCAAATCCACTGTGCAGCTGCTGGCTGGCAATATAGACTTTCTATTGGGTTTTAAGGGTGTCAGTGTGTGTTCTCTGGTGGCTTTACCTCTCAAAACTAGCAAGGCGTCTAAACATTGCCAACAGACAAAACTTGGTGGTAATATACATTTCTGCAAAAGAAGGGCTATAGGCATATTTACTTAATAAAAATTCTGAAGGGATATACACCAAACTGTGACCCTGGTAGGCCCTTTGAAGAACTGTTTCGTTTTTCTTTCTTTTCTCTACAACCTCTCTTTTTTTCCCCTACTTGTGTCCTTTTCAGTTTGATTACCTACTGGTCATAAAATAGCTTCCAACTGTCGTGAGGACACAATCTAGTGTTCTAAAAACCTCACGGTCTACGAATTATGCCAATTACTACTACTACTTCCAACTGGAATCCACAGGGATAGCTATAAATGCTTCTTTAATTAATTTGTTTGGCTCTATACTGGACTCATAGTCATGTTGATCAGATAGAGTATTGACTGCTAAAGACTAGGGAAATACCTCCAAATCTGCAAAGCGAACTTTTGTGGACAGCCACCTCCAAAGGCAGGGTGTGGACTGAGGGTCATTTGCATAAGCTCACTCAACCTTGCTGCAGCAGAGATAGCATGCCAGGGCCAGAGTTCTTTCTACTCCAGTCACATCACCTGCTTTCCCATTCGTAATGACTTCTTTTGTGCTTCCTTGGAAGGTGACACCTGCTCTGTCAGGGCGCTGTCAAAGAGCTGTGGGTGGCCTTGCCAAGCATGCTCCTGAGATCTAAATGCTGTGGAAGCCTCAGACTAGAAGCTTTCCAAACCACACTCCACTTCTGAAATATCCCAGACCCTAAGAAGCCCGCTATACTGCCTGGAGCCTCTTGTATATCTACTGCCTCCCCAAGAGGAAGGTATCTAAAGGACTTGCAACTTTATCTGTGCTATACACGTGGGCAGGCCAAGGCAACCATTGTTCCCGAGAATGTAACTGAGGCAAGTATGGCTCACGGCCCCCCACTTAAAGTGGTATAAACAAATGGCCAAAAGTCCCCAGGTCATCATGACCTTCAGGAGGCCTGTAATGGCTATCCTTGGTTGTCAACTTGACTACATCTGGTATTAATTAAAACCCATGTGGCTGGGTACATTGGTGAGGGATATTTTTTCTTAAGTCATTTGAAGTGGAAAGAGCCTCTTTTAATCTAGATCTTTTGAACCTGGAAGATCCACCTTTAGTCTGGGCCACACCTTCCGTTGGCAGCCTATAGAAAGGACTCAGAAGGAGGAAGTTTTTGCTTTTCACCTGTTTGCTCTTGCTTTTGCTGGCAAGTCCATTCCTTTACTGGCTTTAGATCCTATTTCTCTGAGCTTCTGAAGACCAGCTGAGACATCTAGCCTCAGCAACCGAACAACTACTACATTCTTGGACCTTTGTTGGCCATTGTTGGACCAACTGGATCACAGCCTGTACGCCATTCTAATAAATCATATATATATATATATATGATCATAGATAGATAGATATCATAGATAGATATATAGATATAGATATATCACATATATATATATCATAGATAGAAAGATAGATATTCATTCTATAAGTTCTGTTCCACTACAGAACCCAGACTAATACAAGGCTCAATCAAGTTCTAAGTTCAGAAGCAACATAAAACTTATCCCAATTCACAGAGAACCCCGGTGATGAGTCATTATGTTTCGGAGTCACCATTAGAAAGCTCTTGCTAGGTACAAATAGGTTTTCTATTTCTATTTCTATAGCTGAGCCCCTAGATATGAACAGATTCTCTTCATGGCTGAAGCCCTGTGTTGCTGCAGACTGGGCTTAGACTATGGTTCACTAAGGGTTTTATTGATGCTTATGGTATGCCCCTTATCTCTTGTTTATAACAGGACTTCAGAAGAACCAGTTATCTCAACGGAAGGAAGGGACATGGTGACAGAGACAGCCCACACCTACAAGATAATCACCCACTGCCAGTAACACTCTGAAACCTGGCAAATAATGACTATATGTCAATCATGGGTTAGTGAGCTATCAAGGCTTGGAACTCTTCCTTAACAAACTACAATGAACTAGGTCCATCATTAATGCGTGTATGGGAGGACTGGGGTGGGCTGGAGATCAGCAGGAAAACCCTGGAATAGAAAGCACAAGGCTCTGGGGTTGGATCTCCAGCTGGCAGTTGGGGAGTAAAATGTACAGAAAAGTTAACAGATCCCGGCCCAGAATGCTGTCTTTTCAGTACCACACTCAAGAAAATTTTGTTCTAAGTGGGAGGACACCTGGCTAAGCAAATGAGAACACTAGCATAGGAAGCAGAGGGTGGATAGAGGTGGTTCAAAGGGATTGCCCAGAGAGGGAATATATACTTGGAATTCCTGGTTAATGGACTATTGTCAAAGAAACCATTCTACAAAGATCAGACATCACAGTTACAAGTCTATTTCTCTGTATTAACTAATTTTTAGTCTGCTCAGAGAAGGCTTTCCATTTATCATCGCTGGAACCATTTTCTCTGGCTGGTGGTGAAATCGACTGAATTTCTGGAGTTACAATGGGAAAAGAGAATGAGTAAGTCAGCTTTTACCTCGCTGCCTCCCTTCCTGCATCAGCATCACTGAAACACTGAAGCAACTTGTAGGCTCTGCTTAGATCCGTGTCCAGCCAGCACTTCCCTTGGAACAACACCATCACACCTTAAGTACTGGCTTAGCTATCAGCCTTCCTCAACATGCCCCACTTCATGCCAGGAATGCAAGACTCCTGGGCAGGGAGCTTCACCTTCCAGCCCTGGCGCTAAGGATCAAATCCAGAATCTTGCACATGCTAGGGCTTTACCACTGACCTGCATCCCAGGGACTAAGTAGCTCATGCTGGCCTTCAATATGCCTAAAAGGAGAGGCATCCTCCTGTCTCAGTTTCCACAGTGTTGGGATGACAAGAGAGAACCTCTAAGGCCCCCTAGAATCAAGTTTTAGGCTGAGGAGTGCAATTGGGTTCTGAGAATTCTATACAATATGTAGATGGTATTATTTCCCTATAGCACCAGACCAAAGCTGGCCTCAGCGCTGAATAACCCAGTAGAACTTTAAACCACAGAGAAATGAATCCCGTGCATAAGTCCCCTCGAGCTCAGAGAGGGCCTCCAGATCCGACCTTTTGTGGATCTGCACCGTCTGTCTTAGACTGCAAGGTGATAGATAGAACCATGGTTTAGGGTACCGATCCCCTTTCATTTTTGCAACAGATCGCAGGTAATGGTTTTCGTCCCTTCACTAGCTCAGGCGCTTATATGTCAGTGCTCGGGGTGACAGGCTGGGAGAGCTCAGTGGCTGGCCCGCCAGTGCGGGGCGCCCGACCCCTCCCGCTCCGCTCTCACGCGGTACCTGGAGCCCCAGCCAGGAGCGCCCGGTGGGCCGGTGGGCCGTGGGGAGCCGGGGACTCACCTGCAGCAGCACGGCCAGCAGGAAGCACAAGTACATCTGGTAGAGGCCCATCTCGCCCACCGCCTGGAACGCCTCCTCCACCTCCATGGCCGGCTGGCGGCTGAGGACCGGGCCGCCACTGCGCCTGAGGACCTGGATCAGAGGGGGCCGAGAACCGGGACGGGCGGGGAGGGAGGGAGGGAAGGAGGAAAGGGGGGAGGACCCAGCCAGGCCGGAGGGAGGACCTGGCCGGGCGGGGAGGAAGAGAGGGAGGATCGGGCCAGGCAGGAGGGAGGGAGCACCGGGCCGACCGGGGCCCAGGCGGGAACCGAGGACCGGGCCGACCGGAGTGGAGGACCCGGCGGGGTTCAGGTCCAGGCCCAAGGCCCTCGCTCGCTGCTCCCGACCGATCACGTCCAGTCCTGGGGCGCCCCGGAGATGCTCGGCTGGTCTCTCGGGCGCGGCCTCCCCGCTTCCTGTCAGAAGTGACAGGAATTTTTGGGGCGAGCGGTTGGCTGGCGCGCGGAAGGGAAAGAGGAAGTGGGTGCGGCGCGGGCGGCCACGGGGATTCAAGGGAGGGGCCGGGAACTCCACGCCGCGTCCCGCGGGGTTCGCCCCTTCGCACGAAGCAGAGGAAGGCCACGGACAAGGGACAGACAGGGCAGGTGGTCACGGTAGCCAAGGTCTGTCAGTGGAGTTTGGATGGGGAGGTGTGAGGACAGATTACCAAAGTTTGTCCCCTCATGCCCCTACTCCTAATCCTGTTTTGTTTTTAGCAATTGCTTACTATTCAAAGCAGCTAAACAAGCCGTTCTCAACCTGTGGGTCAGGACCCTTCAAGGGCTGAAAGACCCTTCCTTATACAAGGATCACATATCAGATATTTGCATTACAGTTTATAGCAGTGGCAGCGACATAATTGTATGGTTGAGGTCACCATAACACAAGGAACTATATTAAAGGGTCACAGCATTCGGAAGGTTGAGAACCATTGATCAAAACCATAACTCAACTTGCCTGTTGATGTTATAAAATACTGTGACAGATGCAACCAAGGGAAGAAAGTTTATTTGGCTCACATTTCTGGTTACAGTCTATTATTGCGGGGAAGTCAAGGCACCAAGAACTTTAGCAGCTAGTAATAGGAAGACAGAGTCTTCCTATTTAGTCTTTGCAGGCCTGAAACTTGATATGTAGACCAGACTGGCCTACCTCTGCCTCCTGAGTGCTGGGATTAAAGACATATACCACTGCTGCAGGCCTTTTAGTAGGAAAATAAATCTCTATTTACTGTGAAGTATATAGTCAAACTTATTTCTTCTATCCCATTCTGTGTTTCTTCTTAACTTTCTTGACCATCGGTTGGATTATTATATTTATTTTAAGACAAGGTCTCACTATGTAGCCCTGGCTGGCCTAGAACTCACTTTGTAGACCAGGATGAACTTCAACTCAGAAATGCACCTGTTTCTGCCTCCTGAGTGCTGGGATTATATCTACTTTTGTGATCAGTCTTCCTTTTGCTACTCTGGGAGCTATGGATCACATCACTATTAATGTTTTGGAAGTTACAGCTATATTTTTAACACCTACATAACCATGCACTTTTCCACAATGTTTATATCTATACCTTCTATATAGATAGAACCTGTATATTCTCTTTGCAAAGTGACTAAAAACCTATACAAGGTTTCAGGAATCTGTGTCTGAGAAGACTCTGGAGAACATAATCATGTCAGGTTCCGGAAGTGTTTGATAAATACTGTCAGCTTGACAAGTTTTAAAATTACCTAGGAGACAACCTTCTGGATATGTCTGTGAGGTTATTTTTAGGAAGACTTAACAGAAGTGAATGTTTAGCGAATGTGGGCTCCATCTCAGGATGAAGGAAAACAGAGAGCATAATGTACTAGTCTTGGTTTCTCTGCTCTTGAATCTCTAACCCAATGACTCAAGGTTCATGTGAAGGGTTTGGGTTAGAAAAAACAGGAATTTTGGTCACTAATTATCCTTAACATAGAAATAATAAGGCAAAAACAACTGTTTTTTTTTTTTCATTGTAATGATGGTGTATTACTTAACAGGCCTAGCCCACACTCTTTTAATAACAAACTGGGAATTGATGGGCCGGCTTACAGATTTTGTGTGTGTGGAGAGAGGAGAATGATTACACTTAACAGGAAAGATGATCTGTGATTGTGTTGCCCTGTGGGATATTAATTCACTCGGTGTCTAATCTAGCAACAGCACTCTGACATTCATGCTTTGTGTGCAAGCGTTCATTCAAAGGCTGCGGGGCCATCTTTGTCTCCCTCCAGTTCCCTCATCTGTGCTCAAGTTACGTGAAATCTTAACAAGGCTTCATTCCATTCTGGACCAAGAGACGTGTTTCTCTGTGTAGCAGGGTCTGTCCTGGCACTCGCTCTGTACCAGGCTAGCCTCAAACTCAGAGATCCATAAACAATGTGTATTTAACTTTAAACCTTTTTCTTTGACATCATGAAATGTTTAAGTGAGAAAAAAATAAAATTAACATTATATATGACATATAGTTAAATTAATATATTTTTATGTAGAAGGTGGACTCTTGCATCCTATACCCAAATACTGAAACATTTTAAATTGACACACACACACACACACACACACACACACACACACACACA
>NW_026067977.1:2969069-2994069 GCF_014885135.2 Alexandromys fortis
ATATAGAGAGAGAGAGAGAGAGAGAGAGAGAGAGAGAGTAGGTGGAGTCAAGGAGACACCATGTAGCAGCTGAAGGAGAAAGAAGCTGGAATGCCAGAAACTTACCAGTAGGCCACAGCCTCATGGCGATACACAGATTAATAGAAATGGGTTAATTTAAGATGTAAGAGCTAACTAGAAATATGCCCGAGACATTGGCCAAACAGCAGTGTAATTAATATATTTTCTGTGTGACTATTCAGGTCTGGGAGGCTGGGAAACAAATGAGCAGTCTCCGACCACAGAGCTCACTTAGACTCCTGGTTAGGACCTCCTCTTCCTGGCAGTGCTGAATGGGATAGAGGGTTGAGAGCAAGGAAGAGGAAGAAGTTGTAGCTTGGGAGAACTACAGAGTTGCTCTGTTATCTGAACGTGAAATCAATCCCAAATCAAAACAGTGGCCAAAGCAGATTGTAAAGGAGGATGGTACCCATTATGTCTTCTTTGGTCCAATGGCTCTGTTCCCTAGGGTTATCTGCCACAGAAGAATGAATTGGGATCTTCTCCCCTGTGGTGGAAGTTTACTATAAAGTTATATTAATACACAAATTCACAAAGAGAATTTACATGATTTTCCAAACCAAATTAATCCTTAATTTACTGCCTTACAGCTATTTGAGCCAAAAGATCATATTGCATTTTAAACAATACAAACTCATTGTCTTTCTCAGCCTTAATTTACATAAGAAGGGCATCTTGCTCTCAGCCAAATGGAGCAAATCAAGTCCTCCTGTAACTTCTTTCCTCCAACCAACAACTTTGAATATTCTCAGTGCCATTTTCAGTTCTACAGATAATCTGCCATAGCCAACATTTTCTTTCTTGATTTTTCCATATAGTATATTTTGATTATAATTTTCCCCTTCCCAAAATCCTCCCAGATTCTCCTCACCTCCCTACCCACCCAACTTTATCTTTTTCCTCATATCTCTCTTTTAAACAAACACACAAACAAACAAACAAATAACACATACACAGACCCCACAAAAATGGAAATCAAACAAGCAAAAGACCAATAATACAAAAAAAATGTCTAAGCAAAGCAAAATGAAACAAAAAGTCTACAAAAATACTATTGAGTTTGTTTCGGGTTGGCCAACTATGCCTGGGCGTGAGGCCTGCCCTGAATATAATTAATATACCCAGTGAGACTCAATTGGAGTAAACTGATTTTTTCCTTTGACATCAGGTATCACCCACTCTCAGTGCTGGGACCCTATCTGTCTTGAGCCTGTACAGGCCTTGTGGGTGCCACCAGTATTTGTGAGTTCATGTGTACACCAGCCCTGTTGTCTGGAATACACTGTTTTCTTAGAGTCAGCCATCACCTTTGGTTCTTAAAATCTTTCTGCCTCCTCTTGTGCATAGATCCCTGAGCTTTGAAGGGAGGGCTTTGATGAAGACATCACACTTAGGACTGAGTGCTCCAATGTCTCTTACACTATGCACATGGTCCAGTTGCAGGCTCTGTGTTAGTTTCAGTGTACTGCAAGAAGAAGCTTCTCTGATGAGGTCAGAGCTAGGCACCACTCTATGGGCATGTCATTAGGAATCATTTTTTCATTATATTCCTATAACAGAATGATAGTATTAGATTGCCCCTAGGCCTACAACTTACCTAGTCTCAGGTTCTTGGCCCCTTTAGCAATATCAGGTATGAGTTCCATGTCATGGGGATGGGCCTTAAATCCACCATAAAGTGGTTGGTTATTCTTATAACATCTGTGCCACTATTGCACTGGTGTATCTTGTAGGCAAGTCACTAAAATAGGCCAAGGGGTTTATAGCTGAGGATATTGACTACTATTGATTATTTCTCCTCTGATAGCATGCAGAGTACCTTCCAGTACCATGAATACTAGTCAGTAGGGGTGAAAGCTTTAGTTAGACACCAGCTGAACTTCTCCATATTTGATGACATATGTGTTATCTTCAGCAGTAGATGGCGAAGGTTATTCTTCGCCTTTCTCTTAGGCCTCTAGACATTTTGCTGATCTAGAAAAAGTAGTAGACTTTCTCAGAAAAAGCAAGGGCACAGGACAGAGCACTCCCAGAAATACCAACATAATTTGAATACCACATTTTAAATTTTTTCTTGGTACTTATTATTATGTATATACATGCACAGCACACATGTGGAGGTCAGAGGGTAACTTGTAAGCCTCAGTTCTCTCCTTCCACTCAGGGATTCCTGAGATCAAACTCAGTTGGCTAGACTTCAAGGCAAACACCTTTTCCAGCCAAGCCTCTTCGGCCTGGAAGAATATCATATTCTTAAGCAATCACTGAATCTAACACTGCCCCCATTACCTACAAATGTAAGTCTGGGATCTGGATGATGGCTTAGTCATTAGAATCTCTGTCCTGCAAGCATAAAGGACCTGAGTTTGGGTCCCCAGCACCCACGTAAAAGCCAGGTATAGCAGTTTAACTCCAGAAGGGAAGAGGGGTACACACGTGCATGAGCACCCTTGTGTATCCGTACACCACACACACAGGGGTAAGGCTGAGGGAGGTTAAATAAGAGGCTCAGAATATATGGCTACTGAATATATGCAAAGTCACACAACAGAGATGCGAATAAAAGTAACTTTTCAAAAGTGTGTGTCCCCACCCGTGTGCCCTACCACAGACACTCTCGGGTACAGGCTGCTGCCTGTGGACCATTTCCTCTTCATACACATTAGCTTGGTATCCGTGTGTTCTGATCTCTTTGTCAGGAAAATCAATGTTTTGTGTCCCCATTTCCACAACAATTTCAGGGTTCTGACTTAAGCAAAATAAGGACTTTGCCACTTCTCCTAAACCAGAAGCCCTAGCTGGACACACATTAATTCAACAATGGGACTACAGACACAAGCACAGGCAGAGTTCTTGTCTATTGTATTTGAAGCCAAAGAATGGAATTGTGTTTGTTTGTGTCTATGGAGAGTTATTCCTTATATAATGGCCATCCTGCTTCTGACCTAGAAAGGAACTATACCTCATGACCTGCTTATTATAAGTCCAGTGTATGGCTAGTTACGGTGCCCACCTCCTTAAATGTTCTACAACCCACTAAATGCTATCCAGTCCCTTTGACTTACTCTGTGTGGCATTTTTTGCAGGCAAAGAACTCAATGTTTCCACTGGAGAATTTATTACTACAAGATAATGATGGATCATGAACTGGGGGCTGGGTTGCTAAAGGTGCATTCTTAGCCTCTCTGTTCAATGGCATGCCCCTAATAATATGGTGTTTGCCAGTTTGTGTCCTGATGAGCATCCTTCTCTTCCGCTCTGTCATCCTCCCATGGTGGTTCTATTGTCTGTTAAGGATGAAATGACAACTAAGTTGCGGGGGACAGTAAGGAAGGTGATATTTTTAGCAACAAAATGACTGTGGCGTAAAACGAAATAGTAGCAATGATAATTAGAGAGAGTTGAAGTAAAGTCATTTGTTTTTATGTTTTATTTTTCTTTTGACTCTTTTCAGCCATAACAAAAAAAAATGAAACATGATCTGTTGCAAGGAGATGATTGTCTCTTCAAACAACATAAAATGGAAAGATATCGGCCCCGTGTTAATTTTCTTTTTAATTTGTGAGATATTAAGATGCAAGCTGATATCTAAACAACACTTAAGCAGAGAGGTTTTTCATGTAATGAAGTGGTTTGCACAGGGGGAGGACGGTCTGAGAAAGACAGTCTGTTTGTTGTCAAGTGTAGAAGGACAAGATGAATTTCTCCCCAGAGCTCTTCCCTGGCCCTGCCAACAGGTGCCCAGCTGGCACTGGATATAAGCATGACAGCTTGACGCATTCAACTGAGACCCATGTTTCCATTTTCTTACAACCAGGGAGTAGCTAAAAACACGACCTCTAGTCCCCTTACTGCATGAAGGACATACAGAAGTAAATGAGTTTCCAGTTAAAGGTTCTAGAGAGGAACAGCTCCAGCAATTTAAAGTTTAACTGTAGAATAGGATGAGAGTCCCTTATCTGAAATACTCGGGGCCAGAAGTGTTTCAGTATCTCTGTTTGGTTTTCAGATTCAAGAATATAGGAATACACGATGGAATGTTTTGGGGTGGGACTCAAAACTGAACATGAAGTCTATTGGTATTTCATATACCCCTCACACACAGCCTGGTGGCTATTTTATAGTATACTTATTGTCTATTGTCCTCTGACCAGCCTGCCCCACAGGGTCAGATATAGGATTATCTGTTAGCGTTTTTATGCATGTGCTGAAGAAGTTCTGGATTTTGGAGCAATTGGAGATGCTCAACCTGTAGAGAAACCATGTAAACTGAAGGGACGCGTGGATCCCGAGTGCTCAACCATGTGAACAACCAGAAAAGCTGGCATCCTGAGAGACTCCAAATTTTCTAAACCCAGCATTGCTGTCGCAGGCCCACAAATAATTCAAATGAGCTTTTGAAGGCAAACATTTTCTTTCCAATTGAGATATCTGTGTGTGTATATGTGTGTGTGTACATATACATATATTTACTTTAAGCATCTCTTATATCCCATTATGCCCCCAGAAGATCATGTAACACAAGAGAGAGAGCTGGTGAGGTGCTCAGAGGGGAAAGGTTCCTGTAGCACAGGCCTAGCAGCCTGAATTTGATCCCCAGAGCCCACATAGGTGAAAGGAGAGAAGCAACTCCACAAAATTTCCCTCTGACCTCCACACATGGGCCATGGTGCATGCATGCACACAATAAAGTAAATAAAAATTAGGGTCGATTGTGGGGGTGCACACCTTTAATCCCAGCACTCAGGCAGGGGCAGGTCTCTGAGAGTTCCAGGACAGCCTGCTGCTTTACAGAGCAACTTCAAATCCAGCCAGAGGTACAAACTGAGATCTATTCACAAACAAATGCAGTTTAAATGGCGGGGGGCACTATGATTAGTAGTCAAGAGAACCTGCACTGGATTGGGTGGGTCAGGTACGAAGGACTACCTAGGCAAGTGAGCTTTAATTACCTCACTGTTCTGGGGACCACTGGGCAGAGAGGTTTGGGGTGCAGAAGTCTTCCAAGTTCTGGGAAACAAGGAAAGCAGAAGTGTGTCTACACTCCTCTCATAATCACACCTGCTATCGCATGAGTCAGGTCATTTTAGACATGTATATGGTATGTTCCTCTAGGTAATTTTAAAAAACAGTTGTACATTGAAACAAACTCAAAATTACCTGCAATAAAAAAATCTTACAGAAAAGAGGATATAGGTTTAGCATCTCTCTCTCTCTCTCTCCCTCCCTCCCTCTCTCTCTGTCCTTGTGTGTGTGTGTGTGTGTGTGTGTGTGTGTGTGTGTGTGTGTGTGTGTGTGTGTAGGGTGGTGTTACTGAAAAAGAACTTCAAAATGACTGCTTTTATTTTTTGTTTTATGCCTACCATTTCTTATGATATCTGTTTTCCTTTAAATGTGTGCTCTGTTCATAACTGGTTTGAAGTCCTTCTTTGCTATTGTGTTAGTTCACCTTCTTTTCATTTCTGAATGTGTTTCATAATCTTTTCTTGTACGTTAGAAATTTATGTTCCCTTTTTGTCATCCTCCTTCAAAGGAGGTGGACTTTGTTCCCCTGGCAGTTCATTTACTAGTCTGTCAGCCAGAGCCTTGGGAAGCTTGTGTTTTGAGCTCCTTCGAAATTGAACCCATTACTAATTGCCTTCCTACAAAAGCATAACTCTACTGAAGCTTCTAGAAACTCACCTGGTGTGCAGTTAGGGTGTGCAGTCTTAGACATTGCAACATGATGTTGTCCTCTACAGATGTGCTGTGCTACAACTATTCTGGGATGCATATGGCCCCCAGAGGGCAGGTCAGCCTTCCCTAGAATTGCATTTTCTGAGATCATAGTGACTTTAGTCTGAAATATACCTTCCAGACTTCATGTATGTGACATCTTGCTGGTGGCATCTGACGTCGCTTGCACCTCTACCCTTTTGGAACACTCCTTCCTGTGCTGTCCACCCTATGGCACCCCTCTGTTTCCCTCTTACTTTCATGGCTAGTTCATATTTCATTCTTTACCCCCATCTTTAAATATTTCCCAGAGCCTTCATTTCAAGCCTGTTTCTCTCCTCTATGGAGCTAAGGTTCATGGCTTCTTCCAACACTCTCTATACACTGTAAACAAAAGCTCTATGTATGCTGTGGGTTTGTGTGTTGTGGATGTGTGTCTATGTGTTGTGTGTATGTTGGGAGAATGTCCATTATTAGTGTGTTGTGAGTGTGCATGTATGCTTCAGTCTTGGGTTCTCTTCTAAGCTCAACCCCCACCACGGCCACCAGTTACCATCTTACTTCCTCACTGTCTTTCTTCTTGGATATCAAGCACAGCGTGTGAGAACAGGTCCCACGCCTCAATCCCCTGCTCTGCATCTGCTCCTGCTCTCCACTTCTTGACTCTCGGCCTTGCATTCGATGCTCTGTTCTTCGTTCTCCTGCTCTGCTGTGTGGACTCCACTACCCTTTGTCCTGGCTAGTTTTATGGCAACTTGGCACAAGCTACAGTCATCAGAGAGGACTGAGCCTTAATTAAGAAAATGCCCCTGTGTAGGTTTTTTATTTTCCCCTGGTGTGGGGAGGGGCAGACCAACACTCAGCTCCCAAATAAATACATGGAGACTTGTTCATACTTACCAATGTCTGGCCTTAGTTTGGCTTGTTTCTGGTCAGCTTTTCTAACTTAAATCAACTTGTTTCTCTTTCCACATTTTTGCCTCTGGGCTTTTTACTTTTCTTTATTCTGTATGTCTTTCTTCCCTTCTTACGCCATGATTGACTGTATGGCTGGGTGGCTAGTGTTGTAAAAAACGGCACTGCATGAGAGAGACTTTGGCTGTCGGACCAAGGAGCCATGCGGCAGGTGAGAGCCCACAGCAGGTGAGGGACAGACCTTGCAGGCAGAGCTTATGTGGGAATTTTATTAAGATAAATGGAGTGGAGGAGTGAAGAGAGAATGAGAAATACAGAGAGAAAGAGGAAGAAGAGGCAAGGACCAGCCTGCCTTTTCAGAAGAGCAGCAAGAAAAGAGAGAATGGGAGTGGGCAAAGTTTGTCTCTTAAAGGGACCTTTGCATGTAGAACCCTGGGCTGGCCAGGGTACTGCCTGGGTTCATCATGTCAGGTGATAGGGGCCAGCATAATGCCTGAATCCTAAAAGCTGGCCCCTAGCATCCTCCTCTACTTTTCCTTTTCTCAATCCTCTCTCTTCTTTCTCAAGCCTAGAATTCTCCTCCTATTTATCCTCTCTGCTTGGCAGCTCCTCCTATCCCTGTCCGGCCTAACTATTGGCTGTTCAGCTCTTTATTAGACCAATCAAGTGTTTTAGGAAAAGTAAGGCAGCTTTACAGAGTTATACAAATGCAACATAAAGGAATGCAACATATCTTTGCATCATTAAACAAATGTTCCACAGAATAAATGAATGTAACACATCTTAAACTAATTTATTCCACAATATTTCACCCTTTTGTGTAAATAAAAAAATGAAAGGTTTTAACTTAAACATAGTGGAAACTATATACCACAAAATATTCATCAAGTAAGAATTACATTTATAATATTCAGTCCATTTTTTATTTAGCAAATTCACAGAAAATAGTCCATTATCTATCTTATCTTACTGATTCCAATGTTTTATACCTAATTTGCTTTCTATCATAACTAAGGAAGCTATAACTCTATTTAGTCTTTAACTCCATCAAAGACCCCAAGAGAATGTAATATTATTTAGCAACAGAGACATCTGGATGCCTGGACAGTAGTTGCAATGTTTGGGTATTCATCTTCAGCCTAAAGGCCTAGACTATCTGTCAGACTTTCCAGTGAAGCAGGAATTTTGAAGAACTGTCCTGCCTTGAATTGGCAAAGTTCAGCAGTCACTTTCCTGTATGTCCTGCAGAATGTCTATCAAACTCTTCTGTGAAACAGGAATCTTGAAGGACTGTCCTACCTTGCCTTGGCAAAGTTCAACAGTCTTTTTTCCCATGTGTCCTTATGGTACAGCATACTGTCAGCAGTCAAGGCAAGAGCAGTCTCTTGTCCAAATGGCCAGCATTACCACACTGAAAGCAAACTCCAAATGGAGTTTCTTTAATGCACATCATCCTTTTCTGAAGTTAATTGGTGCTGTCAGTAGCAGATGTGTCTCATTGTCATGAAAAACCTTAGGTTATTAAACATCTTAACTGCCATAGTCTATGGGTCTTTGAAGTATTTGAAAATCATCTATCTCTCTAAAATATGTCATTTATCCTTGAAAACATAGCTAATGTAACTACAATTGTGATTATTAGAGATTAACTACTAACCTCATTCTTTAATTATATGCTGCATTTTTAAATGAGCTGCACAAAAACAATACTCCAAGCAAGTGTAGAAGTATACATACAGTATAACAAAAATAACTTTAAATTTGTATTCCAAAATCCATGCCAATGCAAAATATATGAGATTAATAGTTGTCTTTTTATCCTATATTCCTTTATTACCCTAAATGATAACAAACATCCATAACCCACCAAATAACCAACAACCACCCATCCCACTTCTTGGGAATGTATGCATCCTCTTCTTTAGACTGCTTCCTGCTTTCTGTGAGTGAAGGTATCTTTAGTGGATCCTGAAAAAGTTGAGATAATGGCCAGATCCTGGGAAGACCAGCTATAACCTTTGTTGATATGTATCATGTGTCAAGATTTAGGAGGACTCCCCCAGTCAAACCTGAACCATATTAACCTGGAATGAATCCACAGCCTCTCATTTCCTGTGGAAGCAAAAGCATAACCTCTTCCCCAAAGCATTTTTTTACTTCCATCTGACAAGTACATTTTTTAAACTTCCATTTTAAAGCTAAGGCATTCCTAAAGTATATAGTTTGGCTTATTTCAGCAGTCCCGCTTTCAATTCCATGTCTCTGGCATTCCAGAGCTGGGAGAATGAATGCAGTTCTTGGTCACCTCCCTCTGACTGGGCACACCATCTTTAGGCTTGGCTCTCAAGCCAGGGAAGAGGTTCTAACTGCTCTGCTTATCAGTTTAAAGGCTCAGGCAGTCAAGATTAAGAGATACACAGTAATGAGGTCCAGCTGGAAAACCGCTAAACAGGTTACAGTGTAATTAACAATGTGCATAGGCCTAAAAAAGAAAAGAGAAAGAAGTAGCAATCAAAAAATTCAAGGTCAATACAGCAACACACAGAATCCAAACTCCCTGTATATTTTCCATCTCTATGTGGCTTATTCTTTTTTTTTCATATTACTTCACTCTTCTCTTTAAATAATTTATTATTTTTAAACTGAGTGGTGGTGGTGCATGCCTTTAATCCCAGTACTCAGGGACACAGAGACAGGCAGATCTCTGTGAGTTTAAGGCCAACCTGGTCTACAGAGTGAGTCCCAGGACAGGCTCCAAAGCTACAGAGAAATCCTGTCTTGAGAAAACAAACAATAAAAAAATCCAACTCCATATTTCTTTCTATGACTGTCTACATTCTTTTTCTTTTCTTTCTTAGGCCTACACACATTGTTAACTACACTGTAACCTGTTTAGCGGTTTTCCGGTTTTAGGTCTGGACCTGGTTACTGTGTATCTCTTAATCTTGACCGCATGAGCCTTTAAACTGATAAGCAGAGCAGTTAGAACCTCTTCCCTGGCTCGAGAGCCAAGCCTAAAGATGGTGTGCCCAGTCAGAGGGAGGTGACCAAGAGCTGCATTCATTCCCCCAGCTCTGGAATGCCAGAGACAGGCCTTTTTGTTACTACTTAGCTTGAAAAAGGGTGTTTAAGTGCTGTGCTTTAAGGTGAAGGTTCTTAAAGGAGTAATATTTTTTTTTCAGCTTTCTCAGGCCCTACATGGAAATTTGAGGCTTGCATTGGTACACCAAAATTTGTTGGTTTATTTACTCTTTACTCTGTGGGGGCTGTCATCCCGCTGCTATCACATAGGCCTCAGGTAGATGGACCCTCAGCTCTGTGGTGCTGGTGGAGTCAGGGAGTCCGGATGCCTTCGCCCTTGACAGCAGCTGGCACTGCAGCATCTTGGCAAGCCCAGGTATCAAGATTCTTTAGCGCTGCTCAGCTGTCAAAGTTACAGCTCCTGGCCCGGACTGTCTGAGACCTTTGACTCTAAAAGCTCAACAGTTCTGGAACTCTTCCAGTTACCAGAGCCTGACGTTTCTCTCCTCTGGTTCCACCGTCTCTTTGCCTTCACCATCTTGGTTCCTGTGCTGACTTCTGTCTAGGCCTGTTCATCTGCCTCTTATCACAGCCAGTGTTAAAGTAGCACGTCCTTGGGAGGCTGCTCGCTCCTCTTGTTCTCTGCTGCTGCAGTTTCTACGGCTCTCAGCTGACAGACTTAGGGCTCTGCCTTTTCGGTGACTGGTTGTTCTGCACCGTTCGCAGGTCAGCCTCTTTAGCTGTCAAGTCTCTGGCCACCTCTGCCATTTCTGCATCTCAACAGGAATCTGCTGAGCTCTGGCTGCTGCTCTGCTGCCCCTGTCACTGTCTGCTTCTTTTTCCTGTACCTTCTGCATGCAGCCCACGCTACTGAAAACAGGCAAAAAAAACGAACACTCGAACCTTTTCTGTGGTGTAATGTTGCCACATCAGGGGAGACGGCACAGGAGGGTTGTTGCAACTGGCTAAGGGAGCCAAACAGCTTGCTTGCACAATCACAGAAGTAAGGGTTGCACCAATCACAGTAACCTCCTCCGTTGAAGTTGAAGGCTGGTTCACAGCATGGTTCCATTAGCTCCAGCACCGCTAGATTGGGAAGGAAAAGCGTTCTACCTCTGGCACAGATGGAAATGGTTGCAGGGTCATCTAGACTTCATCAAGTCTTACGGCATCAAATGTTGGGCACAAACTGTTTGAGACAGTCCTGACAGAGGTGGTGCCTTCAGAAGCTGGGGCAACTAGCTGGGATCGTGGTGTAGTTTACCCAAGGCATTGGTGGAGTGTTCTTATGCTGATGCCGGCATAAGAATAATCTGGCTGGTTGTTTGGCCCACAGTCCTTTTGTTCAAGGCAGCCAGGGCAGCAAGGGAAGAGTCCAGCCGTTATGGATTCACCTGGCAGCACTTCCCAACATCTTTGCTTATTTACAGGAAAAGGAACATTAGAAAGTGTTTACAATAAGAATTTGGGGAAATTATCACCGTGCTAATAGTGATTTTAACAGCTGTTAATAGTGCCTTGACAGTGCCCCCAGAGGAATGTTGTTCCCCTCAGCTGTCTCAATTTCCTATGCAGGAAAATAAGCCTGCCTGCTTGAATACTGGATTGAACTTTCGCTTATATAATGTACTTGATGATACTATATCACAAATTTAGACAATGTTTCATTTTGTGGCAGTGCCCTAGAATGAAATATTTCTATTTGTTTCATAGAACACTATAGTTCTCTTCATTTAACTACACTTACGGTGCTTTCTTGTGTATATGTACATACGCATGTGTGTGTATGTGTGTGCTTGTGTGTATATGTGTACGTAGGTGCACATTTCTGCTGAGTTTTTGCCCTTGTATGCAGAATCCAGAGGACAACTTTAGGTGTTCTTTTTCAGGTGCCCTCCACTCTTTCTGGTGACAAGGTCTCTGGCTTTTAGCTCATCAAGAAGCCTCTAGGCTGTCTGTCTCACAAGCTCTAGGGGTCCTCCTGAAGGCTGCTTCCCTCAGCTTGGTTACTGCTTGAAGATCATAGCTAAGGCATGAGAGACAAGGTTTTCTATTCCTGATAAAAAAGTAAACCTCATTCATTCCTTCAGTTTCATCCCAGGGATGCCAGATAACTAAGAGATTAATGAATTGACCAAATTATCAAAATAATTAGTGACAAAGAAAGACAAAACAGAAAATATTTATAATAAGAAAAGGTTTTAGAGACTTAGTGTGGTGGTTTGAATCAGAATGATCCCCCAGAGGCTCATATAAACCCTTGGTCTCTCGCTGGTGGAACTGTTTGAGAGGATTAGGAGGTGTGGCCTTGGTGGGGTAGATATGTCTTAACAGTTTGATAGTCAGATGGAGAGTCATAAATATCTCTTTAGAATATCTTTCTGCCAGTCCAGTTATATTTCCTCACTTTCTGTTTTAGATTCTCAGTCTTGAGGTAGAACAGGTCTGTGTCAGAAAAAAAGATAATGAACAAAATGGATGTAGGTAGGGAGCAGAGTCAGAACGCATTTATTGGTGCTAGGTAGCACTCTATAAGTATAAGACTCAGTTTTCATAACTTCTTGACTTTTAGTTGCTTTCAAGAGGGCTGACCTTTCACCATATTTCCTGTTACTCCTTGAAGTCCGTTTTGCTAGTTCGGGCATCAAGCCATCTCTGAAGTAGGTCTTCAATTGTTTGGTGCTGTTGTTTTCTTCCTTGACTTTTCTTTTCTTTCTTTTTCAAGCCTACGTTTTGATCGAATGTCAGACACTGGGTGTAGGAGATCAGCGGAGACCGGGATAAATAGCACACATGTCCCTAAGCAGGCAGGCTTCCTTTCCTGACAGGTTAGCCTCATGGAAGGCTAAAGGAATCCATACATGAGCCAAGCTTCCTCCCTATGATACAAGGCAAGATTTCTGCTCAGTTCCGAAAACCCAAACAAATGTGATTAACAGAGAGGAGAACCTCTCAACATTCAACACTAGCAAGTGCTGCGGGTCTAAAATATAAAAGTCAAGTTTAAATGAACAGCAACAAGGACAACAAGACCCAAAGGTGGGATAAACCTTCATGTGGGCAATTCTCAGAATTACCAGAACAGCTACTAGAATACAAAGACAGGCTCAACTTTGCTCTCCACAGAACTGGAAACTAAGTTGCCACTTTCCCCCAGTCAGATTACCTGAAATTAAACCATCTGAGTGTGGGGAGTCTTGACATGGGGACACAAGAACAGTGGCCCTGGGGCTGGAGAGATGGCTCAGAGGTTAAGGGCATTGCCTGCTCTTCCAAAGGTACTGAGTTCAATTCCCAGCAACCACATGGTGGCTCACAGCCATCTGTAAAGAGGTCTGGCGCCCTCTTCTGGCCTGCAGGCATACACACAGACAGAATATTGTATACATAATAATAAATATTAAAAAAAAAAAAAAAGAACAGTGGCCCTGGCGTGAATTTGTGAACAGGGTGCTGGTATTTGATGAAATTGCTAGTGTCTCTGGGTAAAGAAGCATCGTCAGTCACATACCAGTCTCTCAGTAAATTCACAGTTAATGAAAACATAAAGGTATTGATTACAACAATAATTGTAATGAGTAGATTTGGGGCAACTCAATCCTCTACTACTGGGATTGCAAGAAGGAAGTTGTTTTCAAGGGATGTGTTTGCCAGTGTCAGGCACCAGAGTATTGCAGTGTGCCCAGCAGTCGTGAAGGCACACCTGAGGGTTAATATCGTAACCCTCAGATTGCTGACGGCATCGGTTTCACCCAGAGGATACTCTCAGGTTAAGCTGGAGAACTGGGCTTGACCTCAAGCACCTGGCTCCTGCAGCCAATCACAGAACACCATGGTTGGGGACACCTGCCTTCCATATTATGGTGCCTGCAGCACATGGGTCCCACGGTGCGTCCATTGGCTCCTTCCCTGACAGTCTGGTGTTGCCGACCTTCCCCTTTTCCAAGGTCAGCATCCCACCTCATCCCCCCCAGTGCATAGGAGCATACTCCCAGCCGACGTTCTCCTCCTCCGTGCAAGACTCTTCTCACCGTCTCTGGTGGTCCCAAGTGAGGAGCTGGGCCTCTTTCCCAGTCTGCGTGAGACATGTTTTCAAATACCTTGGAGTGATACTGTGATGCCCTGCTCGAGACCCTTTTCCCCGGACCGCAGGCACATTCTGCCCTCTCGGTGCGGGCACATTCTGCCCTCTCGGCGTCTTTCAGAGACGATCACACAAATGTCGACCATTGCAGAAGACTGTGATATCGTCACCTGTCAGAGACCATTTGCACCTGTAGAGCAGTTTTCCCTAATGGAGGGGCCCCTGATGATCCAGTCCTCTTATGTATTTATTCTCTTGTAGTGCTCCAGAGCAGGCTGCTACCTGGGGACCCTGAATATCCCGCTAGGTAGAATTGTAACCAATAGAAGCCACCAGGTCCTAGGTCAAATACAGACGGGCTCTGTGTTCAGGCTTGGTGGATCTGTTCCCAAGTTTAAATGCAAACATCTGGAGAGTCATTACTAAACGCTCTGTGACCTTGGGGTGCTAGGTTACCCTAGTTCACTGGCATGACCTGTCTCTGAGAGACAGGCACGTGTGTGTTCTGTCGACGCAGACCTGCAGGAGGGTGGAGCCTTCCTGAGATGAAATCGTTAAGGGCCGCAGAGCTGGGATTCGGCTCCAAGTCTTTCAGCTTGACTACCTCAAAACTTCCCTGTTTCCCCTCCTTTGCACTGATTTCCATGGTCTAAATTGAAGTTAATTAACCTCTATTTAGACGGTACATTTATGTATTTAATTCCCCCTCCCCCCAAAAAGCAAGTTACCTATAATTTGAAATACTCTCTTACTTTAGAATAGTCAGTAGCCTGGGAGAGACTAATTAGAAAATGGTAATTCCCTGCGAGGGAAACACGTTCCTGAAACAGGAAAGCTCATTTACCTCACTTAAGCTCCGCCGCAGCCTGCCTACCTTTCCTAGAAGATGCTGTCTCCGTGGAGCGAGCTGATTACTGGCTTAGCAATCACCCTTCTATAGGGCGCTGTGCACTAAGCACCTCCCTGGACCCTTCACGGACAGTACTTTGCTCGGTGAATCCATTCACTCTGTCCTGCAGGTAGAAATGAATAATGTCACCCTGGCTTACAGAGGACAGAGATGAAGCTCAGAAAACTGAAGGTATTGTTCAGCTGCACAGGCAAGATTCGAACCTGGTTTTTGTCTCTGTTATCCAGGGGCTGAAGCTCTGTGTCACGGTTCTTTCTTTACCAACCTTCTCTCTGTGTTATGCCAGGCATAGTAAAGGGCCCCAGAGGAGGGAGTGGAAGGGACAGCCAAGGGAACTTTCTCTGCGTCAGGGTGTGAACGGCTTGGAGAACAGCTTGAGGTGAAGCCATCTGTAGAGCCTCCACACAGGCTCGTTGTCTTTGGGCAAAGGGAGACGCCCCCACTGAACTCTTCACCCTTATCTCTTTCCACAACACTTCACTAGCTGGCCTTTGTGTGTGTGGGATTCGCATGCAGAGGACTGTGGTAGCTATTAGCTAAGCAATAGCAAGATGGCTGTCCGCTCCACTTTTTACCTCAGACCTCGCCTGAGATTTTAGAGGAAGGGTCTAACGTGCATTTGGAACACCTCAGAATTAAGTTGGATGGGTTTTGGGTCAGCAAATGTTTATTTTCTGCTATAAAGTAAATGGGATGCTTAGAATATGCTAACAAAATTTTAAAAGAAAAAAATGGCTCTTTGTTTCTGCTTTGGCATTTGCAGAGTGAGAAGACTCTCAGTTCTGCCTTCATCCACAGAGGGGAGCAAAGAGGTTATAAAAGCCCAGCTTTTAACATGAAATTGTCAGGCTCTGCCCTTCAGCGCCTGCATTCTGTTGGTGGCCTGTCCAGAGGGCATCTGCATCCCAGCCTCTGGTCTACAGAGGACACGTGAGCTTTCCTAGGATGCTCCAGTGTTTGACATCATAACATCCATCCCTGTACCCTCAGCTTCTCTGAGAGCATCCTCAGTTTCTCAGCTTCCCAATTCCCAGTTCCTAGAAGAGCTGTCTCTATGGCCCAGCTTTCCAAGAGGGCTGCTCGAGCCACGGGCCACTCTAATTTGATGGCTTCAGGCAAGTTGTTCATTGTATTTCCATTATGAAAATTAGTGTAAAACATGTGTGCCCCAGGTACAAGATCTAAACAGAGGTGGGTGCTGCTCCCAGGGAGCCTTGGAAGTAGACAAGCACAATGCACCCAGTGCAGGTCAGGGGTCACTTGGCTAAGATGAGTCCGTTGCCCGGAGCCATACTTTAAAGGTAATCCTGGCTCTCTGGCCTGTGACTTTATCATACACTAAGAAATGATCAATATCTTTATGGCCCTTCCAAATAGAATCCTCTGGATGGGCTCCAAGACCAATGCCTTTGATACCAACTTCTACAGTAGCAAGCAGCAGTGTGCACTTTATAGAGTACAATCTATGACCTTAATTTATACCAGAGAAAGTAGGGGAAAGTTTTAAGCTGGTTTTCTGGAAGAGCTCCAGGATTTTCAGGAGACCGGTGTCTGCCACAGAGGCATGCTCATCTTTAAAGCACAGACAAGTCAAACTCAGGGACTTGTCCTAGTACTGGCTCACATTAAGAACTCAATAAATCTCCAGGGGGAAAGAACACTCGCTTTGCGAGTGTGGGAACCTGAGTTCGAATGCCCAGCATCCATATAAAAAACTGGTTGTGGCTATGTGTGTCTATAACACCAGCCTTGGGGAGCTGCAGAAAGAAAATCCCAGGAGTTCTATGGCTGGCCAGGCTGGTTGAAAGGTGGGCTTCTGGTCCAGTGAAGAATCCTGTCTCAAGGCAATAAGGTGTGGAGGGTCATAAAAGACAGCTGGTGTCCTACTCTGGCCTCCGCATGTATGTACATGGATGTATATACCTGCACACCCACATATATGCTCAATAACATGCACACACACACACATACACACACACACCACCACCGCCAACAACAATACTAAAACCATCACCACCACAAAAAGCAACTCTAAAAATGTTACTTGTAAGTCTCTGTGCTCATGTCCCTGATCATAGTTCAGGATTTATTGGCCTGAATTGAACGGAGAGATCGATATTAAAATGAACTAGTAGGGATTTGGGGTTCTCCAAACTCTAGCAGGACCTTTGGGCCCTTCCTGTTCCTCACTTCCCAGGTAGTGAGAGCCAGGGCCCAGATGATGTCAGTGTCTACGGCTGTTGCTACTCGTCCCAGAAGGCCCCATCTGGCCACCACTGGCCCAGCATAGCACATGGTACTACCACAGGGAGGTTCTGAGTCCAAACAGATTCTCACTGTCCTTACTTCTTTTCATGTTCATGAATTCCAGCCTTCATGACAGCCATCTTGGCACCATGGAGGAAGACCCAGCCCAGCAGCAGAAGATCCTATAGGTTGCCTTCCTCCAATTCTTGATTTCAACGTCCTATGATTTATGTCAATTTAATTTTTTTTGAGATTTAAAAAAAATGTGTATGGGTGCTTTCCCTGCATGTATGTCTGTGGTCCACCCATGGGCATGGCATTACCTATGGAGATCAGGAGAGGGTGTCAGACACTATGGAGCTGTAGTTACAAATGGTTATGAGCTGCCATGTAAGTGCTGGGAATTGAACATGGGTCCCCTGAAGGAGCAGCCAATGCTTTAACTTCTGAGTCATCACTCCCACCTTCATTGTGTGTGTGTGTATGTGTGTGTGTGTGTGTGTGTGTGTGTGTCGCTAAGGCCTGAATTCCAGGTCTTATACATACTCTATAAGCACTGAACCACTCAGCTAAATATTGCATTGCTTTCATGTTCAATCTGTAGCTACAATTTCACCTAAACCCAGGGCACACTGACTGATCTGCTCTCTTTCAGTTGGCTCTGTATGATGTTCAAAGTTTGGTCCCTGGAACTGTTTAGGAGATGTGGCTTAATGGAAGTTAGGCCACTGGAGACATGCCCTTGGAAGTAATGGTGAAATTAGTCCATTGGAGAGAATGTTGATACTCTAGTCTAGGGAGAAAGAAAAAAAAAGAAAAAGAAAAGAAAACCAAAGCACAGATTTTGTTCCTCATCTGTGCTGAAGCCCAATACTCCCTTGCTACACCCCTGACTTGTTGGGTCTAACATGACCACATTGATGTATAGGTTCTGGCAAGGACTCCAGGACCCAAGTCCTCTGACCCATGAACATAGCCAGTTTTTATCCAATTGGCAAATAATTTTGCCTTCAATGATAGCTTCATTTTTGTCACTTTATTTTATATTTTTAGTTGCTCAAGGTTGAATCCAGAACCTCACTCATGCTAAGTACATTTTCTGCCATTTTATTTTTTGAAAAAATATGTTACATATAAATTTATAAACAGTGTATTGTCTATGCACTATTATATAATCATGTGTGTATGAAATAGAGCCAAAATTTAATTATATAAAAACATTACATCTGAGTGTTATCTTGGTCTGCTCTGGCTGGCATAACACAGCATCATAACAAAATGACACCGATAGTGGCTTAAACAACTGCAAAGTCCGGGATCAAAGTGCTGACTATTAAGTCAGGTAGGGGCCCTGTTCCCAGCTTGTGGACAAGTGGCCTCCGTCTCTGTTGATGCTTACATGCACAAACAGGGACACGGACCATGTTCTGCTGTCTCCTCTTCAGTGACACTGATTCCAGCAGACCAGAGCCTGGCCCTCGTGAACTCATCTGACCCTAATTATGTCAGTGGGCTCCATCTCCCATATGTGATCACAAGGGCCACTGGGGTCTCTACCACTGAATTTTGGGGTGATGGGGGAAATGTAAACATTCAGTCTACACTAAGTATTAGTTTTAAGTAATATGTATAAATATCAAGAAATCTTGTTTTCTCAAGTTGAGGGCAAACACCCATCTACTGTGTGCCTGCTTTGAGCATCTACAGTGTGTCAAGTCTGTGCTCTCTCAGGGTCTGAAGTCCTCAGGCTCCGAACTCCTACAGCCCGTGGTAGACCCCTCACCGCTGTCACTCTTTCTCACCGATTCTCATTATCACCTAAGGGTTTTTTTTCCCCCTCTCATCCTTGCCGAGTGAATAGATTTCCCATGGGGGCTTAAATACTTTTCTTCTTACATTTCCACTTTACCTTTTAATGTGGCCAAGCAAACAGACCTCTCTGGGCACCCCATGTCTCCCAGTGTGGCGTCCCTGAGACTCCGCTTTCCAATTAGTTTCCGCCGTCTCACAGGAGAGGCCTCTGTGCCCACAGGTACTATATTTGGTGGTTGAGTGCTTAATAATTAATTGCTCAGATTCACGATTCTTCTTATGAACTCAAGCTGGCATCTAATTCACTTATAAGGTTGATTTGGATTTTTAAACGGCTATAGTTTTTTTTAAAAAGTAAAACCAAAACAAAGGCTATATATTTTAAACTCGTGTCTACATAGAATTAAGAATTTTGTGTAAAACAGTTTTCCCATCATCCCTACTACCCTGACAGAATTAGAATGGAAAAACTCTGGCTGTTGGAGAAAATAAGGGTCATTTTTACCAGTGGTTAGGATTGTAAACATTGGTATTTCCAGGAGCTGGCTGTCCTCCAGCACATTTGCCAGTGTAGGATGGTGGTGAATTCACTTATCTGCCTTAAATAACAACTTCCTGAAGGTTGAGAAATGCAGTTCATGATTTCCAGGGTCTCCAAACAGTCCTGCCTTCGTGACATCCAAGTCAGGAAGCCTTCGGAGCCAGCTTAAGGGTGGAAGACATAACAGAGCCAAAGTACCAGATTCTCAGCAGTCTCGACCCTCCCTGCTCAGACCCCTGGGAGGCCCCAGGCCAACATAGAGCCAGGAGCAAGCCCACATGTCCTACTCTGCTTTGCTGCTGCTGTTCTAGAATATTCTGACCAAAAGCAACTTATAGGGAAAAGGATTTATTTGCTTACAGGTTATAGTTTATCATCAAGGGAGGCCAAGACTGGAATTCAAAGCAGGAACCTGGAACCAGAAAGTGGAGCCGAGACCATGGAGGAACACTGCTTACTGGCTTGCTTCCTCTGGCTTGCTCAGCTACCTTTCATATGCAGCCCAGTCCCACCTGCCTAGAGACGGCATTGCTCACATTGGAGTGGGTCCTTCCTTAGCAGTGCTTTCTCATTGGGACCACCAGCTCACAGATGACGACATGGAGACTTGTTATTAATTACGAATTCTCTGCCTCAGCTTAGGCTTGTTCCTAACTAGTTCCTATAACTTAAATTAACCCATATTTTTTTAAATCTATGTGCTGGCACATGGTTCGTTGCTGTTTCTCTGTACTGCCCATTCTGCTGCTTCTGCATCTGTCTGGTGACTCTGCCTTCTTCTTCCTAGAGCGCTCTCTCTCTCTCCCTCTCTCTCTCTCTCTCTCTCTCCTCCCCCCGGAAGTCCCACCTATACCCCCTCCCTAGCTATTGGCCCGCCAGCTTTTAGTTACACCAATCACAGCAATACATCTGCCCACCTTGTACAAATAACCTACAACAACCTCCTGTGTCAATTAGCAATCAAGAAACTGCCCCACGGCCATGCCCGACAGACTAAGTCTATGGAGGCAGTTCTCTGCCTGAACATCCCTTTAGGCAGTTCTTCACCTGAGTGTCCCTTTGTATTGTCAAGTTGACAACAAAGCTAAGCAGGACACGGGATGAGAACAGAACTGTTCACAAACCACACAGAGTCATGAGAACAATTGGATGATTGGTTTTAGTCTTTCTAAATTTGGGGGCTTTAGGTCACAGTGTGAGCAACAATCACAACGCAGGCTTTACTTACTGTCCACATGTGCTCGCCTGGCCTTCTTGTTCTTACACAGCATTTACCTAGTACCTGCTCCTGAGAGACCACGAGGAACAAGACAGAAGAGCATCCCCGCATGGCTAACCAGACCAGGAGGAACAGTTGATTGCTCCATGGTGCCCTGGAGAGTGATAAACAGACGGCTGGGGGAAAATGGGGGGGGGGGATTTCCATTTTAGACTGCTTGTTCTCTTAGAGAGAGTTTCCTGGTGTCCAGTTTCCTGGTTTAAATTCACATCACGTTAAAGATGGAGGTGTGGTCTGTATTGGCCAGTGTATAGTTTGGGGTCTTCAGCCTGAGCCGCTGTGCAAACAATTTCCACTGTTGCAATCCTCGCCATGCACGAAGGGTCATACAAATGAGGGCAGTTCTGGTTGACCGGAGGTCATTCTCACAGCAGAGACTCGGGTCACAGGCACACAGGGCTGATGTTCTTCCGTGCCGGGTTATGGCACTCCCCTTCGCTGACTGACTGTAGGTGTTTCCCATTCGGGATTTCTGAACCAAATTTGTGAAAATTCCCTGATTGGAACCTGTTCTTTTTTCTGGTTTCTTATTAATAACCATTCCTACACAAGTCCCACACAGATTCTTGTTTTTGGGTACTGCAAGAATTCAGCAGTTCAGCTAAAGGCACTCAGTTACTGCACTAATAGAATTTCTCCTGAATCTCAGTTGAAGACTGTACATTTCAAAGTTGATCCCATAAATATTTTTAGCGTTTTTTGTTGATTTATTTAGTTAGTTTTGTTTTGCCTGCAGGGAAATGCATTCTCACCAATAAGAGATCAATTCCTAGGCAGTTTTATTTGTTTGGTACTGGGAACCCAAGGTCTTGAACATTGCAAACAAATATTTACAACCACCGAGCCTCCATGAATTAAATCCTTCAATGTCTCTGAACTAAACTCTTGCAGTCCTGAGCAGCTAGGTTTCTGTAGGTTTAATTTCCTAGAACAGGTCAGTCTCTTTTCCAGACATACTAGTTCTTTTCAAAGGATGAAAAAGTGGACTAAGTTATTACATTAGCTAAGTTTAAATATTTTTGAAAACACACTTGTCAAGAGGCCCTGATCCCCAGACCACCCCTCCAACATGTGTATATGTGCCACTTGGAGAGGGAACAAGTTTGGTACTTTTCTTGTACCTTTAATGATCTTAATGCTCACAAGCCAATAGTTTTCCTTTCACCCATCTATATCCAGAAGAACATATACCTGAGACAAAAGCAATGCGGGCCCCTGACATGGCTGCTCAGACGCCGAGCTGCATCCCAGGTGACACAGACAGAATTAGTGTATTCAGCACGGACTCACTCACTAAATCCTATTTGAGTTAAAGTACATGAATGTATGTTGAAACAAGGGGAGCCATCTAGAAAATAGTCCTTAAAGCATGGTTTTAATTAGTTGAGTATGGAGACTAATTAATATGCAAATGAGGAGCTTACCAATATTAATCATCTGTTTTAGTAGGCTGCTTTTACTAAAGAGTTTCTAACGAGTTTGCAAATTAAGTTTCTTTGACATTCAAAATCAGCTAAATGCTTGTCTGAAAATAATCTCTTCTAACTCAAGGGTGAGAAGGTTTTTTTTTTTTTTTTTTTTTTGGACGAAAAACATCAGTGTTGAAAAACCAATTCCCATGTTGGCAAGCATGGTGTGAGAGTTCCGTATCAACCCTTTCCAGGCTCTAATTGAAACCATTTCGGCAAGAGAGACACCAGAAAACAGTTGGAACTGGGACAAATGTGAGCTGCAGGGATTTAAAGAACAACTCTGAGCCGTCCTGTAGAAGCATTCTTGTCCATCTTCTGACCTGGGAAAGATGCTCTCAGAAATGAGACACACTGGAGAGGGGCAGAGGCTTGCTGGTGCTTTGCTTTTTATGACTAGCTTTTACAATTCTGAAGTGGCAGGTGACTGGAGAAGATCCCCATCTTTTCCTTGTAGGGAGAGACCTCTCTTTAGTCTGCAGGGTATTTCCGATTGCTGACTGTCAGCTGCCGTGAACTAAAGGCATTCACCTAGCCATGTCCACGCCAGCATCCTGCACTTATTTTCAGGTCTTGGATACAGAACTGGCTGGTCTGAAGTCTTACTTCTCTTGGTCAGTACTAATACTAAATGTCATGGCTGGGAGGAAACGCCACTAAAGTCCAGAGTCATTGAAATTCATGACAGAAAGGAAGAAAGCCCTTAATCAGAAGCACAGGCTGGATTTTGCAAAGAAACATCGGCCAGGAAATTAATCCAAAGTGTGCTTCAGTTTGGGCTTCTGTACAAGCATGTCTTGGCGGCAGGTCTGGATGGAGGGCCGGGGAGCTGCAGGAGTGGAAAATGGAAATGGCTCGTCTGCACCTGCCCTTTCTCCAGAGAGTTTGGCTCTTCTGCTGTGACACAAAGGACCAGTTCACAGTCTGACAAAGAAGGCTCCCGGCCACCCCTCCATGCCCGGCCCTAGTAGACAAACCGCATAGTTATTGTCAATGAAACCTTGCATATTTCTTTACAAACCACTAGGTAGGATGTACTTCTGGGACATAAGTGGCTTCGCCTTTTGCACAAGAATGGCTCCGTCCAATAGCATGTTCTGCTGGGGAGGAAAATAGCCTGAAAAACTGCACCGCTTAATGCTGTGAAGTACCCGGGCCGCTCAGTTGTGTTTTGATTTAACTTTAGTCTGGTCTAACTTAGACTGTCACATACACAGGGACCCACTCTCAGAGAAACTCCCTCCGTCTATTGGATTTCTGGAAGTGGGAAAGCAGCCATGCTCACCCTGGGAGAGTAACTCAGAAACGTGAACCGATTCTCATAATTTTAACATAGGTGGAATGAATGTATGTCCGAAACTTGTTCTTCCCAGGATTAGGTAGCATCTCAGGCTGTGTGTCTTCAAAAGCCCGGTACCTGCATGACAGAAAGATCGCTGCCAACACTCGCTCTCTTAGCAGGTGGTTGAGCAACAACAGTCACATTGCAGCCACATTTCTCCCTGTCCTCCAGCAGTGGTCTGACTTTAGGCGCAACCAGGCCAGGAAGGAGAGGAAGCAATCAGGGATCCCGCTACCAACAGAGCAAGGCCTGAAAGTAGGCCATCTCGACTTAATACGTAAGTTGCAAATTGCTCCCCCTGACTTTCTCCCCATTACATTTTCATGTCCTATTCCTAGCCATAGACAGCTAAGGCCAAACCTTTTTTCTTTTAACCTTAAAAGCAACACAAAAGACTCACAAGATTCAAATTACGGAGTTGGGCACGGTAGCAAACAGGTAGCACACCCCGTAATCCTGCCTCTTCCGAAGTAGAAGCAAGAGGATCAGGAGCTATGGGGCATCGTCAGCTCCATGTGCAGGTCTCTGCTGCCCTCCATATGGGAGATCCTGCAGCATAATCCCAGCCTGCTAGAAGTGTTGGCAGGAAGGTCAGAAGTTCAAAGTTCAAGGTCATCCTAGGCTCTACACGGAGTTCATGCCAGCTGCAGCTACATAATACTCTAATATAAATAACACCACAGATGACCTCTAGATAATTTTAGATCCTGTTCTGCATTGGATTAGATTTTCCATTTTTGAAAACTCTGAATTGAAGTGTTACAAACAATGTGCTCTAAGGAGAGAGACAGTCTGCTCCTGAGAGACGTGATGAAGCACGAATAAGACCATAGCAATGGTTATTTACACACACACATGTATATGTGTGCATATAAAAAATGAAAACAAACCAAAACAAATGCAAAGCCACAAATCAACCAGAGATTTCATTTTAGGGTTTATGATCTCTCCAAAATTAGCACAGAGATCATGTCTGGAAGAAAATGTCTCCAATGTTTTCAGCAGAGTTCCCAGTTTGGGAGGGACCAGAAAAGAGCCTCTGATCTGAGGGCTGGAGAGGGGGTTCTCCCGAGGTCCCTGATTCTTTGCCCCACAGACTACCCTGCACCCAACAGCATAGAGGCAGCCAACATGATAGAGTATTTTAAAACAACCGTCCGGTGGGTGCCTCCTCCACCGATTACAACTGGTTTAGGAAAGACAGAGAAACGTGACCGTTTAGGGAACCAGGGGATTAGCCAGAGTCTGGTGGTGAGCAGAGAGGACCTCTCCTCTGGGCGAGTTGATGCAACACCAGGAAAAAATGACCTGCTTGTTGATACAGCTTGTCTTCCCTCACCGGCTTCTTACTTGAAGCAAATGAGATCCTGGGAGAGTTTCACTCCTGCACACGTAGCATGAGCAGAGACACTGTGAGAGTGCTGGAATTCTGACATGGCTTGGCGTGTCTGTTTTCTCTTAAGCTGTTTGTGTCTCAGAATGTTCATGAAGGTCAGAGGACACACCCTCTGTGAACACAGCAAACACAGCCTTTAGCTACAGTGCTGTCCAGCAGAGAGAGTTTCGGTCATTGGATTAGCTGGGATTCACTGACCTCGCTCGACT
>NW_026067977.1:2999069-3007878 GCF_014885135.2 Alexandromys fortis
CAAGATGAAATGGCACCTGCGTGTTTACACTGCTTTGAAGGGCAAGTGTGTTGAACGAGTCTCTCCTTGTCACTAAACGCTTTTACTTGTTTTGTAAATTGCACATCTATGTCATCATTGTCGAGTTTAGTATTCGCTGTATGATAAGGCGGGAAGATGAAACACAATCCAAATAATCCATTCAAATTCGTTGGCATTGTGAAGAGGAAAGATGAATTGACATTTATGACCAGAACAGATTTACGGTGTGTTAGCGGGTATCCTGTGACATATATTTCTGAAGGAAGTAACATGCGTGAATACATATTATCATCATGGTATCTCTTTAAACAGCCCTCCACAGCTGTAGCTCCATTTCAATCTCACACAACTTTAAGCAAACATCTAATATTCCATCTACTTCTTCAGATTTAGAAGCTGTGACTCCTGACCACAAAACTATCCTAGTACCATGGCTGGGATTTAGACCAGGCCAAAGTAGTTTCTCTCTGCTCTTTATAGACAGTCCTGCAAGGATTTTAATTGGAGTTGGAACCCTCACTTTTAAGTAGATGGGAAAGCTTTGAGGGTGGTATGTTTTTCCCTCATGAGATGGGGTTAGCACCCCTTTGAAAACTCCCCCCTCTTCTTTCACTGATAAGGTTCATGCTAACAAGGAGGCTGGCCCTCCTCAGATACTAAATTTGATGGTCACTGGGTCTTGGTCTTCTCAGCCCCAGAACTGTAAGCCCACTTTTCTGCTGTTTATAATCCTCCTAAATTAATGGTATTTTGTCATCAAAGCCTAAAGAGACCAAGAAAGAAGGTGATCCCCACGGACATTTCCCCTCCACAAACCCTAAGAGGTTCTGCCTCCAGAACCTTGTTTTTAACCACCTTACATACATCCCCAACACACTCACCTCCCATTGTTCCAGCACCAGAACCCAGAGTGGGGTCACAATTTGAGTCACCAAGACTGAGAAGGTGACAAAAATCCATGCAGTTCATTTCATTCTCTTTAGAAATAATAGATTTGTGTTTCAGTGTGTTCTATGTGAGTTTTTTTTTAATGTAAAAATGACTTAATCAATCCAGACCGGCATGAAAAAATAAGAAAATGGAGCTAGGATCTTTCCCTCTTAAGTTATTTCTTTTGGCATCTGATACTCATATAATTTTAGACATTTAAATAAAAGAAGATAAAAAAGCAATCTAGTGTGATTGTGTTGTCTGTGATCCCAGTGCACGAGGGAAGCAATCTGGTGTGATTGTGCTTGCCTGCAATCCCAGTACCCAGGGGAAGCAATCTGGTGTGACTGTGTTTGCCTGCATAATCCCAGTACCCAGGGGAAGCAATCTGGTGTGATTGTGCTTGCCTGTTATCCCAGTAAACAGGGGAAGCAATCTGGTGTGATTGTGCTCCCCTGGCATCCCAGTATGATGAAGGCAGGTAGATAGGAATTCAGGGTCAGCCTGGGCTCTATAAGACCCTGTCTCAAAAACCCAGGAGAAAAGAATGGGGGAGGAAGAGGAGAAGGAAACAAGGTTATTTATGAAAAATTGTGCATTTAAAAATATTTAAACCACAAGCATCACAAAATCCCCCCCCAAATTTATAATTTTTTTGTTGCTTAACTTCTCTGATAGGCCTGTAATTTTTCCTTTTGGGCCAAGGGGAAATCGTTTCTTCACATGATAAATATTCTGTGATAAATCCTGCTAAGAGCATATGAAAATGAGTCAGTCTTTCCTACGACATAGTTGATCAATATTTTTTTAACTAATGGTTTAGAAAAGTGCCTATGAAATTCAAAGATCATTGATGGTATCACATATGTGTTTAAGATACTCATCAGCTTTGAGAAATTTTTAACAAATTTTTGTAATATGCAAACTAAAAGTTTAAGAGCATTTCTGGTTTATTTTCATTCAGGGCTGACTCAGGTATGTTTTGATGTATTGACACTCACTTCCTTATTCTCAGTGTCCTTGGAGTGATGGATTCAAATTATATCGTATGTGTGTGTTGTGTGTGAGGATGTGTGTTGCATGTTGTGTGTATATGTGTGTTGTGTGTGTTGTATGGTGTGTGATGTGTATGTTATATGTGTGTTGTGTGGTGTGTGTCCTACATGTTATGTGTGTATTGTGTGGTATGTGTGTTGTGTGTATATGATGTGTATGTTATAAGTGTGTGTTATGTGTGTGCATGTGTGTGTTGTATAGTGTGTGTGCATGTGTGTTGTATGCTGTATGTGCATATGTGTGGTGTATGTGCGTGTTGTGTGGTGTGTGTGTGCATGTGTATTATGTGATATGTGTGTTGTGTGTGGTGTTTGTGTTGTATGTGTGTTATGTGTGTGCATGAATATGTGTTGTATGGTGTGTGTACATGTGTGTGTTGCATGTTGTGTGTATGTTGTGTGTGCATGATGTGTGTGTGTGCAGAAGAGGACATTACGTGTTCTGCTCTATGACACTCTACTTAATTCTCTTGAGAAAGTCTCTCAGTGAGGAACAGTCAGCAAATTCTAGTGATTCTTCTGTCTCTGACCCCAGCCTTTGGCCATGCTCAACTTTCTAATAAGTATTAGGATTCTGAGCTCAGGGGCTCATGTTTGAGCAGCAAGCACTCTTACCTGCTGAGCCATCTTTCCAGTCCCTGTAAGTGTCTCAAGGGATAGGTATTGATGACTGAACCCAGGTCCCCATATACCCTAAGCACTCGCTGTGTTAGGGAGGTAAGCCTTCACATCCACAGACTTTCTAGTGTTCCTCTTAATAAGAATATTCTTGCCATATTACAAACAAATTTAAATATTTTAAAATATGTTCATGTAGCCCACTCTTCTTGCTGATTAAATCATTCAATAACTGTGATGGCTATTCTTGGTCATCAGCTTGACTACATCTGGTATGAGCTATAATCCAGAAATGGAGGCCACACTTATGACAGTTCTTTCTTAGTGTGAAGTGGAGAAATTCACTTCTAGTCCAGATTTTTGAGGTAGAAGGATAGATACCTTTGACCTGGATCTTGAGGTGAGAAGCCACAGCTTCTGCTTGAAGCCTATGTAAGAACGTAGAAGAAGGAAGCTTTTGCTCTTTGCCTGCTTGCCCTCACCTTGCTGGCACATTCATTCTTTCACTGGCATGAGAGCATAGAGCCTACTTCAGGAATCCAGCAAATTCTGAAGACCCATTGAGGCATCCAATTTGTTGACTGAGTAACTACTAGATTCTTGGACTTTTCCTTCACAGCCAGCCTTGCCAGATTAGCCAGACTGTTTACTGCAGCCTGTAAACCATCCCAGTAAGTCCCCTGGATGGATGGATAGATAGATAGATAGATAGATAGATAGATAGATAGATAGATAGATATAGAGATGGTGAGAAAAATAGATACAATTTCTGTTACTCTAGAGAACCCTGACTAATACAGAATTTTGTAGCAGGTGCTGGGATTTTGACACCTGATAATACTTTCATTTGGAGGAACATGGACTTTGGAACTTTGGATTAGGAAAGGAATTGAACATTTTAAGTGGAGATTGATGGGCCATACTAGTAGGAGCATAGAAGACAGTGGTGCTAAGAGTGTCTTTGGTGCTCAGCACTTTCTTGGAAATAGATCGGTGCTGCCAGGAACAATTGTGTCTCACATCAACAAAATCCTAAGTTATTTAAGTGCCATGTTCTATAGATCTTTAAAGTGGATAAAGGTTACCTATCTATGCAGAATACAATCTCTATGTATCTAAAGAACCTAATTAGTCTGACTAAAAGTATAACAAACATGAATGACTACTAACGTATAATACTTAATACCTATATAACTTAAAGACTAAAACTTCATATCAGAATAGTAAACAAACTTTAAACAGCTGTGCAGTAAAGGAGGACAATGACATCAAAAATGTATACAATGTATAAATATCTTAATCAGAGATAGAAATATATAATGCAATGTGATAAATATATCCTAAAACTGTATTGATATACAAAATTTCTTAAACAGAGGTAGAAATATGCATGTATATAATATGACAAAATAACTTTGCACAGGTGCACAAATATCGAAGAAGAAATAACAAATATAATTTTAACTTGTATCAATTATAAGAAACTATACCAGTGTAAATTATCCATAAATAATAGCTCACAAGTATTCACTCTATTATTCATTATTATTATTGTTATTGTTATTATTATTATTATTATTAGTTTGAATAAGTTCACACTAAATTTACCTATTATCCCATTCAATCGTTTCCCCTTTTTTGAGATCTCTGGGCCTACATAATTACCACCCCAACCCCCAACCCTATGCAAGTAATAATCAACCCCTAAATGGTGTCTCTAACTGTTAGGACAAACTGTTGGGAGCGGAGACGTTGCTTTCTAGAATTGCTTCTTGCTGTCATGGGGTGATGTTTTGTCTATGGGATCCTGTAAAAGTAAAATGATGGTTAAGTTTCAAGATTGCTGTTTTCTATAAGTACAAATGGTCTCTGAGTAGTTGATAGGGACTTTTTGTGTGTTTGTTTTGAAGATCTTATTTGGATTTCTGGCCAGAATGTTGTAAGATAATATTGAAAACAAAGCTAACTCCTAGAATCAAATAAAGGGGAGGAAAATAATATAAGTCTTGCACAATACCTTCCATAATATAAGCAAAATAATTATTGAACTCCTGGATGTTATCAGTCATTTTTTTGTAGTTTTTCCATCTTACCTGTCATAAAGTAATTACAATGAATTGGAGTAGGTGTAATAATCATTATCAGCCAGCAGGTGTCGCAGTTGCAGCCACATGGCTGAGAGATGCTTGCATGTGTTCCTTATTTAGGTACTGAAAAATATGCTTTGTTTAAAAAATTAAGAGCAGTTATTAAGGTGATCAAACAATTCCAAAAGTTAGGGCCCAGGAAAAAAAAAGAAAATCCAAAGTTTTCCATCAGTGTGAGTTGTGGACTGTGTACACCATGGGGATTGCAGGCAGCAGTGTTTGGGCTGATGTGTACTGCACAGAGAGGCAGTGTATGGGTTGACAGAGTGCAGACAATTCTCCCACACCAGACCTTATTTTTTTCTTTTTTATCAAGAATCTTTTAAATACAATCTTTTCTTATTTTACATAGCTATCCATATTCTCCCTCCCTCCCCTCTTCCCGCCCCACCCTGTCCCCCACCCTTCCTCCATGCACTCCTCAGAAAGCATACGGCTTCCCACGGGGAGTCAACAAAGTCTGACACTTCACTTTGAGGTAAGATCAAGGCCCTCCCCCTTATATCTAAGCTGAGCAAGGTATCTCTCCAAGAAGAATGTGCTCTAGATGCCAGTGCAAGCACTAGGGATAAGTTCTGTTCCCACTGCCAGTGGCCTCACAGACTGCCCAAGCTTCACAACTGTCCCCCACATTCAGAGGGCCTAGTTTGGTCCTATGCAGGTTCCTCCGCTGTTAGTCCAGAGTCAGTGAGCTCCCACTAGCTCAGGTCAGCTGTTTCTGTGGGTATCAACATCAAAGGCTAGCAAGAAACCTGGCACTAGGGAAATTCCCAGGAATTCACAAAGATGATCCAGCTAAGACTGAAGCCACAGTGGAGAGGATGCCTAAACTGACCTTCCCCTGTAATCAGATTGATGACTATCTTAATTGTCATCATAGAACCTTCAACCAGCAACTGATGGAAACAGATACAGAGATCCACAGCGAAGAACTGGGCCAAGCTACTAGAGACTAGTCCAAGAGAGGGAGGAGCAATAATATGAACAAAGGGGTTAAGACATTCTTCTTAATCCTATGTTGATATATTTCCAAACACCAGAGACTGGGGAGGCATTCAAGATGGGGAACAGGCCCTCCATTTTTATTTAGGTATTAAACTGGTATTGGTGTTCATAACTTGGGCCGACTACTGTCCTCCCCTGTGTTTTTCTACTTGAAAATAAACTGTTCTTGTTAGGGCTTTTAGAAGTCTCTGGTCTATAATCCAGGTATCTTGAGGATCATTTTTACCTGCATGCTATGTGGTAGCTGCCTTTCGCACTGCAAACAGACTTGTGCTGTATTAGTGTTCTCCATTTCTATGACAAAACACAGGACAAAAGCACGTGTCCATCATGATGGGAAGGCATGGTAGCAAGATCACGAAGGGGCCGGTCACAAGGCGTCTGAGGACAGAGGGAGAGCCATGAATGCTGGCGCTGAGCTCTTTTTCTCCCTTTTGTCTCTTCCAAGACCTCGGCCCACGAGATGGTACTGCTTGCATTCAAGATGGGTCTCCCCACCTCAGTGGGACCGCTCTGGGAAAGATCTCACAGGCATGACCAAATGTGTGTCTCCCAAGCCATTCTAAATCCCGTCGAGCTGGTAACACAAACCAAGCATCCTACGTACCAAGGTTGAGTACAGCTCTTCATGATGGCACTCTAGGTTATTTCACTCAATCGTTTTCCAAGTACCTGAAATGACGGCAGTGCCTTATATTTAGTGCTGAGCCACAGCTTAGACATTTGCACTGCGGAAGTTCTCCTGGCTACGTAGCAGTCTCTTCCTCACCTTTTCTCCGGTTAGTCGGTGCTACGCTCCGTCTCATGCAGGCAATCTTCCGTTGCTTTCCTTACTAACATGACTTAGAAGTTTTCAGTTATTGACAACTTGCGGTGTTTGTTTCATGTGTGAGCAGCAGAAAACTCAAAAAGGCTCATAAGAGAGGATGGCAAATGGTTCCTCAAACTGAAATCCAGCAGTGCATCCAGCTTCCAGTGTATGGAAGCCCACACCCCGACCCCATGACCCTGCACGTCCCTTCCCTCTGCCTTCTTCCTCTTGAGGCTTCATCCCCAGCTGGTAGCAGAGTAGCTTAGGGGCAGCTGACCTCACACCCAGAAATAGCATCTGTCCAGAAAGACTGCTGGAAATCTCTGAAGAATACTCATGGTTTCCCCAGAGGTAAGTAGGGTACATTTCCTGTTCCTTCACTGGCCTGAACCAGATGCTGGCAAGCAGCTGAGGTGCTAAATGCACTCCCTCCCCTGGGTAGTCAGGTAGGAAGGAGGTGGAGGCAGATTCCCTGGAGGAGCCTCAAGCTTTCTGGGAGAGGCAGGAATAACCACTTTCAGAGGCCCCATGGGAAGAAGAGAAAAAGTCATTCCAATTGCCTTGGTGACATGTTCTTAATACCGGAACTTATTTTGTCAGTGTTGGGGTCACACATCCTCTACACCGACTGATGACCATAAGAAAGAACCTGGCAATGTGACTCAGAAAATGAGACTTTGGGGTTGTGGAGATGGCTCAGTGTATGAAAGCCAGATAACTTGAGTTTGATTCCTTAGCACAGTTATAAAAGCCAGCCATGGCCCCACTTGCCTATAATCCCTGCATTGCAGGTGAAGACAGGCAGATCTCAGGAGCCAGCTCATGAGCTGGCCTTTCAGCACTGCCTCAGGAAATAAGGTGGAAAGGGAGGAGGATACACGTTGTCTTCCACTTGCTCATGCGTGGACACGCATAGATGTTCACACACACTCTCACACACACACAAGACAGGGTGAAGAAAAAAGATTTGAATTCAGTACTTAAACGAGTAAAACATACATTTAAAAAATCTTAGCTGCCAACCTGTCCTCAAAGAGGCAGGCAGGACTTTACAGAGCATGCTCCTTTGGCAGGCCCACCGGAAACCACATGATGTGGGCATGATGCAGTGAAGTTCCATGCCCTGGATATTGAGCTTTGGGTTTGCAACCCTGGGGAAAGATTGCAGGGTTTCAGCTCTCTATTGAACAGCTCTCTATTGAAAGCCCCAGGTCAGATTTGGTTTAATCTGAGTCTTGAGCCCCTGGGGACTTGGCCAGCTCTCCAGGGCTTGCTGCTATGGGGGCATTTTCTTTTTCTTGAGTTGAAACTTAGGTGTAGGGGCTGGAGTGGTTAAGAGCATTGCCTGCTCTTCCAAAGGTCCTGAGTTCAATTCCCAGCAACCATATGGTGGCTCATAACCATCTGTAGTGAGGTCTGGTACCCTCTTCTGGCCTTCAGGCATATACACACACAGAACATTGTATACATAATAAATAAATAAAATTTTTTAAAAAAGAAACTTAGGTGTAGTTTACAGTTTAGAAAGAAAACCAAGAAAAAGTAATGTCAGGTGTAGCATGAATTCTAGTTGCTATTAATAACTTAAAAACCCAGAGTCAGATATTAGGGAGTGAAAGCTGAAAGATCAGAGAAACAGTATAGCCAGTCAGCCTCTACCAAATCCTCAGGCTGAAGGGATGATGATCCTGTTCTCAAACTGCATCCTCAGACTCCAGGGGTCATCAGACTGCCTGGAGCCCCTGTCTCCTCTCTGCCCAGCCAGATCACTCCGGTCTCCACCTCCCCAGTGCTGATTAAAGACGTGGGATCCCAAGTGCTGGGATCTCCTTTGTGTGAGCTTTGCTCAGTCTTCTGTGGTCCAGGGTGGTCTTGATCTATCAGAGATCTGTCTGCCTCTGTCTCCCGAGTCCTAGGATTAAAGGTGTGTGTGTGTGTGTGTGTGTGTGTGTGTGTGTGTGTGTGTGCGCGTGTGTGTGTTTTAAATGCCGCAAGATCCCCGGTGGCAGTAGGCAGCAGAAATGTTGTAGGTCCCAAATGGTGGTGGCGGGTCATGTGGCAGCAGGCAGTGGGCCCCAGGCAGAGACGGCTGCTGGTCCCTGAGCAATGGCTGGTCCCAGGCAGGGAGACACGTGGCAGGCTGGCAGAAGACAGAAACATGGATAGACAAGACATGCAGGGTGAGGTTGAATGTTTATTCAGTGGGTTATGGAGGAGGAAGG
>NW_026067977.1:3008386-3036743 GCF_014885135.2 Alexandromys fortis
TCTCTCTCTCTCTCTCTCT
The DNA here is from genome assembly GCF_014885135.2 of Alexandromys fortis. Classification (NCBI taxonomy): domain Eukaryota; kingdom Metazoa; phylum Chordata; class Mammalia; order Rodentia; family Cricetidae; genus Alexandromys; species Alexandromys fortis. Next base: position 3,008,406 of record NW_026067977.1, read on the forward strand.
CTCTCTCTCTCTCTCTCTCTCTCCACAGTGGCCTTGTGAACCCAGATTTCTGGGTATTGAAGTAGCAAGCACCATTTCTCCATTCCAAAAGAACTGAACCGGTGCAGTTCCTGAGAAGCAGAGACTGTGAGAGTTGAGCTGGCTTTTAATCCCATCAACCATGTGTGGCAACAAGAATGTTTGTCACATTGACCCACTTAGAAAAAGTAATTTAAAAAATGTTTTTTTAACTGGGAGGAGAAGAGGGAGGGAAAACTTTGATTGGGATGTAAAAATAAAACCAAAAAATAAATACAAAAAATTGTTTGTGGGAGACAAGTTTGTAACCTGCAAATTGTCTCTCCCCCCCTTTTTTTTATTTAAAACTACAACGAATCATCATCTTCTTATAGTGTTATTTAGTATGTAAACTGTATTAATATACATAAATGAAGCTTCTTTTTTAAACATTAATGTGACTCTCAGGAGCTCAAGGAGAATGTAATTTTTCCTCTGCTGAGAGTGGACTGGAAATGGGATTTAGGCTAGATAAAGGACCCCCCTACACACACACACACACACACACACACACACACACACACTTCTTACGCTCTCCTTCTTCCCTCCCTCTGGTCCTTCCTTTCCCTGCAGTAGTAGGAAACTCACTGTTCTGCAAACCTTTTTTCCCTGATGTTGGTCTGATTGCTCCAGCTGTGAAAATAGTATTCACAGGAGAAAGAAGGGCCATCAGCCCAGCAGGTTTTTGTTTTTGTTTTTTTAAGAGCTTAAGTTGGGAAAAGGGAGGGGGAAGAAAGTCAGCAAAGGCCCTTCCCACTTCAGGTAATTTTAAACTAAAACAAAAACAAACAAACAAACAAACAAATCAATTCATTCTAGAAGTTTCTTTGCCTTTTCACAACGTGCTAGCTCCAGACGGGACTTGCCTCCACTTTCCTCCCCAGGGAAAGATCACGTTTTTTGAGTCCTTCACACTACTGAGTCTTTTCAAACAGGAAAAAGTGAGCCGCTAGAGTTGTATTTACTCAGCATCGCAGAGGGTCCTGTTAACATCCTTTGGAAGTGTTAATAGTCCTTTCTGAGGGAAATTATGCAAACAAACAAACTATTAATTAAATCAAGAGCATCATCCCGCAGGGCGGCAATATGCAAATGTGAGATCTGAATGGGCCTGAGCCAGGCAGAGGCCTTTGACTGCAAGGCCCGCCAGGAGGAGCTGCTCCGGTGTGCGGTGTGCGTCTGCGCACCTCACAGGAAGGACGACGAGGTCCTGGTGTCTGTTCACCCCTGGGAGATCTCAGAGACCTCGGGAGGGAGCAGGGGAAATACTTGGTGCGCTATTTGAACTTTCTAGAAAGGCGGAGTGAGGGGCTACGAGACTAGTGCGAAACGCCAGGGCGATGTGCAGAGTTTTTACGAAGCCCCTCTGAATTCTTTTTCACTGGAGTTCTTGGGTGGTGTATCTACTAAGCCACTTTCAAAGAGCTGGGGCAGCTCCCTGTATGAAGAGCTTTTAGCCCACAATGAGTAAGGAATGTGCTCCCACCCAAGCTTGGCAGGCTCAGTGTACCTCCTTGGTGGTCTACTCCAGGCCCTGTGTGTGGACACGCTTAAGGGTGTCATGCCCATGGATGTTAGTCAATGTTAACATCTAACAAAGGCTGTGAGGGACTGTGGCGCTGTTCCTTGGTCCCAGGTGTGCTCCGGTTTCCTCCTCGGCTCAGGCTGGCCCTGGCCAGCTCTCGATGCGTTATTACCCTGGCCGTCTCCCTGGCTGCTGGCTCTTCCCAATGGGTGGCGTTCAGTACCGCAGCTGCCAACAGGATGGTGTACACGATTCCCCTTCTCTGGCTCTAGAATTTTCCTCTCTCTCCCAAGAGTAATCCCTGTTTGGCTGTTTTTTTTTTTTTTAACACCTCTCTCCCCTTCTTTTTTCATCCTACAATTTTACCTTCCTTTGCTAAAACATCGCTGAGTGTTGCTAACTTTGCAAAGTGCCTTCCTGTGCAAAAAAAAAATGCCTGACTTTAAAATCTCGAGCAGGGCTAGCAAGCAAAGCCTCTCCTCATGGTCCCAGTCTTGTCCAGCCTTGTACGCAGATTCCGAAGGCCTCCTCCTCCCTTTTCCATGGACAGCGATAGTCAAAATGTCACGGAGACCGCTGAAGTGTGGATCTTGAACACTCCCAAAGGCCCAAGTGTTGAAGGCTTGGTGGCCAACTGTTTTTACCAATGGCAACTGGAACATTTAGGAGGCAGAGCCTAAGTGAAGAAAGTAATAGGCCATTGAGGGTGGGTTTGTGAAGGGTGTATTGGAACCTGGGACCCTGGTCCTTCTTGTCCTTGCTTCCTTGCTTGTCACAGGGTCGCTCAGCTGCACCTTCCCACCATGATAACCTAAGCAGCCCCAGGCCCATAGCAACAGCATCAAGACCTATAACTTCAAAAAAAGGAGCCCAGATGAGCACTTCTTTTACAGGGCGTTGTCTCAGACATTTTATCCCCAAGGATACAAAACTGACTAACAGAAACTTTCCTTTCCTTTCCTTTCCTTTCCTTTCCTTTCCTTTCCTTTCCTTTCCTTTCCACCTTCCTTCCTTCCTTCCTTCCTTCCTTCCTTCCTTCCTTCCTTCCTTTCTTCCTTCCTTCCTTCCTTTCTTGTTTGTTTTGAGTCAGGGTTTCACTAGGTAGCTTTGGCTGGCCAGGAGCTCACCATGTAGACCAGGATGGCTTTGAGGCCACAGAGACAGCCCTGCCTCTTCCTCCCTAGTGCTGGTATTAGAGGTGTGTACCACCAGGCCCAACTGAAACTTTCCTTTTAAACCCCACCTGGTTTACTAGCTCAAGGACACCTGAGATGCCAACACTGGAAATGCAGTCCCATTGGCCTCCTAAGCCCAAAGGAATGCTTCAAAGGGGGCTCAGTAAAAGCAGCAAGTCACGTGACTTTGTGAAGCCAGTCCTGTGAAGGTGAGAATGGCTGGGCTGTGGAAAGTGCAGATGTAGTTTAAGCTCTGAGCAGGAATCAGGTTGAGGGAGGTAGAAGGCAGAGGCAAGAAGGGTGTGTTCTCTAAGCTGAATCTCACCCTTTGCTGAGGGGCAGGCCTCCCAAGACTCAGGCACGGTCACAGCTTGTCCCAGACCCTGACTGACGTCAGTGGGATTCTTGGGTTCTGCAAAACTGTCTATTAACCCAATGAAAAGGTCTGGACTCCATGTGTGGACCTCTTTCCTTTTTCTGTTCTCCTCATTGAAAGGCGGCTTCTTGGGATGGAGTGACCTGTCACCGGTAACTCTTCTGCTTGATGAAGACACAAAAGAAATAACAGGGCCAGTCCCTCTGTTATTGTGTAGACACAGCCTTCAGAAAGCTGGCTTCTCTGTCTTCCTGGATGTGAGCCTTTAAGGACTTACCACTCTCTCCCTGGGAAAAGGGCCTAGTATTTTATCTACTTATGGGGTGAGAGAAACATCTATCTTATAGAGTTGGGTTTTTAATGTATTTTTTATTATTTTTGATTATATACACTTTATTGGATTGACACACCCAGATACCAAATTCTTCGCACAAATGAGATTTATTATCCTGGAAGAGCAAGCATGGGGCAGGGGCTGCCTCTGGATAGGGCAAAGGCAGACCGCAAACAGCAGCAGCAGCAGCAGCAGCAGCAGCAGGTGTTTTGTAGGAGTTGGTTTTTAAGGGGAAATGAGGGAGTCTGTGCTAGGTTGGTAAGGCCTGATTGGCCAAGCTAGCCAGTGTAGCCAAAGAGTGAATTTTGATTTCTGAGCCTTGGTGTTTTGATAGTTGAAACTTGGTTATCAGTCTTAGGAATGGAGTCAGTGGCCAAATAAGGGAATAAACCTTGGGGGCTAGCTTTAGGAATGTAGTCTACCAGTTAGTTTTTAGCAAGGGAGAGAGAAGGATTAAAGGCAAAACCTGTTGGTGCCATGTTAGCCATGCTCAAGCCTACTAAAGAACCCTTCTTATACTTACGTGTGCACATGAGTGTGTATACTTAATCGTGCATATGAGTGTGTATACTTAAGTGTGAACATGTGTGTGGGTGCCCTCGGAGGCCAGAGGACCCCCAGGAACTGACGCTTCAGATGTTTGTGAGCTGGCAGTGGTGGGAACTGAACTTGGAGTCCCCTGCAAGAGCCGTGTGCCTTCTCAACCCCCAAGCCATCCCTTGGGCCTCATCTTGTCAGGTTCTTGAAGGACAAATGATTATATGACTAACGTATTTGCTGAACGCACGGCAATCACTCGGGATCCAATAATGCCAGCTGTTCTTAATATTGGTACAAAGTCATCAGGCCAGTTATTTTATAATAAATACCTTGACAACCAAGAAAGATTCACAGCAGCTTTTCAACAAGCGTGTTCACTCCCCGCAGAAAGTAGTGTCTGGGAAGGAGACTTCTCCAGGTTTCCCTCCCAGCTGTGCACAAGGGGTAAGGGACGGAAGGCGAAAGACCTCTCCTCCACAGTGCCCTGTAGTGTGTCACTGCGTACATGGTTTCATGTACCTGGGGAATGGAGGTGAGAGGGGACCCTGAAAATTCTGAGACTTATTAGTAGTTAACTATTACTCTCAGAAAAAAAAAAAAGATAGACCCACAAGGATATCTAAGTGCATACATGGCCTTAGTGTGTGTACATGTTCACAGAGGATGGACACACACACACACACACACACACACCAAGTCGCATTTTCTCTTGTTTTCCTTTTCAGCCCTTGTATCCCTTCCATCCGCTTGGGCATAATTATGATTGCTCTGTTGGCTTGGCTCTGCAGCTCTCCAGAGTGGAGCGGATGTCGACAGCTCTGAAAGATCTTGTGCTATTACACAGCAGAACAAATGAGGATGTCAAAAAAAGGGCTCTTCACTCTAACAAGAAAACAGAGGGAAGAGACAGAGAGAATAAGGCCTTGGGAGACCTGCAGACGCGGTCTGATTAGATCTTGTGCTAACCCGCCGCCCACTCTGCGTACCAACAGTGAGTTAATATGTTTAAGTGATATGGAGGAAAATGTGTCCTTGGGGAGGGAGAAGAAAAAGGAAAAAGAGAATTTCTTCTCTGGCACGCATGATTAAGACGATGTGGGGTTCCTTTGCAAAACGTGCCAACAGCCTGAGACTGTCACGCGCGGTCCCAAGACTATTTACGTACAGTGACTGTGCTGTCTCATTACGCTGGGCAGAGCCTGCTTCCTCCAGCCCTGGGTGAGAGATGGGAAACTGTTCAGGTGGCTTTGGGGATTGGGTGGATAACGGAAATGTCCACCTTGCTGGCACTCATTGTTCCTTCCCTTATAAGGAGAAAAAGGCTGTAATTTTAAAATACGTTTGATTTGAAGCCATAAGTCCACAAGTCTTAATTATTCACACAACAAAGTTTAAAAAGAAAGCAAAACAAAAAAAAAGAAACCACTTGAGGATTTTGGAAGGGAAAGGAGGTCTTAACCAAACAAAATGGTGGAACCAATGTCCATGTATATAGATCATGTAATTTACCAATGCAAGATGCCTTCAGCCCCCAGTGCTGAACGTATTCATTCATTTTCAGCTTACAGTTATAATCATTCCTGTTGCAGGTCTCTCCATCAGTGGAAATGACACAGCAGCCATGGGCTGTGGAAGCTGGATTGGAAGGCTGTCGCATGCATATGAAATCCTGACAAGAGGAACCTGGTAAGGTGACCGAAAGGACAGGCCATCCACAGGGATGTGGAGGCTTGCTTGTTCGGCCTGGTATCCCTTCTTTCAGTCCTTCTGTGCACAGGGGGAGGTCTAAAGCTTCGGCTTGGGGCTTTTGTTTGTGATCAAAAAGTAGCTCATACTCAGACATTCCTGAGAAAAAGGGTTAAGGATCAGAGCCAAGTGAGTAATTGAGTAATACAGGAATTTGGGAGACAGAGGTTAGTGAATTTCTGCTAGCTCGGGTCCAGTCTGGTCTATGTAAAATGGCAGGCCAGCTAGGCCTACTATCCTGTCTCAAAAAACAAAACAAATAAAACACAAGCAACAACAAAACAAATAAACAAACAAAAATTCTGAGCCAGGCATAGTAGCACACACCTTTAATTCCAGTTCTAGGGAGGCAGAGGCAAGTGGATCTCTGGGAGTTCAAAGCCAGCCTGGTCTACATAGTGAATTCCAGGACAGCCAGAGCTGCAGAGTGAGATCCTGTTTTGAAACAAACAAAAAAGCAGAAAGTCTGAAGACAAAGACTAAAACATCAAAAAAAAAAAAAAAAAAAAAAGCATCCTTGTTGACCAGAGGATGCTAGAACCCCAGAGAATCCCCCTTGTGTCTGAAAGTGTCTTCCATCTGACATAGAACCAGAAGTCCTGTGTCTATTCCTGAAAATTTTTCAGGGTGGTTGTGCTGCTGGGGCCTCAGGGCCTGGGGACATTCTAACCCACTGTCAGAACACTCTAGTTATTAGGAAGCCTGAGCGTGATGCCCTTTGTAATTTTTCCCAGCGAGGAGTAAGCTGATCTTATTACACACAGGGTGGGGGGTCATAGCACTCTTTCTAGCTCTCCGAGTGAGCATCATCAGCCTCGAGTTTATATTTATTTATTTTAAGGCAGGGTCTCACTCTGAAGCTCTGGCTGGCGTGGAGCTCGCCATGTAGATCAGGCTGGCCTCAACAGAGATTCACCTGCTTCTGTCTCCCAGGCGCTGGGATTACAGACATGCTCTGGGAAGCCTGGAGGCTACCTTGTACTGGCTACCTTTCCCTCTGAAGCTCACGGGGAGCTAGTGATTCATTTTGAACTTAGAATCAACTAAAATGTCTGAATCATTTTCATCGAGGCTGTTATCAGACGGGCGTCTGTCCCATCGCCTTGCACTCCGTCACGTTAGCTTGTTTATTTTAACCACGAGTAACCTTGTTGGATCTGATCCACTGTTTCAGACCATCAGATCCTTTTACCCAGTTCTGCCGTCCGTTGTGTTAGCCATCCCTTCCAACTTCCTGTCAGCCACAAATTTTATCACTGCGCCATCAATGTCTTTATCTAAAGCATTAATAAAAATGCTTAATAAGGCGGGACGGAAGCCAGAAGCTGGTGAGGCGAAAGATCCCTTCTGGAGACAGACACCAGTCCATTAACACTCTGCATTCAATCTGAGGCTCATCTGTTTGACTTGGCTGCCACTGGCCCTTGTCCGAGGTGTACCTCATCTTGAGGACCAAGACTCTACCTGTCACTGCATAGCTGTTGTCCAAACACACCGGATCTATGATACCTGGAAAACCAATCTGGAAACAACCTGGCCCTGCCCCACACCTGGAACCAACATCCACATCAACAGGCAAAAGAGTTTCCAAACTGCCTGAACCTGACCACTGTTTGGAAATATAAATTTTCCTTTTGTGTGTGTGTGTGTGTGTGTGTGTGTGTGTGTGTGTGTGTGTGTTCAGGGACGATGCTGGTGGGTGGGGGCAGCGTATACCAGCTTCCCCAAAGCCTCGACCCCTCAAAAGAGACAGGAATACAACTCATCTGGCTGGACTCCTGTACCTTTACAACTCACTACAGCTTTCTCCCTTGCCCAAGAAAGGCAAATGTTTCCCGTAGAAACCAGCAGGTCAGAAAAGACCAACACCCTTTCCTACCTGCACAAAGGAGACCACAGCTGTGAAGTCCTAGCAAGCTGAGATATAAAATCCATTGTTCAGACTCCATGTGCATTTTCAGTCTTCCTAGGGTTTTTTCCATGACTGAAGGGAAGGCCTGGAGAGACGGCTCAGTGGCTAAGAGCACTTGACTGTTCTTGCAGAAGACCTGAATTTGGTTCCTTGCACCTACATGGTAGCATACAATAGCTGCCTATAACTGGAGTTCCAAGAGTTCCAGCACCCTCTTCTGATGTCCATGGGCTCCTGCATGCACAAAGTAACTCATTCATACACTCAGATACACACACATAACTCTTTAAAAAAAAAAAAAGAACTGTTAGAAAAATCTGAGTGAGATGTCACATACCTTTATTCTGTCTCATGTTTTTAATCCTAGCACTAGTAAGAAGACAGTGAGTTTGAGGTCACCTTAGGCTACATAGGGAATTTTTGACTCAAAAAAAAAAATCCAACACCAGCCAGAAAAAAAACAAACCAAACCATAGTATCAGTAAAAAATAAACAACAACATCAACAAACTGTAGGGAGTCAAGTGTTTATATACTGCTTTCATACCTTACCCTGAGTTACCAGAGGGCAAATTTGGATTCTTCGCCATGAGTCTTCTCTCTCTCCCTTCTCTCTCTCCCCCTCTCTCTCCCTCTACCCCTCTCTCTTTCTCTTTCTTTCTCTCTTCCTTTCTGTCTGCAGCATAAATTAATTTTTTAATCCATTTAATTTCTGCTGTGTGATATGCAGTATTGTGCAGAAACCAGCAAGGTAGAATTGTTTTCCTTCAAAAGATTCAAGGAGCTGTGCATAGAGCAAGCACAAGGCTCTGAGTTCGGTTCTCTGAACTACAAAAAAGAGCTAAGTGCTGTGGAACAATCCTTTTCTACACTATGAATGTGTATTACTCTCATTGCTTAATAAAAAGCTGACAGGCAGGAAGTTAGGCTGGAAAGCCAGACTGAGCATGATGGGAAGAAGGGGGGCGGAGTAAGGAGTCGTCAGCCAGCTGCAGAATAAGCAGGATGTGTAAAAAAAGGAGGTAACAAGCCGTGAGCCATGTGGCAAAGCATAAGCAGAAATACGGGTTAATTTAAGTGTAAGAGTTAGCTAGTAATAAGTCTGAGCTATGGGCCATGCATTTGTAATTACTATAAACCTCTGAGTGATGATTTGGGGCCAAGCCATCAGGACAGAAAACATCCGTTTTCAGCTAAGTTAAGTTAGTATAGGGAAAGTTCTGATTTGGGTAGCAAGGGAACAGGTGGAATAGATTTCCTGTAGTAACACTATGAAATTTTTGGATAACGCAACGTGCAGAGTGTACATCTTAAGCCCTCACTGGAGTTAGCTATCAAATACTAACAAAAGAATATTTACAGAAAAGTTTCTCAAACTGTGGGTCGCAGCCCCATGAGAACTCGTGTGAGTGACCACACCACAGCCTTGGTTGTGAACACACACCATATGACTCTTTGTATGGTACATGCCATTGGGCCATACAACACCAGCACACACTGCCTGAAACACCCGCCCCAGACTACTGTATGTTATGAATTTCGTTGCTTTTTACTGTAATACAAAGTTGTCTGCTCTTATACATAAATAGAGTGGCTTACTTATTGAAAGTAAAGTCTTTAATATTTTCCTACCATCATTCCTCAGCACGTAAATTAGCATATTGTTGGACTGTATTAACAAATGAGCATGCCCAGCTCCTTAGTGTGCAAATTTGCTTTCTCTTTAATAATTGGTAAAATTACATGCAAAAATTTTAAAAACTGGTCAAATTTCAAACAAATATTTTAAAATTTGTTTTAAAGATGTATTTTTTTTATGTGCATCGGTGTTTTGTTTGCATGTGTGTCTGTGCACCATGTGCATGTCTGGTGCCCATGGAGGTCCAAAGAGGGTACTGGAAGGTGATTCAGTTACAGAGGGCTGTGACCTGCCATATGGATGCTCAGAAGCAAGCGTAGGTCCTCTACAGGAGCAGCCAGTGCTCTCAATCACAAAGACATTGCTTTAGAATAAAGTGAATTTATTTATGGTTTATTACCAACAAACATAGGACTACTTCATATACCTATGTACCTGAGGTCACATAAGCATTCTTTTGAGGCAAAAGGGGATCACAAGGACAGAACAGTTTAAAAATCCCTGATGTAGAAAAAACATATTTGAAATTAAATAATATACCTCTAAAGAGAAATTGCAAAAAAGTACATAATTTTTTTACTAAATGACATTTGTAGGCATATTTTGCAAGATTTGTAGGATATAACTGAAGTGTTACTAATATTAAAATTTAGAAAAGTTGAAAGCTTACATTAGAAAACAAGAAAAGGTCAAATCAATGACCCATGTTTCTGCATTAGGAAGCTAGAAAGAGAAAGAGAGCATACAGTTATCTGCCATAGACAGAAGGACAGAAATGACAAAGACAAGCCTGGAAATCGGAGGCATGGAAAACAAAGGATGGAGAAAATCAGCACAGCCAAAAATTATCTTAAAAGAGAGATCAACGAAATTGATAATGCCATCAATTAAGAGAGAGCTAGAAACTTTAAACGACCATATGAAAACCCAAAGTTCCAGACATGACAATGATGGGTCACTGTAAACAACTCTTGGGAGGAGGATAGGTTTAATGGGAGGCTTGTCAACACTTGAGGAAGAAACAGCACCCATGTTAATCTCCTACAGAATGGGCAGAGGCCACCTTTCCAGGAAGTGACAGATTCCCGACACCGAGCCTAAGGAGCAGGTTGAGAAAAGTATAGAGCAATACCCCAGTGAGTAACACGTAGAACTCCTCGGCATTTGGACCTCACTGGACTGGATCTGTAGACATAGGAAAGGTGTGAAGGTGGAGGGAATGGGAGGAGGGGAGGGAGTGAGAACTGGCATTGGTATGGAAAATGAAAAAGATAGGTTGTTGTCTTTAAAAAAATAAAATTAAAAAAAGTTCACAAAGCTGAACACTTCATGATTTTATCACGTACTAAAACGGGACACATAAACGGATGGCAGGGGAGCTGAGCACACTCCGGCTCCAAGGAGAACAGATACGCTGCCGAGGAAGTTTAGATGCTTCTTCCCACAGGATGCTTCTTCCCACAGGATGCTTCTTCCCACAGGATGCTTCTTCCCACAGGATGCCCTTTGAAAACAAACACTCGGGACCATTGCCTTCCAGACTGTTCCTAGCATCAGAAGGTCCTAAAACGTCCCTGTGTGACTTCAAGACTCAACACACAAGAAGCCCACCCAGTCTTGGGGAAGAGTTGGGTTCACAGCACCCTGATTAGAACACCTGGGTCCAAACATTTATTAACTAGGAAACTGAGCAATACAAGGAGCAAAGCAGTCCTTGTCAGGGTTTGGGTGGGCTGGGCTGGCTGGCTTCTGTGCTCAGTGTTAGCTTTAGTAGGACATGACCTTCAGTGTGGGAAATCTGAGCAGGGACGAGGTGTGCTTTTCCCTGCACATTGGAAGGCAAAAGCTAGAGTGAAGGAAACAGGTGGGCGTGAAGAGGAAGTGATGCTGAAAGTCAGTACCCAGGGGTCCAGCTGTAGCTCTGCTCCGCTGCACTGTGACCTTGGACAGGTCACTTTCTCTACAGCTCACCTTCCTCACTATGAAAGGGGCATAGTGACACCTGACCAGTCTGCTTCCTGGAGCCCAGCGAGGATTAAATTTGCCAGATTTGCAATGGAGTTGCTTTATAACGCAAACCTCAATGAATGATTATGCATCTACTGTATGCTGGCTGCTTATTATATCAGGACGGCAATCTTGCATGACCTTGTTTTCATCCGCTATGTAATTTGGGGGCGTAAGAGCATGCTCACAAATAAAAGTATTTCTCTGCTAATCATGAAGCTGGCTGACTGGTGTGTGCCACGGTTAACACATGATCAGTGAGGCCACATAAAAATAAACAAACCAGAACAATTGTTTCTTTGAGGAGAAATCGAATCCTGGGAGTCGCAGCCCTCTCCTTAACCCTTTTTTAAATCATAGGGTCTTAATTATCACCGAGCCAGGCGGCAGTGGGAGGAGGCTGCAGCCAGTAGGGAGGGCAGTGGCTGTTCTGTTAAGCAAGCAGTGGTTTTCAGACTCTTAGAGAACCCGTGGTCTACACCAGTTACACCAGACAGTGAACCTAAGCCACATTAGATACTACCACTGTATACAGACTCAGAGGGCCAGAAAATAGAGCAGTGGAAGACCACGTGGTGTTTGCTTTGCTCTTACTGTTCCCGTTAACGCTAAGGCAGGTGATACAGTTGTTAGGGCTGTTGCAACTGATGCGTTAGACTCAGGTTGGCTGCCTTCAAGTCTCGTCACTCAACAGACTGGCCTCATGCCTCCGCCTCTGTGTGGCTTTCCTGTCTAACCTTGGACTCTGTTCACACTCAAAGGTCAGCAATGAGAGCAAAGAAGCTGTGTGTAAACTTGGAGTGCCGTGGCCAAGAGAGAGTGTACTCTGTGAATGGAACTGAAGCCAATGAGTGAGTCGTTGCCACCCTCACCATTATTGCCACCAAACGTTTTTGTTTTCTCACAAAGAGTCAGGGGCATTCTTAATAAACTAGCAATAAAGTAGGGGGAAATGCAGTCTAAAAGAAAGTAACATTTACTACCTTTCTCTCTCTTTGTTGCGTGTGTGTGTGTGTGTGTGTGAGAGAGAGAGAGAGAGAGAGAAAGAAAGAGAGAGAGAGAGAGCAACTTAAAACTAAAGTGAATTAGTAACTATAACATCTATAAGAGATATATAAACCATTTTATTCATTTATTAGGGAAGATGAACAACATAATGGAAACAATGTTTGTAGCTAAGAAACTTCAGATACAAAGATTTTTTTCCAAGAAATAAATCCACAGATTTCAAGAATTCAGTTAAAATCCCAGCATGTCTTGGAAGTCAAAAAAACTGACTTCAAAGGCTATGTGGAAGAGCAAGGGAGCCAAGATTAACCAAGGTATTTAAGTCAGAAGAGTAAGGAAGAGGAATTTATTTATAGTCATGGACAATGGGACTTCTAAGCAGTGGTAGTGACATGGTGTGCACATAGCAAAGAGACAAATTCTGTTTTTATTGATTTTATTGAGCTCTACATTTTTCTCTGATCCCCTCCCTACCTCTCCCCTCCCCTTCAACCTTCTCCCATTGTCCCCATGTTCCCAATTTACTCAAGATATCTTGTCTTTTACTACTTCTTATGTAGATTAGTTTCATGTATGTCTCTCTTAGGGTCCTCATTGTGGTTTAGGTTCTCTGGGATTGTGATTTGTAGAATGGTTTTCTTTGCTTTATGTTTAAAAGCCACTTATGAGTGAATACATATGATATTTGTCTTTCTGGATCTGGGTTATCTCACTCAATATGATGTTTCCAATAAAGTAAAGATCTACTTTTGTTGTCTTATTGTTCTAGCTAGAACCTCAAGTATTATGTTAAATAGATATGGAGAGAGTTGTCTTGTTCCTGATTTCAGTGGGATTGCTTGGAGTTTCTCTCCATTTAGTTTGATGTTGACTGTTATCTTGCTGTATTAAGTTGGCTTGTGTGTAGGTATGTTCTTTGTATCCTTGCTCTCTTCAAGACTTTTATTATGAAGGGATGTTGTATTTTGTTGAAAGCTTTTTCAGCATCTAATGAGATGATCAAGGGAATACAAATTGGAAAAGAAGTCAAACTCTCACTATTTGCTGATGATATGATGGTTTACATAAGTGATCCCAAAAATTCTACCAAGGAACTTCTACAACTCATAAACACTTTTAATAACGTATCAGGATACAAGATTAACTCAAAAAAATCAGTAGCCCTCCTTTACACAGATGATAAATGGGCTGAGAAAGAAATCAGAGAAACATTACCCTTCACAATAACCACAAATGCATAAAATATCTTGGAGTAACTCTAACCAAACAAGTGGAAGACCTGTATGACAAGAACTTTTAAAACTTTGAATAAAGAAATTGAAGAAGACATCAGAAAATGGAAAGATCTTCATTAACATCTTAAAAATGGCAATCTTACCAAAAGCAATCTACAGATTCAATGCAATGCCCATCAAAATCCCAGCAAAATTCTTCACAGACCTCAAAAGAACAGTACTTGACTACATATGGAAAATCATAAAATCCAGGATAGCCTAAACAATCTTGTATAATAAAGGAACTTCTGGAGACATCACAATCCCTGACTTTAAACTCTACTACAGAACTACAGTACTGAAAACAGCCTGGTATTGGCATAAAAGAAGACAGGAGGACCAATGGAACCAAATAGAAGACCTGGTGTCAATTCACACATCTTCGTACCCCTGATTTTTGACAGAGATGCAAAAAATAAAAAATGGATAAAAGAAAGTATATTCAATAAACAGTGCTGGCATAACTGGACCTTAACATGTAGAAGAATAAAAATAGATTCATATCTATTGCCCTGCAGAAAACTCAAGTCCAAATGGATCAAAGACCTAAACATAAAGCCAGCCACACTGAACCTTATAGAAGAGAAAGTGGGAAGTACACTTGAAAACATTGGCACAGGGGAACATTTCCTAAATATAGCCCCCAATAGCACAGACACTGAGATAAACAATTAATAAATGAGACTGCCTGAAACTGAGATGCTTCTGTAAAGCAAAGGAAAATATGGGACATTTACACATGGAGTACTACACAGCAGGAAAAAATAATGACATTTTGAAATTTGAGGGCAAATGGATGGATCTAGAAAATCTCATATTGAGTGAGGTAACCCAGATCCAGAAAGATAATTATCATATTACTCACTCATAAGTGGCTTTTAAACATAAAGCTAAGAAAAACCAGTCTACAATTCACAATCCCAGAGAACTTAGACATCAATGAGACCCTAAGAGAGACATGCATGGATCTAATCTGTGTGGGAAGTACAAAAAGACAAGATCTCCTGAGTTAATTGGGAGCATGGAGACTATAGGAGAGAGCAGAAGGAGAGGGGAGAGGAAGGAGTGAGAGAGGAGAAAAAATATATATAACTCAATAAAAGCAATTAAAATTAAAAAAAGAAAACCTCCAATGAGGAAGATGGTGGTGAAGGACTGTAGAAGAAGATCAGGGACTCTGCAACTCTGCTGAGTCGAGGCTCTTCTGTGTTGAGAGTCCCAAGTGTTTGGTCAAGACTTGCTGAGTGTAGTTTTACTAGCATAGAGTGTAACCTTCACCCAATGGAGGGGGGATCTGTGAGTTATGTGTATGGCTGCACGAGCGAGAGAGGAGAGAAGAGAGAGAGCGAGAGAGAGAGTCATAATTCTCCCTAGAAGAAAACAGGTGTCTGTAACTCAAAAAGTGGAGAACCTGGCAGGATAGATCTGATACATGAGGACCTAGAGCAGAGGACATGTCTCACGGATCTTAGAGGAAGTCCTTTATGGAGGGAACGGAGTTGGATGTGTCCTAGGCTGGAGAAAGGAGGTGATGGGACATTTTGTCCAGGTCAGAGAGACAGCATGTGAAAGTAGGAGGTTAATGTAGAGTCTGGATCCCGGTACTTGTTCTATGGATAAAGTAGAAAGCTATGAAGGAACATTCCAGAACCCTGTAGCTGAGTCTAACTGCAATACCCTGGCCCTTACCCCCAATCCCAGGGTGCAATAGCCCTTGTGAAGGGCAGTGGCAACTCTGGTTATTCAATATAAATCATTTAAGTAAAAATTAAAGTTATTATCTCTGAAGTTCACATTGCAAAAAGTTTTATTCCTTAGAGATTTTCAGGCTAATTTTTGCACATTGTCATTGAAACTCAGCAGTGGATAGGAATCTAGAACCAGTTGCCCCAAAGACACAAGAAGTGTTTTCTTCTTGCCAAGGCTTCCAAAGATATTTGTAGAGACTAATTTTTGAGCAATGTAGAATAAATACCCTCAGTCTTGTCTCTCTGACTAATTGCAACCCCCAAACCCCAAAAGCACATCACTGAACCCTCATAAATCTCTGAAAAGTGGGCTGAAAGCAAAGGGAGCAAGGATCCCTGCATTCAAGAGATGTGCTCATGACGATTCCTTTAGGGATTTATAAAATCTTTTTCTCCTCTCATATGATGTGGGTGCTTGAGCAGGTCCTCTCCTGCTCAAGAAACCAAGTGACCAGCAGAAGATTCCCAAAGGACATCCAGCCAGCTTCTTTGGAAGGGAGGGCTCTAGGGGGCAAATGCTTTTACCTTTTACAAGACAGATCTTAGGCCAACACCAGCCAAGAACTGGCACCCTACTTCTCCCCAGGTACTTGGGGCAGAGCCCTATTGACCCTCTGACCTGTCATCAGGTTAGTGACAGCCAAGAGGAAGCTGCTGGCCCTGGTGTGGGGGAGGAGCCGAGGAAGCTTGGAGTTTCTAACTGGAGCATGTGGAGAAGAAGATGTTGGAATCCAGAGGCTGCAGGGCAGCATGGAGCATCACGGCGAAGCAGACAGGAGACAGGGATGCTTTCAAAGAGCATGGGTTCTGTCTGGAGTCATCGCTGTCAAGACTCTAAACACTGAACCCTCGGGAGAGACTTCCCAGCTTTCAGACAGGGCATTACACAGGCAGGAATAGCCAGATTAGCATTGTGGATGCTTAAAAAAAAATGGCCCAGTGTATGCAAGCTGAAGTTAAAGGGACTATTTAACTGTTCTCAGAATCAATTCTTTTTCTTTCTTTCTTCTTTCTTTCCTTTTTTTTTTGAAGAATTGAATAGAACTCAAAGTTTTATAGCAGAACATTTAAAACATACAATACAAGATACAACCTAAAATGATTCAGCAAATGAAGGACCAGGAAAGCCTAAAAAGCTCTCAAGGTAGAAATCTTGGATGCTGTAATCTCTGACAATGGAAAGATGACTTCATGCTTCATTGATTTTTTTTTTCTTTTTTGTCATGCTGGCCCTCAAGCATGCTAGGCCAACACTCTGCGGTGGATCTAAAGCCAAGCCACCGATGGATGTTCTGAAAGGGAACCAAAGTGCACAATATAAAAACACAACTTCTGAGATTTTCCCAGTATGCTTTTCATACCCAAACTTACATTTTAAAGGACTTCATCTCTTCTAGAGTGTTTTCCCTCTGCTGACCCCAAGTGGACAAAGAGTGAGAAGGATAGGACCAAACACACGAGGTCTCAAAAAGGGGGCGGGGATTAGATCCAAAAATGGAAACATTTCTCTTTCGTTCATGGCTGGTACCTGTAAGTAATTTGAAACTGCAGAGCAGGCACCAGGAAGGGACCAGACAATCCCCTCATGCCCACACTGTCCTGCTCCAGATGGAGGTGGGTCTCAGCTAAACCAGCCTTCTGTTTGTGGGTGGGGGTAGGAGAAAGATGGGAAGAGAGAGAATAAAAGCTTGTATTCAAATACATTAAATGAAACAAAAACAGTAAAGGCTCTTTATATCTGTAATGATCAAAGTGGGAACTAGGTGATCCCGACCAGCAAGAGAAAAGAAGACAAGGGATCTGGAGGAATCAAGTCCTTCTCCAGTGTGCTGCCCTGGTATACATGCTCTCTCAAAGGTGTTCAGACTCCAGGATGGGACTCCTTGGGAAAAACAAAAGAGTTTAGACATGGAAATCAGGAGGAGACCAGGTTGTAAATGGAATAATGGTGTTTTTACATAAAGTGAGACCAACTCATTCGCCAAGAAAAAAAAAAAAAAGCCTGGGGAATACAGGTGTGTTTCAGAAACAATAAGGGAAACACCTTGCCCTGCCCCAACATACACACAACACACACACACACATTGACACATGTACACACACACATACACATGCACACGCAGGTGCACACATGTATACACACATGCACACATATACATGCACATACACATGCACACACAAGTGTGCACATGAACACACACATGTGCATGCATGCACACAAATGCACACCCATGCACATCTAGACAGACAGGAAAACTCTCAAATGGCCAAGGAGATTAACACTGCTGTGATCATTTTCATTTCAAAGAGGGTCCACTTAAAATATTTACTCTGGTGTCTCCTTCAAGTGGGGACCACCTCGGAGAATTGAGATTTCTTTCATAAATGATTAACCACCGAGCCAGCAAGGGAGAGTTCAGAGTCCTTGTCAACGTGAGATCAATGGCAGCTGAGGTAAATCATCTCAGAAAGGGTGACGCTAGCCAATAAACTGACGCTCAAGGCTGCAGGAACCCAAGTGCAGAAAGAGGAGCACAGGTAATCTCTAGGACATGGAGGCGGGTGCTGTTTTTCCCGGGGTGTGTTACTGGTTGCCTCAGAGAACTGAGACCATGTCCTGTCACCCACTCCAGTGTGTCCTCACTCCATTCTCAGGGCCTGCACTGGATTTGACAGGTAGTGTGTGTGTATGTGTGTGTGAGAGGGGGGGTGTCCATCCATCCACCTCCTGGACCCTGTTTGCTCATTATGGAAGCTACGGTTTCCTCTCAGATGGGCGGTATCAAGCCTGTTGTCATATGTTATGTGATGATGTTAGCTCCACTAGGAAATTACACCCTGAGAATGCCCCAGGGCAGGCTAATACATACAAATAGCCATTTATCAGAGGCAACCCATAATCTCCTCGTTGCCATGACCCATCCTGTAATTTTCCCTTAGCTGACAAGCTACGAATGAAGAGTGTACTCAGATTTCAGTTATGAGATTTAAAATACAAATGTGGCTATAAAAAAGCCAAGCCCTTTGAAAAGAAACTGGGGAATTTCCATGTTAAATTCTAAGGACTTTGGTCCATCTGCTTTGTAATCAGGCAAAGATCCTGAGACAGTTGGCCTGGCCCCCCACACCAAGTCCTCCCTGCCAACACTGCCAGCTTTCTCCTTTGTCCTCTGCTCTGGGTCTTCTCTCACCCCCAACACTTACAGTTCTCTTACCCATGTGCATAGGCTACCCCTGCAAGCTAGGAACCTCCCTGTGCTCGGGGACAACATGATATAAGTTTTACAGCCATGGAATACTTTTATCATAAAAATTAACTGGGCGTCAATGTGTGTTAGCGTCATACTGCTGTGTTCTAGAGACCTTACATCTGCACTCCCATTTCATAGAGGAGACTAGGGGCCAGAACATGATGCTAAAGGTTACGGGTAGGAGTTGGAGCCAGGATTTGAATCAAGACCAACAGTGCGGATCAGCTTCTGGTGGCAACTGTAACAACAGCAAATAGGGTGGTTTTAAAGATAGAAATAGGTTCTGTCATGGTTCCAGAGGCCAGACATCTGAAGATAAGATGCAGTCAAGGAATACACTCTTTCTGGAAGAGCTAAGAGAAAATCGGTCACTGGCTGCTTCTAGCTTCTAGAGGTCAGCCGTGCATTCTTTAGTTTGTGAGCACATCACTCTGCTCCATCACACAAACACACACACACACACACACACACACACACACACACACACACCAACCTCCACCACCTGCTCTGTGTGTTCTCTCTCCCTTTCTCACCCATAAAGACCATGTGATTACCCTTGAGCCTGCTCAGATAATACGAGGTGGACTCTCGCTGTCCAGGTGAGAGATTCCCCATCTTTATCTTGTCTTTTGTTGTATATGGTTGCACTCACCTGTTTCAGGTGTTTGATAGAGGTAACTTTAGGGGATTCTTTTAGCCCACCACAGGCTGCAAAGGTGTCAGAGTCCCACAACCAGAAACTCTCTCACTACTCATACATAAGACATCCTTGAGTTTGGGGAACCAGATGTGGGAACTTTCAAGCTTGCAAAGATCAAGTTACTCCTCAGTCCACCTTCATAGACATCATATTCCCAGGGACCCCAAAATCAGAAATTCCTTTAGGCTTAAGCTTGAGAGCCTCATAAAGAAACGAAGACACAGGAGGACAATGCTCATCACTGCATCTCAGATGGGCACACTCGACGACCTTAGTTCATCACCACATCCCAATTGGGCTCACTTGATGGCCTTGGTGCCTCAGAGTCACAAAAGGGCAGACACACAGCAGGCCACATCCCACCACCTCTTCATGTACATGGTTGCAATGCCATAGACAGTGGCTTTGAAATGCCCTTGAGTCAATTCCTTTCTGAGGTTTTCTCTATTGGGCACAGGAGCAGTTGGATGGGGGGAAAAATGAAGCACATAATTAATTATGTGTACATCTTTCTACATAATAACTTTGACATGCTAATTATCCATAGAAGTCAATCATCCAGAAATCCTTTTATATGTGGAAATTGTCAAATCCACCTCCCTAATGCCTCTGTTGTTACCATACCCCCCCCCATGACTTGGATCTCTCCAAAATAATTCTGTTTTGTTTTCTCATACCAGAAAAGACTTTTCTGTAACCTTTTAAAGATGCTTTTTTTTCCAAAGAATTTTGCGTCAACATTAGAGGACATTTTTGAAAACATGAAAAAGAAAATCGTCTGTAATCCCAGCAACGTAGCAAAGACCAGTTCTCACGCTGGACGAGGGGCTAACCGACTGAACATCACAGCACTCTTGCTTCAGCAGCTGGAGGCAGTACACAGAAGAGAAACTGGAAAATACGTGCTTTTCAGTCGTGAGGCGGAGATGTGTGGCGGGATTTGACTGAAGCACTTAGGTACCCTGGCAACCCTCTTCCGAGTAAATAGATTCTCATTGTACATTAGTGCCTGACTACGTTAACGGATGAGAGAACATAAGCAGACAACAGCCTGGAAAATTCCGAGGTACTAGAAAGATTCATTTGGACTCATTGAAGAGTCAAGGCCAGGTCCACAAGGCGGGGGGGGGGGGTTCTTGGTGAAGGTTTTGCATTTTCCAGCACAGGAGATCTTTCACAGGGCTCACATGGACTTTCAAATCGTCTTTTCTCACCATCTATCGACTCAGTGGAAGCCAACTTTAGGATTATGAGGAAATACTAGAGCTATAGTACTCTGCCTGCCCCATACTCCCAAGGAAGATACTAACCTAGAGAAGATAAATCAAACCCAAGTGATTGTTTCCTATTTATGAACATTGTCAAAAAACATAATGAAGATGATAACAAGTTAATAGGGGAAATTGTAAGGTGCATGGGTTATCCTGATGGTGGGATCTCACTCATTCTTAAAACACAGTACTCAACACACTCTTGGGGTGCTCTTGCGATGCTCTTGGCTGTCACCATTAAGACTGGCAGCCGTTCATTCGCTCTAAGTTGCAGAGGAGCAATGCAGAGCCCTTCCCACTGCTCTGTGTGGAGCAGCGGTTCTCAGCCTTCCTAACACTGCTACCCTTTACTACAGTGTCTCAGGTTGTGCTGCCCCCCGGCTATACAAATCTTTTTGTTGCTACTTCATAACTGTAATTATGCTACTGCTATAAGTTGTAATGCAAATTTCTGCTAAACAGGACATCTGATATGCAATCCCCAAGGGAGTCTCAACCCACAGGTTGAGAACCGCTAGTGTGGAGGCCCCAAGAGTAGAAAGCCGTCAGTCTCAGATGGTGACTGTGGGTCATGTGACAAATGAACGAAGCTCATCAGCTTTCCTGGAGCACCTCAGTCCTTGAATTACGCACAGGGTGACTCCAGGGTGTGCTGGAAAAAACTGGGTCTCCTTGTTTGGATCACAGTATGCCAAAGGGAAACCGAACGGTAGAGAGGAAGTAAATTCACAAACAATTCCACCGAAGGGCATCATCAGGTAAAACTCACAGCAAATACGATTAAAGGAGGTGGGTTCTGCCTACTTTTTGTTTATTGAAGCTAAGACAACAGGGTGATGCATGGAAAACGCCTGGGCTAGAAAGGGAAGGAGACTCAGGACCTCTGTGTTAATGTAGGAGAAGCAGGGTACCACTGTCCTCTCCAATGTCCTCATGTTTAAAACGGGTGCCGTAGCTGGGTAGCTAAAAGGCAGTCTTCACCTGTCAAGATCTGACACCTGGTTTATAGCAGCAGAGGCAGGAAACAGGGAACTCTGAGCACTGACTTGGTATCCAGCTCTACACTGGCTAACATGGAGAACACACCGGAGAGACTAGTGTGTGTTTCTGTTGACCCCCTATATCTCACCTGGAGTTATCTTCAGAGTCAGAGGCACATCAAATTCAGGGGGCTCTTGAGAATGTAGACCTCCAACCATTGGATGGGACTGGCCTGGGGTGTGGCCTCTGGGCTTTATGCTTCCTGCTCACAAGCACCTAGCCACTTCCCCCTCCCCAACGCCTCTCAGGTTTTTAAGATTCTAAAACCAGGTCTCATCATGTACTCCAGGTGAGTCACAAAGTCACTCCAGAGCTCAGGCTGGACTTTAACTCCTGATTCTCCTGCCTCCACCTCCCAAGAGCTAAGGTTACAGGTTGGCACCATTATTTTTTCTTTTGCCTTTCTTTCATTCTTGCTCAAATCTTTGAAAAATTTCCTCCATGTATATACTATATCTTAATCCTATCTGTCCTTCACTCCCCTATTCCAACTCCGGCAGGACCCTCCCAACTTCATATCCTCTTTTTATATTATGTATTCAGTAGTTTTGCAAAAATGTTTTAACCTAGCGAGTCAATTAGTGTTGCCCAATTGTGCACAAGTGTGAGGTTTTCCTCTGGGGCTTGGGGAGCCTGCCAATGACCACACCCCCAAAGAAAAGGAACTGCCTCCCCTAGCAGCGGGCATCAGGTGTTGCAGCTGTTAGCATCAGGTGTTGCAGCTGTTAGCATCAGGTGTTGCAGCTGTTAGCTAAGAGCGAGGCCTCAGGAGCTGATGTGGGAGTGTCATATATCAATCTGTTGATTTCATTGGTTAATTAAATAAAGAAACTGCTTGCCCTGATAGGTTAAAACATAGGTGGGAGGAGTAAACAGGAGGAAGAGGAAGTGAGGTAAGACTCCTCAGACAGACGTGAGATAGCTCTGCTCTCAGAGACACAGGCGATGAAGCTCCGACTCAGGATGGACGTAGGCTAGACTCTTCCTGGTAAGCGCACCTTGGGGTGCTTACACACATTATTAGAAATGGGCTAGTCCAGGTGCAAGAGTTAGCCGAGAAGAGGCTAGATATAATGGGCAAGTAGTGTTTAAAAGAATACAATTTGTGTGTTGTTATTTAGGGCATGAGCTAGCAGGCAGCTGGGGTGCTGGGGACACAGCCCCACCGCACTTATTTCAACAAGGAGCCCCACCTCACTCCATGTTGGTCTTTTTGTTGTTATTTTGTTTTGGTTTGTTTTTCAAGAAAGAGTTTCTCTGTGTAGCCTTGGCTGTCCTGGAATTCACTCCGTCGACCAGGCTGGCCTTGAATTCACAGAGATCCTTTTGCCTCTGCCTCCCGAGTGCTAGGGTTAAAGGTGAGCACCACCACCACCTGGCCCCAGCTTGATCTCTCCAGTGCCGCCATTTCTGGCTGGCTCTGTTCTTTCCAATGGCATAAATTCTGGTCCCAGATCTTCTCTCACCCCCACCCCATACAAATAATCGGCTCCTTTCTTATTAGATTTGAGAGCATGTCCAGGAGCCACAACCATCCAGGGGTTGTCTCTCTTTCACAGGAACTGTCAAACTGCCTTCTTCTGGATCAGTCATCTCCATGGCAGAAGCGCTGTCTGAACAAAACTCCTTAAGCAGACAGTACTCTTTGCCCTCTGCCAGCCTCTCTGTGCCAGCCAATGCCTTTCTCACGCAGCCGTCTGATTGTGTCTTGTGTGAATTGTGGCTCCTTGAAAATCTGTGTCTCATTGATATTAGTGGCCCTTTGAAGGTGGCTGTGCGAGCTCCCCAAGGTTCCCAGGGAACTCTGCATTCCTTAACTCTGTAGACAGCCAACCCCTTCCTTGAACACCTTCCCCACGTCACAGTGCTGCCACCAGGCCTGGCCCTGGGGTCTGAGCATACTGGCTAGGGAGAGCTGCTGTGGTATTGCCTTCCCTAGAGCCCTTTCCACCAGGACTTAATCTTCACAGGTCCGCATCTTCACAGGAACCGTGAGTGGTCGGGTTTCTCATTCTATGCTATATAACTCAGTGTTTGAAACTAAATCCAGAGTCTCCTATTTACTTCAGGTAAAACTCATTTTGTTGATGCTTTAGAACGCTGCTTCCACTAATTGAGGTCCTTGTGGAGTGCGACTCTGTCACCCACCTGACTAGTTGTCAGTCCCCCTCGGTACCATCTGGAAATGGTTCAACAAGCACTATCCACACCCACGTAAGTATTTGAGAATGTATTTTTCAAGGGAACAGTGTTAAGTAGAAGACACAGAACCATCATTTTTACAAACACAAAGCACTCGGTTACAATGTATTGTTCCTGGGTTTCTAGGCTGGCAGTAGACTGCCATCAAGAGTCTCAAGTTGAGCCCGGTGTGGTGGTACATGACTTTAACACCAGGACTCTAATGGCAGAGGCAGGTTTTTGTGAATTCAAAGCCAGCCTGGCTTACAAAATGATTTCCAGGCTAGCCAGGGCTAGCCTCTAGCTTCAGTTGCTTCACTATTTGCTATTTGGCTTGTGTTGGAGGCATCAACCTGAGATTCCCACCCCATCCCCATGCAGAATCAGTTGCTTTCTAAAGGCATCATGGAGTATGCTAACTCATCTTCATGGTCATCTCGATTGGATTTAGGATCACCTAGGAGATTGAGGAGGCACATCTTTGGGTAGATCAGAGGAGGCATTTCCAGCGAAGAGACATTGAGAGAGTAAGACCCACCCGCCTCACACTGAATATCAGTGGTACCTTCTCATGGGCTGGGGCTCAAGGCAGAACAAAAGGGGAAGAAACAGAACTCCAGCCTGGCACTTATAGATGCTCAGAAAGCGTTGTGGATCCTTGGTCATCATGTTGAGTCTTTACTCCTCTATTTCAGTAAACAGTCGCTAACTACCTTTTTGTTAAATTAGCCTGGAACCTACACAGAGCCCAGCACCAAGCCTCCCTGCTGGTGGTTTCTGAAATAGACAGCCCACTTTTCAAAGAAGCCCATCTCTATCTGTTTCTTAAGCCTTTTGGCATAATCCATCCTGGCATTCATCTCAAGGTCTATGCCCCAGTGGTAGCAACCAGGTTCTGCCTCTGTGGTAACCAAGCCTGGTAGTACATTGACTCTGCAGCTAGCATGTCTGAGCCCATAAAACATGAGTGAGGATTCTTATTATCTATGTAACTTAGTTAGCTAGTGTCTCAAGGGGGATGTATAGCACTACCTCTATCTGGGAGCTTCTGATGTCGATAACCACTTGCTTTTTAAGCCTCCTTCCCTCTCATCCCTGCTCTATGCTAAGCCTGTCCTCTGACACATGGTTATTACCACAGGCGTGCGCCCCTATAGAAAGGGTTACTAGATACCCTCAGGTCCTTTATTTTTTTCAACCATATCAGACAGGCACAACCTTTCTTGCTTAGCGACCTTTAACAATCTGAATTAAGAGTTCAGCTTCACTCTGTCATCCAAAGGCACCCATTACCATGCAGATTTGGAGTCACAAACATGGCGTAGCTATCATAGTCGCTGTCCTTCACCATCCTTCGGAAAAGCACTGAGTGCTCCTTCCCGGGTATCTGCTCTCCTCTGGCTTGATCAGCGTTGGAAGGACGCTGACATACTCAAAGAGGGAGAAAGGTCTAACTTGTAGAGAGCATGACATGGGGAAACTGAGGCAGGATAAGGAAGCACCCTGGCTGTGACAACGATGAGGAGTTGTTACCAGTCCTGGGACAAAAGGGGTAAGGTATGATTGCTGAACTCTGCGTTCCTACACAATGCTTCTCATGTATCAAGCCAAAGAGAAGGCTTGAGAGCCCAGGGACTCAGCTATAGTCATCTTCCTGGGCCTAAAGAAAAGCAGAAGGTCAGAAAACAAACCAGAAAAGCAGGTGGGAGATGTCCAGCACAGGGCTACAGTTTTGGATAAGCATATTTTTCCCGCTCCCTCTCCTAAAGTTCATTTTGAAATTTGTCTCTCGCCAAACATGTTCATCCTAATTTCTTGAGAGCTGACTTCGTGCCAGGAGCCTGCATCCAAATATACCAGCTCTGCTTTAGAAGACCAAATCCTGATTTTGGATGGCATCAAACAGCCAGCTGTTCATCTCTCTTCTTCTACCTCTTCCAAAATTACAAGCCTGGTGGGGAGGTGAGGTGAGAAGGTGTGGATTGACTTGTGGGATCTGGGGAATTTCTCCACCAGCGCTGCATCAGAGTCAGGGGCTCACAGCTATGTAGAGATGCTCTTACGACTCTCGAGTGTACAGGTATCACTTTATCCTAGGCTAACAGTCAGGGGGGTCATCACAGCTGGCAGAGCGATCTATGGTGGGGGGAGCTCCTGCCCCCTTATGCTTGTGTCTGATCCACCCACCTGCAGGCTGTCCCTCTCTTTCAAAATATTTATCTCCATCTTCACTGCTTCAGCCATACTAGTCACACCCAGTCTTTGTTCTTTCTGCTAAAGACAGTGGGAAACTTACATCCTTGCTGGAAAGACCAAGAGAATATTTGAGGGGAGCGAGGCAGAGACAGTATGTGCATCTATTTGAGATGCATTATAGTTATGGGAATGTATATCATGTGTGTGCACACATATTTATTATTTTTAACTAAAGGAATTGTCACTTTTTAAATTGCATAAGGTAAGTATAATAATTAAAAACTTGGAAGAAAAGAAAATATTTCTAAAAGGTTTACTAGTCAGGTAGACAAATGGAAAAAGGTATTATATAAAAGTATATAAATTTATATTGCTAAATATATCCTAGATCAGCAGTCATCAGTCTTCCTAAATATATCCTAGAGTGCTCCTCAGTCTTCCTAAATATATCCTAGAGTGCTCCTCAGCCTTCCTAAATAATCCTAGAGCTGTGCTTCTCAGCCTTCCTAATGCTGCAGCCCTTTAATACAGTTCCTCATGTTGTGGTGACCTCAACCATACAATTATTTTTGTTGCTGCTTCATAACTGTCATTTTGCTACTGCTATGAATTGTATTGTAAGCATCTGTGTTTTCTCCTGGTCTTAGGTGACCTCGGTGAAAAGGTTATTTGATGCCCCCTCCCGTGGAGCTGCTACCCAAAGGCTGAGAATCACTTTCCTGAGAAGGTGTTACCTAAACAGTTTGATCAAGACCAATCAAATATTGTTTAAGGTTGCCTGCCCCTGACTTGGCCCGAGCACATGGCTGTTGATAGCAAATGCTACTGTCAGCCTAAGCCAGAGAAGCTTCTCTTTGCTGTGGAAGGAGGTGAGTGTAGGGACACAAGCCTGCTCAGGGTGCAGAGGCTAAGGAAAGGTGTGTGCCCAACCATAAGCAAAACATTTATACCATGGTCTCTATGGTTCGGGAGAACGCCATGGAAGATGGGGGAGAGAATTAAGGACTAGACCATAGGAAGGGGAGCTATGGATTTTTATATACTGTGTGAAGATATAATGCTGTGATTGGCTTAATAAAAAACCAAACGGCCAATAGCTAGGCAGGAGAGTATAGGCGGGTCTTCCAGGCAGAGAGAGAGAACTCAGGGAAGAAGAAAAGCAGAGTTGCCAGTCAGAGGTGGAGGAAGCAGGACAAACCTCCAGAAATAAGGTAACGAGTCATATGAAAGAAGGTAGACTTAATTTAAGTTATAAGAAATAGTTAGGAACAAGCCTAAACTAAGGCCAAGCTTTCTTAATTAATAACAAGTCTCCACGCCATTATTTGTGGGCTGCCCATCCAAGAAAGTCTGAAGAGAAAGCTTACTTACTACAGTGGAATGTCAGGTGCTGGGCAGGATGCAGGCCCTCCAACCACAGCTTCACCAGTGCTCCTGCACTGAGCTGCCGAAGAACAGGCCTGTTAACATCCAGCCGTGGATGGGGGGTGGACTCAAGAGGCCAGGTTGGTTCCTCCTACTGAACTAGTAGCCCTTGATAGATTCTGAGAATTGAGAGTTACTGTCACTAGTCAAGTAACCACTGGTGAGCCTACCGAGCTATGAAGGAGAACTACAAACCCATAATGAATTAACTGCTTTTTGTTGCTGTGATAAAACACTGTGACCAAGAGAAACTTCTGGAAAAAAAGAATTTATTTTGGCTTGTTTCCAGAGGGAGAGTCCGTAATGGTGGGAGAGGCATGGCAACAAGAGACCAGAGCAGGAAGCTGAGAAATCACACCTCAACCACTCAGAGGGGAGTAGAAAGAGACTTGGAAGTGGGGTGAGCTAAGAATTCTCAAAACCCACCCTAGTGACACTTCCTTCAGCAAGAATGCGCCTCATAAATGTTCTTTAACTTCTCCCACAAAACATATCATCTGAGGACCAAGTGTTCAAATACTTGAGCCTATGGGGGATGTTGTCATTCAGATCTACACACACCATCACACAGATGGCCCTGGTTTAGTTCACTAGATAGCAATACAAAATGAAAACCTGACTATTGGAAGGGGGATTGTGAGGAAGGGAGGAGAGTGATGGGGTGGGAGGCAGGATAAGGGGCAAGAGTAATCAGGATGCAATGTATCCATATATGAGAATGCCAAAGAACAAAAGTATATATGTGTGTGTGTATGAGACAGGGTTTATCTGTGTTGCCCTCACTGTCCTGAAACTTGACTGGTCTTGAACTCACAGAGAGAGATATGCTTGCCTCTCCCTATCTACAGAGTGCTGGAATTAAAGGTGTACACTACAATACCCAGATAAATAATATATTTTTTAAATGTATTTGATTGTTAGCGTTTTGCTTGC
>NW_026067977.1:3039232-3060875 GCF_014885135.2 Alexandromys fortis
GAGAGAGAGAGAGAGAGAGAGAGAGAGAGAACGAGAGCACTGGAGATGGCCGAGGCTTTTGAAACCTCAAAACCTGCCCCATGACGCACATCCTCTAACAAGGCCACACCTCCTAATCCTTCCCAAACTGTTCTACCCACTGGGGACTGAGTGTTCAAATCTATGAACCTGTGGAGGCCATTCTCATCCAAACCATGGCAAGTGGGCTCTATAAGAAAGGTAGCTGAATATGAGCCTGATAAGGAGTAAGCAGCATTCCTCTGCTTCAGTTCCTACCTCCAAATTCCTGTCTTGAGTTCCTGTCCTGACTTCCACTATTGGTGAACTAACACTTGGAAACATAAGATGAAATAAACCCTCTCCTCCCCAAGTTGCTTTTGGTCACGGTGACTATGATAGAAACCACAGGAGAACAATGATCTGCAGATGATTCATTCTGTCCAAACATCTTGATCACATATCACAGCAAAACGAGGTCTCTGGCCACCCAGCCCAGTCAAAGTGGTCGGTGAGCCTCTGGTTCCGTGAGAGACCCTGTCTCAAGGCAGTTAGGTACAGAGCACCAGAGGAAGCTTGCCCTCCTCCTCTGACTGTTTGTAATCTCACACACATGCACCCCTGCACACGCATGTGCACACACACACACACATCCTCACACCCCACAACTCTTTCTGCCAGTAATAGAAAACCTTCTTTTAAATCTTACTAGAATATGGCAGATTAATTTCTTAGGATCTTAGTTAACATTTTGTGATTCTGCAGTTTAGTGTTCTGCCTTTCAACTTAGGGTGTTTCTTGTCGCTGTGGTTAAATGGTTTATTTGGGGGCTGGGAACTGAGATAGTCCCCGGCTGGTGGCCTTTGGATTTAAAGGCTGTCATAAGTGAGAGGGTGTCCACGGAAGATGTGGGTGGAAGCAGAGAGGCGTCAAGTGGCACGGGCTGGTTTTATTGAAGTTTGGCTGTGGTAGCCCCATTTCTCTTTGCCCTTGCAAACTAATCAGGCTGGGTTTTAATATTTAATATTTAAGATAACCAATTTCAAAATTTGCTGAATACCCTTGTTTTGGAAAGTTTTAAAGAAGAGACTTAATATTATTTCCAAAATTATTTTAAGAGCACAAATAAAAATATAAGGAGTTTCTATTGATAGCATACTATCCTCTGCCAGCACACAACATTCTGTTCTTGAAAATCTTCAGGGTGGGTTATCAGAAGGGCAGGGACTTGGGATAAAGCTGCCAATCACAGGAAGAATTTCTTTCCCTTACAGGAAGCTTCTTTCTCATTTTAAATCCTCTGAAATTATGGAGTCGGTTCTACACTAAAATTATATAGGATAATCTGCTTTACTTAAAACACACTCTCCTTGAACTTTGATCCTATCTACATTAGTCAAGTTGATACAAAGGTAGGATAAGGTTGAGCATGGTGACACACGCCTTTAATCCCAGCATTCAGAAGATAGAGGCAGGAGGATATCTATGAGTTTGTGGCCAGGCTGGACTACATTGTGAGTTCTAGGCCAGCCAAGGCTACACAGTGAGACCCTGTCACGTCACCGAGCAGTAGAGGCACACACCTTTAATCCCAGCACTCCTGAGGCAGAGGCAGGAGGAACTCTGAGATTGAGGATAGCATGACCTACAGAGCAATTTATAGGACAGCCAGGGCTACACGGAGAAACCCTGTCTCAGAAAGAAAAAAGGTAGCAAAGGAGGTCCATGGGTGCTGGCTCACTCTGTCTGTGTCCCTGCAGTTGGACGACATGACCTGTCACAATGCCCTGGGTCTTTAGCAATGGAGCTAGCTGGAATCTGAAGCTTGTACTACATTGTTGGTAATCATAGCAACAAAACCCAGACCTAATTCAATTCCTGCCTAGGATGAATCAACACACCACAAAAATTGCCTTCCATCAGTCTTGTTCAGTTCCCAGCAATGGCATTGACCTGAGCCTCGGCACGCTGTCTTTTGTGTATAGCTCGTGAGTCATGCAGGGTTTACTGTGACTCACGCACTGATCCTCAGGGTGGTTTTAACGGGGCAATGGGACTTAATGGAGGTCTTTACTTCATTAGGAGTGTGCCCCTACAGACGGCTCTTAGACCCAAGGTTTTCTGCTCGCTTTCTAAATGTGACCACTCGCTCCTCTTATCCATCTTTTTGGCCATGATGTGTAGGCATTGTCATCCTTACCAGAAGCCAAACCAAAAAGGCCTCCTAGTCTTTTGGATCCTGAGCTTCTAAATACTGAACACCAAATAAAACGTTTCTTGAGCTTGGGAATGCAGCTCAGTGGTACAACACTTGCCTAGGATATAACATGCTAGATTTCATTCCCAGAACCACAAAAACTACTTTCTCTTGAATAGTTAGCTGCCTCGCTTCATTACAATGATGAAAAAGATAATACACAACTGTTCTACATACAACATGCGACCTTCATAAAAAACACACATGTATACACACATGCACACACACAATACATGTAACAAAGAACTTTGAAAATTTCAAGTGAGATGAGAATGAAGAAACATGTTATATACAGAATAAAGATAGTTATATTTTCATTAGAAAATATAAACGATAATAAATGGATAAATAAATAAACATATCTCTTTCCCCTGGTGCTCGAATAAGAATGAAGGCAACTGCCAACTTGGACTTCCACAGCCAGGGCACATCTTCCAAAAAGGAAAGCCAGGGCATCTTCAGAAAAACAATGGGTAAGAAAATTAGTTCAGTGCCCACTGATTTACCCTGCAACAAACATTAATGGGCTTCAGACCAAAGAACAAGTTACCAAATGGAAGCTCCAATCTACAAATCAAATGAAGAACTATGGAAAGGATAAAAAGACTACTTCTGAGCGATAAAGATAAACAGAGTGCTGATGGATCTCAAAATGAGAACCATTTAAAGAAGGCAGACAACTAAACGGGACCTGCTACCTGGTTGTGTTCATACAAGATTCTAAAAGTGCACTATAGGCTCTAGCAACTGGAAGATCTGTGGCTTCATGTGGGGTGAAGAGGATGCAGCATCGGGGGCACAGGTGACAGAGGCTTGCAGATGTGCTTATTGTTTTGAATGGAGGGAAAGACCAAGGCTGTACACACACTTCAAATCTCATTATGGTTTTTCTCATTATGAAATTCCTGGAGAAATTTTTAAGAGTTAACATAGCCTCCCAGTAAGGTTGGAAAAGGAGTAAGGTCAAAACAAAATCACAGTGATGTGCTAGTAGACAACTATCAGAATGGAGAAAAAAAATATTTAAAAATTTTATTTTTTTAAAAATTTAATACATTAATTTATGTGTAGTAGTATTTTATCTGAATGTGTGTATGTGACCATGTGTGCCACTTGGATTCCCTGGAAACGGGGTCACAGATCCTTTGAGTCACCACGTGGGTACTGAGACTCAAACCCAGGTCCTTTGCAAGAGCAACAAGTGCTCTTAACTGCTGAGTCATTTCTCCAGCTCCTTAAAGATGTGTTTTTAATTGCATCTGTGGGTGTATGTCTGTGTGGGGTATGTGTATTTGAGTGCAGATGCCCATGGAACTCTGAAGAGGGCACCAGACCACCTAGAGATGGAGTTCCTGGACGGGGTGAGCCACTGGACATGGGTACTGGGAAGAAAAGCCAGTTCTTCTGCAAGAATAGCACACTCTCTTAACAGCTGAGCCACCCCTCCCGTCCCTAAAATGAGTTGTTAAGCTAATGATAAATGTTACTGAAAACATGGAGCGACTCAGTGTTGGTGGAAATACAAAATGGCATAGCTACTTTGTAGAATTCTGGAGGTTTCTAATCAAACAAACAGCAGTCTCTCTCTTAGTCATCTACTCAAAAGAATGGAATGTGCATACTTAGAAAATACCTGTATGTGTATGCTACCCCAGGTTCGTTAGCTATATTCACAATGTCAGAAACCAGAAGTCACCCAAACATCTGCTAATTTGTGACTAGATTAAAAACTCACCTCATCTATATGGTATAATTCTATTAAATAATAATAAACGAATTTCTAATGGACCTACACAACTAACAAGCTTGGCACGATCCTACATAATCCTAGGATGAGATAAACCATTTACTCTTTAACATATGTGGAATCTAGCCCATAATAATATATGCAAACAAATTTGCATGTTCATGTAAAGCATGCAAGAAAGAAAGCAAGAAAAGCTCAATATAAAGGAATGAAGAAGGACTGAATACAGGTGATGGACAGCAGTTATGACAAAGGATAAAAAGCTAATTAATTGGTTTTATAATTCAGTTGTGTATTTTTTGTTTTGATGGTAGATAAGTACACAAATATATTTGACGATAAATTACCACAAGTGTAAAATTTAATGTGAAGCCCCACAGTTTTATTTTCTTATGTTTATGTGTATGGTTGTATACAAGTACACTATGTAGGCACTGCAATCCCCATAGAGGGCAGAAGGATTCAGACACTCTGGAACTTCCATTTACAGACAGTTGTGAGCCAACCGCATGGGTGCTGGGGATTGAACCTGGTTCCTCTGGAAGAGCAGCCAGTGTTCTTACTCACTAAGCCACCTCTCCAGCCTACATCTTCTGTTCTGAATCTTAATTCTAACTATAAAGAAATTCAATTTGTGGTTTTTTATTTATTTGACAAGAAAGTTATAAAATTAAAAAGAAAGAAAAACCATATTAGACTAGGAGTAGAGAGAAAGATAGTTAAGAGTGAGTGCTTGCAGAGAACCCGAGTTCATGGGCGTCAGGAGGCTGAGAACTGCCTGTAAGTAACTCCAGGGAGATCTGATGTCTCCACCAGCAGCTACAGTCCTATACATATTTCCATAAGCACAAGCACACAAATCAAATCAACTTCAAAAGATTAAAATATAGCTGACTTTAGAGTACATGAAATGGGAGAGACTGAGTTTGTACTGTACACAAAGAAAGGTACTATTTGTTTTTTATGATTGGGGAGGAAGGTGTTTGTTTGAGACAGTGTCTCACTATGTAGCCCTGGCTGTCCTCGAGTTCCGCCTGCCTCTGCCTCCCAAGTGCTTGGATTAAAGGCGTGCACCACCATGCCCAGCCTGAGAGCCTCTGTGTGTAAGCCCCGAAATGCTCACAGACTTGCTCAGCTCTAAAGTAAATGTGTCAAATTTATTTTTCTTTGTTGACAATGCCACGTGCACATTTTGAAATAGTACACCTGCTCAGTGTGCACCTTTAAGTGTGTGTTTTACTGACTTAAACAGCAGTGTATAAACAAAATGTGGCCCAGGGAAGTCATCTTGAGAAGAAAGCAGGAGAGATTTTTCTGCTGTGTGATTCTCTGTCTTGCATCACAGAAATAAATGTGTCTTATATTGATATCTATTTCTGAACACCCACCATACTCTGAAACTAACGACTATATTTCTAAGCTGCTACAAAACTTCCAAGCCAATGGTTTGGGGGTGGGGGTTAAACCCATTTGTGAAAAGAATATCTAATTTGAATTAGAAGAAAACCTACTTAATGAAGTTTAACAAAACCTTGGCATATTTGATGAACAAGGTAGGAAATGGAGATTATAAAGTGGATAAAGGAATTATGGGATGTTAGAACCTTCAGAGAAGTTTTTTCTTATGACATGTACTTTATTCTCTAATAAAAATAAATAGCCAGGCAATGGTGGTGCAGGCCTTTAATCCCAGCACTTGGGAGGCAGAGGTAGGCAGATCTCTGTGAGTTCGAGACCAGCCTGGTCAACAGAGCTATTTCCAGGACAGGCTCCAAAGTTACAGAGAAACCCTGTCTCAAAAAACCAAATAAATAAATAAATAAATAAATTAGTAAGTAAGTAAGTAAGTAAATAAATAAATAAATGGCCTTCTACAACACTGCGTATTTGACTGTGATGAAGGGTTGAAGACACTCTTATTAGTGTGTTTTTAGTGAAGATAAATAGGTAGTTATGGCTACCACTATGGTATAGACTTTTAGGCATGTTTCGTCACAAAAGGTTTTTCTCTTAAAGATTATATATATATTTTAATTATGTGTGTGTGTCTACATGATTGTATGCAACATATGTGCGATGCCCTTGGAGACCAGAAGAGGGCATGAGATTCCCTAGAGCTGGAGTTACAGGAACTTGTGAGCCAACTGATGCAGGTAATAGAAGCTAAAGAGATTTTCAGGAAGAACAGCAGATGCCCTTAACCACTGAGAATCTCACCAGCCCCCATGAAAAGTTTTAATTCTGTACCTATGATTACTACTAATGGCATGATATTGGTCTATATCAATGTTTTAGAATGTTTTAAACGAGCTTTTCAATGTTAGGAGTGAGTGCCTCCCTGCAAATGGCTGTCCCAGCCCCCTACAATCAGACTCCCACCCCGTGTAAGGAGTGAACTACACACAAGGGCTGGAAGTGCTGGGAGCTGCACATGTCTTCTTGCTGCAGCAGACTGCACGTTGCCACTGTTGAGACCGTGTGGATGGCGAGCTGCAACAGCTATAGGAGTATAAGACTCTTCTTTTCCTCTGAAGAAAAGAAAAAGGTAAATATGCAAAGCGTAATAACAAAGTCCTTACCATTTGAGATCAAACCAATAAGTAACAATAAAGGAAATTATTTACCAGGCAAGAGAGTGGAAAACACGGGCATAGCCACAGCAGAGTGGGATACACGAGTGCCATGTTTCATCTTCTGAATGTTCTTTTTGCTTTTCCATTTTTGCATTTTCTGTGTTTGGATGTTTTGCCTGCTTGTGTATCTATGTACATGCGGTGCCTTATGCTGAAGGAGGCCAGAAGAGGGCCTCAGATTCCCTGTAATCTGCAATTACAGGCAGGTGTGAGCTGCTTGTGGGAGCTGGGAATTGAACCCAGGTCCTCTTGATGAGCAGCCAGCACTCTTAACCACTAAACCATCTCTCCAGCCCTAACCTTCTGAATTTTCTAACAGTTTTACCAAGACATAAGTAACACCGTAATGTGAGCAACTCACTGGTTTTGCATATTCAGAGAGAGTTCTGACATCACTACCAAAATCAAACTGTGGAGCAATTAGTTGCTCGTGCATTGGGAAGATGTACCCATCTTGGTTCTGTCCCTGTGCCTCCCAGACTTGCCCCGTGCAACCAATATTTCATTCTGTCTCTCTTTGGGGGTCTGTCTATCAGGGAGGTTTCCTGTGAAAAGGCAATACTGAAGGGGGTCTTTGTGTCTAGTTTCCCTTACTCAGCATGCTGCGGAGGCACATCCACACCACAACACACACCAAAATTGTGTTCCGTAGTATCATACAGTGATGTCCCATTGTATGGTGTATCACATGGGGTTTATCCATCCAACAGCTGAAGGGCTTTTAGTTCAAATTTTATTTCATTACTTTAAATTTGCAAATAAAAATGACATATAGCTGGAGAGATGGCTCAGAGGTTAAGAGCATTGCTTGCTCTTCCAAAGGTCCTGAGTTCAATTCCCAGCAACCACATGGTGGCTCATAGCCATCTGTAATGGGGTCTGGTGCCCTCTTCTGGCTTGCAGGCATAGACACAGGCAGAATATTGTATACATAATAAATAAATAAATATAAATTTTAAAAAAATGACATACATTTATAATGTCTAAACTTGACTTTTTAAAATGATTTTTTTATTATGTGTATGTGTGTGTGTTCATAGGTATGTGGGGGTCAGAAGACACTTCCTATATGTATATGTGTACACACATGTCTGCATGTGGTGATATTTTGTTTATGATCTAATAAATAAAGACTGCCTGAGGATCAGAGCTCAGAGCTAGCCACACTAACTAGCCATAGAAGTTAGGCAGGGGTGGCACACACCTTTAATCCCAGCACTCCAGAGACAGAGGCAGATGGATCTCTGTGAATTCAAGGCCACGCTGGGCTACACGAAATTTAACCAGTCTAAAAGAGCTCACACAAGGTGATCCTAGCATTTGAGATCATACACCTTTAATCCCAGCACTAGGGAGGTGGAGATGGGAGTGATATGGCTGGGTGTAGAGAGGAATATAAGGCGGGAGAAAATAGGAGCTCAGTGCAGCCTGAGGGGCAGTGCATTCAAGGCAGTCAGTCTGGGGATACAGTCAGATCATCAGTCACTCTGAGAATGCAGTCTGAAGACAGGATCGCCCCTTTGGTCTGAGCATTGATAGAGGTAACTCTAGTGGTTTCCACTCTGCTTCCCTGATCCTTCAGTTTTCATCCTAATAGCTGACTCCGAGTTTTTATTATTAAGACCAAAGAGAATTCGTGCTATACCTGTGTGCCACACTGTACGTGTGGGGGTCAGAAGACAACTTCCTATATGTGTATACATACAATGCATATGTGAGGGTCAGAAGACAACTTTGTGTGTGTGTGTGTGTGTGTGTGTGTGTGTGTATACATACATATGCCTATGTGTGTTGTGGAAACTCCTTCAGCCAATAGCCTTTAAGATAGCAGCCCACTTGGGCATGGTCTCTTATACTATAAATGTAGCCATAAAGCTTGTATGAATTCTCTCTGCCAGGATTCCATTCCTGTTCTCCATTCATGCAGAGGACTGTGATCTGTGAGTCTAACCCCTAAATAAATAACCCTTTATTATACTCAATTCTGAGCCAGTGTTGGATTACTTTATAGCATCCATCATCATACTTGCCACAAAGTACATGTGAGGTCAGAAGACTATTTCCTATGTGTGTGTTATATTCATGTTCCTGTATGTCACAGTGCACATGTGGGGGTCAGAAGACAACTTTGTGTGTGTGTGTGTTCAAGACAACTTGTGTGTGTGTGTGTTCATACCCATGCCTATGTGCCACGGTGTACATGTGTGGGTCAGAAGACAACTTTCTGGAGTTGGTTCTCTACTCCTACAACATGTGTTCAAGGGATCCAACTCAGGTAGTCAGGCTTGGAGGTAAGCGCCTTTCTCCTCCCCAACCCCAATCTAAATCTTGGCCCTATGGGTTACTAGCAATGTGACCTTGAAGAAATCGCCATCTTTTTCCCATGTTCTATGGCAGCAGAAACTATTCCTTAGCTTTCTGGTGAAGAGGGAATAAGTTAATGAATGAGAAGTCTTACATCTGTGGTCTAATGCTGAAATGGTATTCACCATGGGTCAGCCACTGAGCCATGGACGCACACACACACACACACACACACACACACACACACACACACACAGTCTGATGGGTATATTCAGAAACGTTAGTATTTCTATGCAATGTATATATATTGAATGTGTTCATACTAGTAACATTATTAAGAACGTTCAACAATTTAAGTCCTTCACAAGTATTGCCTTTTATTGAAGATTTATTTTATTTTTAAATGAGTGGGGGTGTATGTGTTTGTGACTGCAGGTGCCCATATAAAGGTTAGAGGTGTCTCATCACCCTGGAACTGGAGTTACAGCTCATTATGAGCTGCCCAATATGGATGCTGGAAGCCAAACTCCAGTTGTTTGCAAGGATAATACACTCAGCCATAGAGTCATCTCTCCAGCACCACAAGTATTATTGTGATCTTTTCAGGAAAAAGGAGATGTAAAATAACATCATCCCACAGCATACTGTATATTCATTATTCTCACTTTACAGATTAGAACATTAGGATCCATAAAAGCTAAGTAACTCCTAGCCAGTGGAAGTTACACAGCTAGCCTGTGACAGCCAGGGAACCTGGCTTTAAAAACCACTGTTGGGGGCTAGAGAGATGGCTAGAGAGCACTGACTGCTCTTCCGGAGAACCCGGGTTCAAATGCCAGCATCCACATGGCAGCTCACTACTGTCTGTAACTCTAGTTCCAGGACATCTGACATCCTCACACATGCATACAGGGAAAACATCAATGAGCAGGAAGTTAAAACCACTACTCACCATCTCCTGCTTGCTTTGACATTATTTAAGATTAGCCTTACACTTTAGGACGTCCTGATTTGCATGGCACTTAGCGTTCCATCATATACTTGCACACCCATTGAGTGTCCCCGCAAGCTGGTGTGGGGAGAGAGGTGGTTCTCACACTCGCTTTGAAGAATAGAAATCATCAGAATGGAAGGCTGGGCATCTGCGGGTGGGCTTGGCTTCCTCACCAGTCTCTTGGGAACCTCTGTACACAGGAAGTTACTCACCATCAATGAACTAAGTGCATATAATGTGTCAAGGTCAGATAGAACAGGTGAAGATACAAGCTACAGAGCTTTCCTGGAAATGTCCCAGCCTAGTGGGAGAGATAGATACGGAAACCAGAACACACAATATACAGCCTCCGAGGGGGACATGAGAAGAAGGTCCATCTGTGCCCGGATGACTTAGAAAAGGCAAGGGGGAAGGGAGCTTTCCCATAGGAGAGAATGCATGTGTGCGTAAATCCATATTTGTGTCTATAATGACGTGTTTAAGCATAGCTGTCTATGAATCTGAAGTGTTTCTACACAGCCTCAACCACATATTAACTTATGAATGTGCAGGCCATCAATGGCCTGGCTATGAAAGAGAATTCGGCTGGATTCACGCACGCCATAGCAGAATCGGGCCAGCCATGGCTTGGGCTTCTTTTCCTCCATCCAACTCCCAACAGTAGGGTGACCAGGGACACTGGACACTTCTATCCTAGCAGCTGTGCTTTCTAGAGCTCAGATGACAAAACCCATCACAGTTTTCAACCCATCTGTTTAAATGTCTAAGTGAGCCAGACAGTTTATATGAGGGCTGGATGGCGAGGAGGTGCAGGTATCTAGAGATAGGCATCTGTGTGGAGCCGCTAGGCAGGCTGGGAAACCACCCTTTTTTCTCAGTCTTCACTCCCCACCCCCTCCAGCCTGCAGGGGCAGGACCTAGCTACTCACATGTTTCCACTGTCATCTGCTTGAGGCTGCCTTCTGCCTCCAAGTGGCAATATGCTTGGCCTGAACAGAGGTGAGGCTGAACGGAACTGGGGCCATATTCCTCAGACTCCCTCTTTCCCTCTCCCCTGCCTATTTTGGCCCACGACCCTCCCAGAGCGTATGTGAACAAAAGTTAGCACTTATATATCGCAGATATCAGGGACCCCGAGGGCCATTCGCTAGGTGGGCAGCGTCAAACCCCTCCCCTGAGGAGAATACCTCTTTATAGGAAGAAGGTGATTGTGGAGAGTAAGCCAAGACTCTCCTCTCTATAAACATCCCCCCAGGAACAGGAAGACATGACGTGGCTACAATGCTCTTATTTTCTTTAAGACTGACCAATTTTAAAAAAGAAAAAGAAAGGCTAGATGTGGTAGCACATGCCTTTAATCCCAACGCCTGGGAAGCCGAGGCAAGCAGATCTCTACGAGTTGGGGAGCAGTCTGGTCTCTATGGTGAGGTTCAGGCTAGCTAGGGCTGTGTAGTGAGACCTTGTCTAAAATACCAAGAAGAAAGGAAGGAAGAAGAAAAGAAAGAAAAAAATGCAATTGATGGTGTCTCTGGCAGTATGTGATTAATTGATAGTGACTAACAGTAGATTTCCCTTATTTTTGTAACCCGTAAATTCAGGGCTGGAGGTCATATAGGGCAAAGGTATGTTCCAGCAAATTGTATGCTGGAATACTTTGTGTTTACATTTTAGCACAACACAGTGCCACCAGGTAAATATATCCACTCATATGTTGAGATGGGCAAGAATGAAGTGCAATAATTGACACGTCCGGTCTGTCATATTTTAAGCCAAACAATGGATAAATGAATAAATGGATGGAGAGAAAAACAAGCATAACTTAAAAAAGTAGAATTGTCTTATCTAGTGGTCCCTAGCTACTTCAGTTCTGTTCCTAATTTTACCAACAATTTATATTAATGTGTTAAAAGTATCTTTTAAAATCATCTATTAGTAAGTTAGCCTCAGAGGAGAACACGTCTCCAAAATATCAACACTCTTAATAATCATGATTAAAGGGTCTTTTAAAAAAGACATGCCATCTCTAATAAATGTTAGCATTGCCTATCTGAATATTTCACCTTAATTATAGCATCTTATATAGTATATGTTTCCAAAACTATTTTCCTAACCATTGATAAAAGATGCTGGCTTACAAAAGCCAGAGGAATTTTCCATGTTTATAAAATGTTTACTTGTACTTACATAGTGCATCAATAATCAGAAAACAAGAAATTGTCTGTGTGGCTAAACACTGTTTAGACACTATGGTTTCTATCCATCATGGACTGCTTTCAACTGCTATATTTTATGGCACAGATTCAGTGGGAATCTGATCTGCTAAAATATTTGGGCTGTGAAAACTCCCACACTGTGACAGATGTCAAGTCCAATTAAGTGACTCGTGTCCAGGTTTCTGTCCAATAGGATTTCCCATTAAATATCAATTTAGGGGGAAAAAAATTCCATCCCCCTTCTTAAGCCTTTATCTCTTCCACCATCTCCAGGCTAAATCAATTGGTACCAGAAGAGCCAAGAAGCCACACAGGCAGCTGCCTCTTTGCTCTGGCTCTCCCAACCTCTCCCTTCTCTGCTTCCCTGTCTGTGTTACTCCAGAAGCCGGTCAGGTCTCACCAACCTTTCTCAAGCTCTCCATGCTACTGAGTATATATATATTACTGCTATAAGGTAAAGAGAGGGGGGAGTGGGGTAGGGGAGGGGGTGTAACTAAGCCTTGAAAGACTTTGAAACTGGAAAATAGGTGTCTGTTTATACAACATATAAGTCAACGAGGGACAAGACAGAGGCAACCTTAGCCCCTAGTTACCGTATTGTGTTCCGGGGAACAAAGCATTATCTTGAAGAAAAAAGAAATCACTTCTAAGCCACAGCCATCCCTCCGCGCACTTCCCAGGTTCGTCCCAGCCCGATTAAGGGGAGGGAAGGAGTCCTTAAGGAATGGAATTTTATCTTAACCATCTTTCGTATCGATTATTCTGCTATTAGAAAGTGAAGGAATCAGCCCTTTGATATGACTGCGTTTATCTCTGCATCTCTTTTGTTATTTATAGAGCCCTAGGAAGCTGGGGAAGCGCGAGGCTTCAACACTTCGACTTAAAAAGATCAACAACGAATTTTCCCGAAATGTTTAAGAACAATTAAAAGGAGCAGGCGTTTTCAATCTATCAACTAAGCGAACAATCATACCACCTCCTAAAACACCGTCGCTCGTTGTGGCGGTCGGCGAGATGACAGCTGTTTTTTCATCTGTGAATGTAATAAATATTGGCTGCTTTTAATATTTGCCAGGATCTCTCCTCCTTGTTCCCTGGAATTTTAACTCTAAAAGATTGGCGAACCGATTATCGGCCGGGCTTTTGCAAGGTAAGACATCTTTACGTCTCTTTTTCTTGAAATTAAGTTGATTCATATTGCATTTTATAGATGCAACCCACTCATAGTCATAGACATAAATACCCACGAAGAATATTGTTTATGACAATTCAATATATCCTGAGAATTTAAACGCGTGGAGGACAACCCGGGAACTTTTTGTCCGATCTGTAACTATGTCATGGTTTGTTGTGATTTTTTTTTCTCCCTCTGTGTTTCTGTCCCTTCATGGCAACTGAGTAAGTGCGAGTTGTTTCACTTATAAACGTAGAGAAAAGCTCGTAGGGGATCGCGTGTGGTTCGTTTGGATCATTTATTGATATTTTGAGAATCGGCTTTCCTTGCACGGAAAGCTGTTTCCGAGCTTAGTTCGCTCCTGCGCAAGTGCAGGGCCAAGAGCCGAACCCACAGCCCCTGGCTTTTGTTTCTCTGGAGCGAGCCTCTAACTCACAACCTGTTCAGAGCCTACTCTGGGGACCAGGGGTCGCAGCTGGGTCGTTTCTCCTGGAGGCCGAGGTTCAAGCGCTCAGCTTGGGCAGGTGCCTGTCTCCACCCGCCGGTCCCCGGTGCCCCACTAGCCCAGCGGTTCCCGAAGGCGCGCAGCGGGGGCCCTTCCTCCAGGCCCGAGAGCCCGGCGGGAGGTGGCTTTTCCTGGAAGGCGAGCGCAGCCGCGGGGTGGCAGCCAGGCCTCCCGGGGCCCAGAGGTGCGCTGCCAGGCTCGGGTCCCGGGAGCTCACGAACTTTACCTGCAAAGATGCAGCTTGCGCCTGGGGCGTCCCGCATCCGTGCTTCGGAGTCCATCCCTCCCTTACCCTCCCAGCCTCTCCGCCCGGAGCGACCCGGCCGCCTGTGTTTTCCCGGGAGGTGGTCGGCAGACTGCCGGGCATTGTGTGATCCACGTCCCTAGGTCCCCAATGTGTGTGGCAGTCTGCGTGACAGATGGTGCTCCGGGAGCATGTGAGGGCCGAGGAGTCAATTTTCTTTTGAAAGGACCGAACACATGTGTTCGGTCATTTCTTTATTATTTCGGAGAAACGCGAGGGGGGACACGGAAGCCTTTCTGTCCCCGACCTAGGTTCCGGGATAAGATTCGCCCGCACCCTAGCGCAGCCCAGATTCCCGGGCGCTGGGAGTCTCCAGCTGCCTTGCCCCAGGCCCTCGGGCGAGAAGCACACTCCGCGTCTCTATTCAAAGCCAGAGACATCCATCCACCGAGGTCTTTCGTGTGTCAAGGAAGGGGATGGAGCAAGGGGGCGGGATAGAGCAGCTGATGTTTGGTCAGAGGAGGCACAAAATGCCAGCCAGCGCTGCAGGCCCACAATCGTTCTCCAACCCCAAGGCCATTGGCTGCTTAGGCCACCTGCAGGCTTTGGTGTGGGGTTCGGGGTGCGCTCTGTTGCCGGCTCCTCTCCTAGCCTTTCCTCCCAATGTGCGTGGGCCTGGTGCGAGGAGGGGACCCCGGGACACTGGTCCTCTAGCAGTCAAGCTTGCTAGGCCCTCGCCTACCACCCCTCATTGCAAATGAAGAATCAGATTCCTTTTATTGACTGACTTTCTGACTCCCCATCAGCCTGCAAAATGATGCTGAGTCCGGACCAAGCCGCCGACTCAGATCACCCCAGCTCGACGCACTCGGACCCGGAGTCTCTGGGCGGCGCAGATGTCAAGGTGCTGGGCAGCGTGTCGGACCTGGAGCCGGTGGAGGAGGCCGACGGCGACAGCAAGGGCGGCAGCCGGGCCGCGCTCTACCCGCACCCGCAGCAGCTGAGCCGCGAGGAGAAGCGCCGCCGCCGGCGCGCCACGGCCAAGTACCGCTCGGCCCACGCCACCCGCGAGCGCATCCGCGTGGAGGCCTTCAACCTGGCCTTCGCCGAGCTCCGCAAGCTGCTGCCCACGCTGCCCCCGGACAAGAAGCTCTCCAAGATCGAGATCCTGCGCCTGGCCATCTGCTACATCTCCTATCTCAACCACGTCCTGGACGTGTAGGGAGGGGGACGCCGCGGGAGGCCGCCGGTCCGGGCGGGCGTCTAGTCTGCCAAAGGCAACACACCCGTCCTGCCAGGCCTGACGGTCGCCCAGAGACACCAGAACGAGGGGGGAAGCTTGCAGTCTGTTCTCTCTGGTCATCAAGGCAACAGGGCAATGTTTCCGAGCCTGGGAGGTGGGGTTGGACAGAAAGATCTGGGTCTTGCAGGGATATTTTCCTGGCTGGAAGAACCTTCTGGAGGTACCTAGGGTGAGTTGCTCGGGGCCTTCCTTGGATGTGTTAGGGACATCTCCTTAAGGGTGGTTGCAGTAACCCACTGGAGGCTTTGAGTCCCCCTATTTAAATCCCATACATCTTCATATTTTGAAAGGATAAGGAAGGGCAGAAGCTCAGCCCAGGCTGATCGGTTCAGATTGTGACTATCGGGGGTTTTTCTAATTGAGAAATCACCAAACCTTGGGGAGAAGGAAAAGATTAAAATCTTTTCCATATAGAGATT
This sequence comes from Alexandromys fortis, assembly GCF_014885135.2. Lineage (NCBI taxonomy): Eukaryota > Metazoa > Chordata > Mammalia > Rodentia > Cricetidae > Alexandromys > Alexandromys fortis. The sequence continues at coordinate 3,055,023 of NW_026067977.1, forward strand.
AAGACAGAAAGGTGGCCCAGTAAACTTTCTGTTCACCCTGTGAAATGAAAAATCACATTCAAATATAAATAAAATCCTGAATATTTGACAAGGTTAAAAAAAAGATACATTCAGAATAGACAAAACACACCGTGGGAGGATTTGAGCTTAGTGAGACTTTAACCCCAAGATAGGACACTAAGGTAGATAGAAAACTCCATATTTAAATGGAAAATTTAACATCTGATTGCTTTTCAGGGCAAAATGCCCCTTTAAATATCCAAAAACAACCCTTCTATTTGTGACCTTAACATGTGGACCCATAGATGCAGTTAGAAAAAAGACAGCCTATTTTTATTTATGTTAGAAGGAGTAGAGTATTTTTTTCAAGACATTTATTTTTCAGAGTGGTGATAATTTTACTTTGGATACTCCGTGCCAATTTATTTATAGTCAAGTGTTTACACTTTTCCCCCGTGAAATAATTGCGTCTAACCTTTTATGTGTTTGTTGCGATTATCTTGTGGTCTTCTTTATTTTTTCGGATTATATTGCACTTGTATAAGAGAGTTCCCGCTTCCCCTGTTTCTAAGCATATTTTATATATTACGAAGTTGGTTGTTTTGTTGTGAGGTCAGCAACACTAGCCCTTCACTGCTATAGTTTTCTAAGAAGTTAAGTGTTGTTATTCTTGCCTGTAGTTTTGTCTGAAAGGAACCTTTCCAAACTGTTTATAAGGAATAGCTTCTTGTGTGTGCGTGTGTGACGTTTGTGCGTGGGATGATTTTAGGAAGTTACATTATTTTCCTAAAAAAAGAAAAGAAAAAAGAATTCAGACTTACTTCCTCTGTGACAACCAAAAAGAAAAGTCTATGACCTGGAAATGTTTCATGTTCTTGGCTGTGAAACTCGTAAAGCAAGAAGTGTATTTTAGAGACAAGGGAGAAAGGAAAAAAAAAAAAAAAAACCACATCTGCTATCCAAAGATTTTAGTCTTTTTCAGGGTTTTTTTGTGTCTCTGTTGCTTTATATAATGCAATATTTTGTAGTGAAAATAGATATAACCTGGTTTCTACCTGACGAGTTTTCATATCTCATGACTGGTGCGCTGTTTTGCATATAAATAAAGGTATCAGATAAAACTCCTCCTCTTTATTTTAAGCATCTGTCTAGAAATCGAACATGCTGGCTGAGCGTGAAATGTCTTAATGGGACTCAATTCCTTAGAAGTAATTAGTGAAACAAAACGAGAACAAAGAAGAGAAAGAGAGAGAGAGAGAGAGAGAGAGAAAGAAAGAGAGAACACGTACATATTCAGGGGCTGCAATGTTTGATGGTTTGATAAATTTGTATACAACACAGCCTGGTACGGTATGGATCATGCCTCATCCGTGAGGAAAAGCTGGGAGGTGTGCTTGTAAAAAATTACGCAGATCATAAATGTCTTTTTTTTTTTTTTTTGCTTTAAAAGAAAACTTTGTAACTGTCTAATCCAAGCTCTTGGGAAAACTCAGGTCCAAAAAGGGGCCTGCATTTAAGTGGCAGGGCAGAGCTGGGCGTGGTCACTCACACTTCGATCCCAGTACCTGAGAAGCAGGAGGTGGGGGAGCCAGGAGATCAAGGTCACCCTCAGCTGTGTAGTGAATTTAAGGCCAGCCTGGGCTACATGAGGCCCTCTCTGAAAAAGTCAGTGAGCAGACCCTTGTGACCCTCTGGTCACTTACGTGCAAGGTATGTATTACTGAAACATCGAATCAGTCGCCACATTCAGATTATGACACACTTGCAGTGAGAAATGGCCTTAAAACAACCTTAAATAGGAAACATGTCATCTACATACCTGTATCTGGTATAAAACATGGCAGACTGTATAAGCAGAACCCATGAATAATATAACCATATCCCTGTATGGGCATGCTCATATAGACTCTTGAGAACTGTATCAGCCAAATCTCTGGACCATATAAACAAGTGGTTATATTATATGGATTCTCTGGTTTTTCCATACAGTCTGCAGGCTCACAGTGTTTTCGTTCTCCTCCCTGGTTTCTTACAGTAGTAAGTTTCACCCATACCTAGCAAGCAAGGTTTCGTGTTCTTCTGTCTGGAGGTGTTTGGGATGCTTTCTGCAGAGGGTATCAAAAAGAACAGCAACTTTCTTTCACTTCTCTCTGGACAAGGTCTTGGCCACAGCAGCAGTGGCTATTCAGTCTCTGAGCAGCAAAGACGTGTGTGGCCTGTGACACTGTGGTAGCTGGGAGTATCTCTAGGGAGCGGGAAGAGGTGGCAGCTCCTGGTCTTCATAGCATCTCTCTAGTAAATGCTCCTATGCCAAGGTAATGTCTAACCTCTGGAAACCTTCCACAGATTGACCTGGACAAATGAGTTGAAATCCAGCTCACCAACACAGCCCTCCCTTCACACCTAGGAGGAATCTGTTCACTCAATGCCTGGGACTAAATGTTTACTTGCTTTGGAGTAGGACAAAGGCCGACACCCCCAGGTACACAACCCATGCGGTCTCAGAAGAGGATCTTTAAAATGTCATTTCAAATCCTCAAGAGAGAGAGAGAGAGAGAGAGAGAGAGAGAGAGAGAGAGAGACAAAGCACTGTGACTCTACCTAGAGCAGAGGGGGATAGGCTTATCCTTTGAAAGTAGCATGGACTCCACCATGGGGGATGGAGAGCACCGAGAGAGGATTCTCTGAGCAGGGGCACTGAGGTAATTCACTCCCACTTTGACCAGCCGGTATTTACTGAGGACATAATGAGTGCCAGGAAATGTTTTAGACCCTAAAAAATTGACATCAGATAAGACGGTGCCAAAGAGAATACTGACAGGAAATGATTAATCCACTGGTTTTGAAGGACACTGAGGAATTGTAAACTGGAGACTGGAAGAAGGGCAGGCAAAGGTGTCCTGGTAGGGGTAGTGTTTCCTACAGCATGAAGGAAGGCCTTGTGTCCTGGAGTAGAGACAGAGTTCTACTTGCCCAGCTCTCACAGTTGCTGCCACAGCCACTTAACACGGCCTTTCATGATGTGGGTTGTCCTTCTGTATATGTGTTGCTTTTATTGGCTAATGAGTAAAGCTGCTTCTGCCAATGGCTTAGCTGAGTAAAGCCAGGTGGGAAATCTGAACAGAGATATAGGGAGAGAGTAGGCGGAGTCAACGAGATGCCATGTAGTTGCCGAAGGAGACAGACGACTCAGGAACCTTTCCGGTAAGCCACAGCCACATGGCAATACACGAATTAATAGAAGTGGGTTAATTCAAGATATAAGAGCTAGCTGGAAATATGCCTGAGTCATTGACTAAAACAACTTTATTCATTAGCCAATGAAAGCAACACACATACACACACATACTGAAGGACATCCCATATCACGTTTAGTTTCTTGTCATGCCATGAAAACAGTCCAAAGTTGAGCTACAGCTGTTCTAAAGAGCCACGAAGGAAGGCTGTCACAAGGATCAGCTGGCTGCTCTCGTAGCCCACCTTTCCCAGCTGGCCCCAGCCTTGTCCTCCATCCAGTGTGGTTTCCCTCTGAATGCTCTTCTCACCTCCTCTCCTCTTCAGCTGCTCAGTCTCCTGCTGCGGTTGCGCCTCTCCACCCCATCCTGTGGGCAGGCCACTGGGGTGGGCCCAATGCTCACTTGCTCAGAGAGACTTCTCCCCACTCCTAGCCCTGCCTGGAGCCTTTCACTGGTAAGACATAAAAGTGCTGAGCAAAAATACATTCCTTCCAGGGAGAGAGCCAAGGTTGTGTCACAGGGGAGTGTCTGTGTAGTGTGGTAGAGCGGGAAAGGAATGGAGGCTGAGGAGAGAGGAAAGGGTATAGAGTCAGGATGCATGGGGAGCTGGGGGAGAGCAGGGAACACCCCCGTGCTGGGAGTCTTCTCCAAGAAGGAATTAGAGGTCATACCACTGGTATCCAGCTCTACAGAAAATCTGAAAGACCACTTTGGTGGGAGGAAACATGTTCATTCAAAGCTGGTCCTAGAGACGACACAGTAGACAATCTCAGATCTCTCTCAGTGGGTTCTAGGGACCAAGCTTTGATGGAAGCAAACCAAAAAGTCTGAGAACAGTGCTGCCATGGCTAGAAGTCCCTGCACTGGGTGTGGTTTCTGTCATCCAGAGGACATCTTCTTCCCTCTTGGATTTTGCTCTCCTGCAGCTGGTTAACCTGACGCTGGCAAGGGCTTCTCTATAGCACAGAGGACCTGGGATGGGTGCAAATGTCAAAGGAAGGGGGAAAGGAGCAGTTGGCTCCTCATGACTTCCTGACTGCTCTGCCCCATGAACACGTGTCCCCACATGGCACGGGAGGTGAGTATCTAGCCTCTGGGCTTCTGGCTGCTGTCCATTATATCCATTTTCCTGCCATTTGGCAGCCAGCTTGAGAGCATGTCTGGCCAGTCCCCTTTCCCAGGTTAAAATGGACTTCTCATTTATTATTATTACTGATTGGATAGCCATGAGTTGTATGCTGAGTGTAGACACTGTACACCTAAGAGCAGCATTGCAAATGCATGACTTCATATAATCCCCACCACTCAACAGGGTAGATACTTTCACTGTTTCCACTTCACAGACTGGAAACTGAGGCCTAAAGCCACCAGACAACTTGCCCGACTCATGAAGACATGTTTTCCAATTGATTAACAGGTCCACCCCCAACTTGTCACATTCTACAGTGTTTGCTGATATCAGAGTGGCCATGCCATGTGCATACCTGCCCCTGGACCCCTGTACAGACAGCGTCCATCCATGCACTTAGAGACGCCTCGGCTCAGGCAGCACCTAGGGAAGGCGAGGACTGCAGTAAACAAGGCTGCTCCATCTACAGGACGGATGAGTGGAAGCCAAAGCAGAGCTGTGCTGTTAGCTGAGCCAAGCATGCCCTGATGGGGCCGGAGGGGTGGAGACCTTTTACTTTGCAAGAAGACCCTGGACCAACCCTAGGGGGAAAATTGCCAACTTGGTGCTGTCCCCGGCTTTGCTGTTCCTTCTAGTCTCTCATCTTCTCACCCACATACCTCACCTAGGGACCCCCCTACCCTCATTCTGGCAGGGATCACAACCTTCTTTTAAAACTAGCATGCCTTCGTGTTACCTCTCGGGAGGGAAGTGAGATTCAGTTCGTGCTCCAGGCGTAGAAATACTTCCCAACTTTGTTCAGTCATTCTCGAGGTTAGACATTGCTGCTAAACCCAGCTACACACACACATACACACACAAGCACACCTGGTCCTTCCTGATCCAGTTCACACAGAAGTACTCTCCTTTCCTCCATGACTTTAGACAGCATCAGTTGCCCCGTTCCTTATACCCACTTCATTGTATGAGAATACATTGTTTCTCTCGGCCCTCCAGGTGAGATGCCAAGACTGTAGAGCCCAGTTCAGACACGGCCTGTGACTTAATTAGTCACTGGCTCTGTTGCCAATTCCTCTTAGAGTCCGTGGTTTCAAGGAGAAGACAGCCTGTGCAGTGCCCTCAGATGTGTGTGTTTGGGGTTTTCCCTGTACAGATTTTCAAGATAGCAAAGCGGAAGAAGTACACAATGGGTGTGATCTGTTATGAGCATCTTTGTATTTACACTTGCCTAGGAAGCTGTACAGGCGGTAAATCTGTTGTATTTTTTACACTTAAAATTATGTTTATATGTGTATGTGTGAGCTGCTATGCACAAGTGACTGCAGTGTTTGAAGAGGCCAGGAGAGGGCACCAAACACCCCTCACCCCACCCCCATCCCTGTAACTAGAGTTTTAGGTGGCTGTGAGTCACTGGACGTGGGTGCTGGAAAGCAAACTCTAGTGCACTCAAGGAGCAATACGAACTCTTAATCACTGAGCCATCTCTCC
>NW_026067977.1:3071205-3110988 GCF_014885135.2 Alexandromys fortis
ACACACACACACACACACACAAGCACACCTGGTCCTTCCTGATCCAGTTCACACAGAAGTACTCTCCTTTCCTCCATGACTTTAGACAGCATCAGTTGCCCCGTTCCTTATACCCACTTCATTGTATGAGAATACATTGTTTCTCTCGGCCCTCCAGGTGAGATGCCAAGACTGTAGAGCCCAGTTCAGACACGGCCTGTGACTTAATTAGTCACTGGCTCTGTTGCCAATTCCTCTTAGAGTCCGTGGTTTCAAGGAGAAGACAGCCTGTGCAGTGCCCTCAGATGTGAGTGTTTGGGGTTTTCCCTGTACAGATTTTCAAGATAGCAAAGCGGAAGAAGTACACAATGGGTGTGATCTGTTATAAGCATCTTTGTATTTACACTTGCCTAGGAAGCTGTACAGGCGATAAATCTGTTGTATTTTTTACACTTAAAATTATGTTTATATGTGTATGTGTGAGCTGCTATGCACAAGTGACTGCAGTGTTTGAAGAGGCCAGGAGAGGGCACCAAACACCCCTCACCCCACCCCCATCCCAGTAACTAGAGTTTTAGGTGGCTGTGAGTCACTGGACGTGGGTGCTGGAAAGCAAACTCTAGTGCACTCAAGGAGCAATACGAACTCTTAATCACTGAGCCATCTCTCCAGTCCCTGAAGTTAGTATTGATGCATGAATGTGCTAGTGATTTGTGATCGTCACCCAGTGTATCCATCTGCATATAGCGCTTTATGAACTCTATAAAAAGTCAGTCAGAAATCGTCCCCGTCCTCTGAGGGAAAGCATGACGGTTAGCGGGGAACCGTGGAATCTACTATTACGCAGATATTTAAAATCCCCTTCATGTCTGACAGCCTCATCCCACTACCCGATCTCTGCTTTGTCCCTCTTCATATTGTTTTTTTCACATAACCCTGAGTGTGGTGGCTGGTCTTATAGCAGAGTAGTCAGATGGAAGAGAAACTGGGGAAGAAGAGAGTTCCTTAGAGACGGTAGGCACGCAGCTGTGGTGGGACAGAACTCTGAGAGAGATCTAAGGTCGTCTTAGTCCACGTGTGAATCCTTTGGGGTCTCAGTAGGTAAAGCTCCATCACCAGGAACTCAGGAAGCACATACACTCTGATGGAGAGTGTTACCATAGCTACAAAAGCTGGGATGTCAGAATGGCTTGTAGCATGGCCAGCATCTGCTTTTAGTGAGTGTGGTTCATTTACAGCCTTGCTCTCTCTTTTCTACTATTTCTTTGGATTTTACAGTTTTTTTTACTACCTATAAAAACTAAGGCATACTATAAATGTATAATTAATAATAATAAACACTACCTCATGTTTTAATTTTTAAAAGATGATTAGAACATAAATGTATCGGTTAATTTTTAGAACAAAAATAGACCCTTTAAATACATTTGAATGTAAATCATGATAATAATTTTTTTAAATACCCCTTCTAATATGTCCAATGTTTATTGCTTTTAGGATTAAAAATAAGACAAAAACAATAGGATCCAATAACTATATATTTCAGTCTTAATATTTTAAAGGAAAATATATTACTGTATACTAAAGCCAATAGTAGCCTAAAATCTTTCAAAAGGAACTTTCAGTTTGGAGTATTTAAAATAATTTTTAGAGACATCGAGATGAATGATTATATGTCTAATGCCCAAATTCAACAAATTTGAATTCAGCGCTTCCAGGTGAACTGTAAATCTGTAAAACAGCACACACTAGTGTCCATCAGAGCCACAGAATGTGAACGTTTATATAACTTATGTATAACTTTATATAACGCTTTCATGGCAGAAGCCAGTGTGCTTCTAAGTCCCCTCTCCTTGAAGCCACGCTATTTCTGGAAATGCACTCCTTATCCAGGAAGGACGTGTTCATCCAAATAAAAACGATGTGAAAGGAGAGGTCCTTGTGCCCTCGGGGATACTACGCTCAGCCTTTTCTGTGTAAAACCATCCGACATTAATAAACTGTAAGTTAAAACAGCCATTTGCTCTTTGAAGCAAACCCTACACGTGAGAGCATCATTTCAACCATGAAAACATGAGCAAGTGTCTCTAAAAGCTGAGGACTCTTGCAGTCCTTTCAGCATAACAAAGATACCACCGTCATCACAGAAAACAAACAAATACCATTTTCTGAGTATCTGCCCTGAGCACCACCTTCCTGAGAGGATTTCACTGAAGGCTCAACTCTTCTTGCTTCTCACTTGGGTCCTCTCTCCAGTTGCCCTCTTTCCACTTTGAAGTCCCCCCTCTACTCCTCCCCTTTGACATTCTCTTGTCTCCTTTCCCTGTCATGAAGGGTGTACCTCAGAGAGGACTCTCAGTCCAGAAAGCCACGCCACAAGGCTGGAGTTGGTAGCAAAGGTGAAGGCCATCATATCAGAAACGGTTAGAACATGTTTGAGTGGACGGACACACAGCCAGACCTACTTTAGGCAGAATTTTTTTTTGAGTCAGGTGATTTTTGTTAGATGTTGGTCAGGCATTGGGAACAGGAGATGACCTGGAGTAGGAAGTTCTCTGGGGACTGGAAAGGACCTGTGGATCTTCTGTGACAACAGTAGCTTGTGGAAGCCTGCATGGCACTGGCAACACATGTCTTTGCTAGTCCCTCAGGCCCCTACTCATAGGGGACCACGGGTGCCTAGAGGTAAGTGCCTCCCTGCAATAGCAAACCATGCTAGGCAGAGACTGGCCTAAGAGTCCTTGGCCACCAGTCCTGTGCTCTGAAACCAACATGCTCTCCTTGGTTGCAAAACCACTGCAGAGGTGTCTCTGACATCAATGGCTCTGTCCTCTCAAAGTTCAGGGAGAAATGGAGGAAGAACTGATCCCTTAATTATAGATGAAGACAGATGAAGATAGCAGATTTCCGGGCTAAGCCAGGGAGAATGCCCAAGGTCATCCACTGCCTTTACTAGAAAGGATTGGAATAAGAAAGTGAACCTGAAGGACAAGAAAATGTCAAAGCTCATGCTTTAACAAAGTGGGGGTGGGGAAGGGGTTTCTCCTCCTCTTCCTCCTCTTCTTCCTCCTCCTCCTCATCTTCTCCTCCTCCTCTTCTTCTTCTTCCTCCTCCTTCTCCTCTTCTTCTCCTCCTCCTTCTTCCTCTCTCTCTCTCTCTCTCTCTCTCTCTCTCTCTCTCTCTCAAAGCAAAAAAAAACCCCTACATTTGGAAGTGGCAATTTGTTTTCTCTGAAACATCCTGGGCACTGTCTAGACTTTGGTCTGGCCAAGTAGAGTTATCTATTAGAAGGATACAGAAGACCTGGGGTGGGGGGTGGGGTTGGAAAAGAGGGACAGGGAGATCTCCTATCACCTTCTGTATTGCACTTAGCTATGGTGGCAACAGATTGATATGCACTGTTTATACCGTGGTATGCTTTCTGGGTGGAAATGGCGTTCGCTATAGGAATAGCTCTCTGATTTTTGTTTGTTTGTTTGTTTAAGTGAGAACTTGAAAATGAGAGCTTCTGGTGGCATTTAGGAGTTTGAACTCGAAGAGTTCCTAGCTGTCTGTGGCTGCAGGCTGTTCCTCTCCTCCGGGTCCTGGTTGCATGTGGGCTCGGATTTGTCTCTGGCTTCTTGTACGGTTTGGGATGAGACCCTCGCGTCCCAGGGGAGGGGGGCAGGTGTTGCTCCAGTCGAGCGAATGGAACCAAATTACAGGCCCGTCTGTCACCTCCTTTGGGAGAAGGAGGGAGGGGTCGGGAGCCGAGGAGGGACGGGAGGGGGAGGGGAGGGCCGGAGAGAGATGAAAACCCAGAGCTGGCGGCAGGCGGGTCGGGAAGCGGCGCCCGCTAGCGCATCCGCCAGCACCGCGACCCCGCACGGGGACAGAGCGACCTCCGGCTCGTCTGCGCGGCGCCGGCCCCGCGTCAAACCAGAGTTGCCTTTCACTAAATTGATCTATTTCCCGACTGTCCTGACTCCCGGGCCCTGCCTCTAATCTGCTGAAAAGAAGCGACCAGCAGACCCACGCACCTTCGTCCTGAGTCCAAATAACACCTTCACTTTGAGCCCTTTGCCTCGATCTTAGTTAGCCCCGGTGACCTCTGCTTCTGTTCCTTGGTTGCGATTTGACCTTTGGCCTTGTTGGTGTCCGCAGCTTTGTTAAAGCTGGGAAGTTACCTTGAGGACGCCCCGCTTAACCCAGGACTAGGAACGTCTCGCTGGAGTGAGGTGGGGGTGGAGTCTCCAGAGGTCTCCTTTGGCAAGGGGGAGGTCCCAGTGGGTGCGGAACAACACAGACACTGCTGGTCCTTTGTAGTACTCCATGGATAGAAATAACAAATTGCCACCAACCTGCTTTCTTTTGTAGATGGAGTGACATGAAGCTGGGGGGAAGGGGCCGGCGGGGGGGGGGGGGGGGGCGGCAGACCAGAGGGAGTGTTTCTATAAAGAGATAAGGTCCTGTCAAATGCCTCAAATTTGATCTTTTGCCCTGCCTCCAAGGCAGGAAATAGTGAGAAATTGTTGGTTCCTACCAGTCCTTTCCATAAGAACCAAGACTTAGATTTAGGGTGGATGACAGCAGGGCCAAGAAGAGACAGAATTCCCTTTATTTATTTATTTATTTATTTACTTATTTGACAATGAAATAATTGACAGAGATAAGTCCCCACATGGGAGGGGAATCTAGAAGATAATGGGCCCCGCTTAGACTGTGGCTGGTAGGACTCTGTCCATCTGATGTCAAGTGATGGCTAAGAAGGGAAAAGTAATTCCATTATCCAGCTGTTACTGCTGTGAGCACAGTGCCCAAATATCCAGATGTTCCCAAACATCTGGATATTCGACAGCATATTTCAAACTACACATCCAGATGGTTGGCACTGTGCAGAGAAAGCGCAAAGATGGACAAACTGGGGAGAGGAGTGGCAAGAAGGGGTTAAGAGAACAAGAAAGGGGGAACCAAGGAGGAATTCAAGGGGAAAAAAAATCTGTGAAGAGAGGCTAAAATGCTTTAAAAGTACATTTAAAAAAAAAAAAAAACAAGGAGAACAGTCTTCCGTTTCTTAATAACTCATCATTTTTGGCTCTATTTTTACCTGGTTCCATGAAAAGTGTTTCTGTTTGTCTAGGTCTGGGTGACAGAGGAGAATGTGTAAGAGAGTGACCAAGACATGAAACTCAGGAGAAAACCCAGCCCTGGTCCAGTTTGCCCAGGGAGGCCATTCCAGTGACAGCGCGGAGAAGAAGGCTCAGTGTATGAGGAGTGGAGGAGCGGCCACACCTGTGAGAGCAAAGTCAGATCTCCAGCCAAGGCTAGCCCCAGAAGCGAAACACTGAGATACGCTGCTATGTTGCTTAGTCAACTTCATTCCCAGCTATCCATCAGGATACTGGACCTCCTCGGAGCCAATGACGGTGCAACAGAAGGAAAAGGGTAATTGGGTGGGGGAAGGTTGTGCAGTTTGGTGACAGATTTAGGGGAGGAGACATGATGTGATGGAGGTGAGGGCGGGAGTAAGTGTTAGACTTTCAGAGCAGCTCACAAAGGCTCCGTAATTCCCAAGCTGTCTGTTATCTATGAAATGCAAATCAGGAGGGGAGTGACATCATGTCGGATTATGGCCACAGGGAGTAATTATTTAGACATTAAAGGCTATTGAAGGGAGTGGTTGACAATATTAATGATGTCCAGATGGACGGAGTGTGATGCTGAAATTATTTCCTAGTACAAAGAACGGGGAATTTTTTTTAATCAAGTTTATTCTTCTATTTGCACAGCCTATCTATCGGAGCTTTGCCCCTCAATGAGCCGGCGGCGACACCGAGGTGAGGGATGATATGATCTCTGGAATCAAGAGGCTCTGCATTCTCCTGCTCCAGAGGAAAGGTACAAACAAAAAGCCAAACATTTACATATAACTATAGCTATAAAAGTAAGACGCTAACGTAAGAAGGTGAAGCGACAGGCTGTGACCCGGAGACCCCCTGTCCCTATAGTCCCCCACCTACTCTGCCTTGTTTACTCCAGTGGGCGGAGGCATGTGGTAACCTGTTGCCTAAAGAACACTCACCCTGTGCTAGGCTGCCTTACAACCTGCAGACTTCCTGCGGATGCTCCAGGCTGCATCACCACAGCCGAGAGCACTCACAGCTGACAGACATGACCTATGCAAGAAGAAATGAGGCATGGCCCGTGCCACACTGTGAACAGAAAGGGGGGCGGGAGGAGATGGCCCTAGCTAAGAGCCACGAGTAGCTTCAGGTAAAAGCAAGTCGGTTCCAGAAGATACCGAAGCCCAGAGCATGGCTGTGGGCTACCTGGCAGTGAACCCGAGTTCTGCTCTCATCAGAACAGGCACCTGAGATTTGAATGGGAATTTAGCGGGGTTCCAAATCCTCTGCCCGTCTTTCTGACTGCTGTGGGAATGGATGGGTCAGTCAAACAAAACACAGACTGGTCTCAGATGGATGGGATTTTCCCCGCACAAATAAGATGGGCCAGAGCACAGGAGATGGTTTTGCTTGTAAAAGAAAGGGAAGTCATTACATTGGCGAAAGGAGGGTCAGTTCGAGAGGCAAATGGATACTTCTAAAGATAGTTTCAACCCTCCCCCTACCCCAGCACCCCTGCTCTCCTGAGATTGTGTCTCACAGTACCCATATGCAGCTGTGTGTTTCCTAAGCTAGGAGCCCTCATAAGCCCTTGGACCAGGGTTTATGATGATATGGTACTACTGTATAACATAGGTGTATTTGTTTTTCTGACTTTTTAAAAAATGAGTTTGCTGGAGCAGGCAATCTTTCTCATTAGTGCCTGAGAGGGCACTAATGACAAATCCTCTTTTACTGTTTGAGCTGGAAGAACACGGAGGCAACACTCTGATCTGTTCAAGAGGACTTAACACGGAAACTTGACCCGGAGGAAGAAAAACGTTGATAAAATCATTCAGCCAGCTACTATGGAGGATAATAACTGTGACCTGTGAGGAACGTGTGCTATGGAAGATGTACTTGGTAACAATCGAGAGAAATGTATTATTTCATCCATGCATCAACTGAACCTGGTTATTTGAGTTCTGCAGATATGTAGTGAGCACCTATGCCACGGTGCCTGTATCACAGACCCCAGTAGTTGTGAAAGAAATGTATGTTTTTTTAAGACAAATCAGTACATATTCTATAAAAAGTACTTCAAACCCGGTTGTTTAGGCATATGAGGGGAGATTGTCAATGATTGGCATAGGAAACGTTACACACCATGCTTCAAATTGAGGGTCAATAAAACTCATGGTTCAAATTATGTAACATTCAAGTTTCAGCAAAACAGAAATTTGGTTTATTGTCTAGCCACCCCCACCTGATCTGTGTTGCTGATTTGTCATTGTCCTGGAACTACAGTGGTGGAGTTCAGCAGCAGCAGAGACTTGATTCTCAAAACTTAAACTTGTTATTACCTGAAACATTAATCTCATTAATCTTTATCAATAAAAACCAAGAGTCAGATATTGGGGTCAAAACCTGGAAGATCAGAGAATAAAGAGCAGTGGCTAGTTGCTTGCTACCTCTACAGTTCATTGATCCAAAAGTGCCGCGATGCTGTCTCTGCCCCCACCTTAGCACTTCCTGTCTCCTCTCTGTCTGTACAGACCTCCAGACCTCTATGGTTAACTAAGTGGCTAGCTCCACCTTCTGACTCCAAGCAAGCTTTATTTGTCAGAATACAAACAAAATATCATACAACAACTGCCTGGCTCCTAGAGAAAGTGTGCCAAACCCCGGTGTAGAGCACAAACACCAGGATCAGCTTCCGCTCTGGAATCCCAGGGCGGCCACCACCTGCCAGCTCCAGGACTAAAAGGAAGTCACTAACCATTCTTAACTTGAGGGTGCCTTTCACTCAAAAGGAAAGCAGTGCCAGTACCTCCAGGGGACCTGTGGAAGAAATTAAATGCTTCTAGAACATAATTTAGAAAGGACCCAGCATATATAGGGATCTCAAGACTTGAGAGCAAGGCAACGGACAATGCAAAGAAAGCCAGGCAAAAGTAGTCACTTCACCAAAGAAGATGCAAATCAAGCCTGTGGCTGAGACATTGCATAACCATTAGCACCATTGCAGCCCCCAATGTTTTCAACTTACCCAGCACTGGCAGGCACATTCATGTTGAAAAACTGGGGTTCTCAGGCATTGCTACTGGGAGTGCAAAATTGGTACAGTCCTTTAGGAAAGAACCTGTAGCGTTCCTTCCCATCCTCTTCCGTGTGTGTTTTCTCCTGTGATCTTCATGGGTGCCATAATCACTCACCTAGACTCTGGAAGTCTTATGAAGGCATATGGATAAATATTCAAATTGGTATTTTGTGATTAAATAAATGCTCTGGGAAATCAGATCTTGCCATTTTGCTGATGTCACTCTCAAGTAACTCTGGCATTAGAATTAAGAAAGAAGGTCAGGCATGGTAGCATAGGCTTTTAGTTTCAGCACTGAGAGGCAGAGGCAGGTGAATCTCCGAGTCTGAGGCCAGACAGGTCTACAGAGTGAGTTCTGGTAGCCAGTGCTACACAGAGAAACTTGTCTTGAAAATAAAAATATAAAAGTAATAATAACTAAAAGAATTAAGAAAGATAATTCAAAAAATAGATGCTATTTATTGCTTGGAGTAGAATCTTTAAGAGATTTATTGTATTAATAAAGGCATTTCCAGGAGCTGGAGAAATGGCTCAGAGGTTAAGAGCATTGCTTGCTCTTCCAAAGGTCCTGAGTTCAATTCCCAGCAACAACATGGTGGCTCACAACCATCTGTAATGGGGTCTGGTGCCCTCTTCTGGCCTGCAGGCATACACACAGACAGAATATTGTATACATAATAAATAAATAAATAAAAATAAAGGCATTTCCATTAAAAGATAAAGAAAAATAAAGAAAAGAAAAATCAGTGACCAGAAAGCCTCTTTGAAATAAACACCATGCTTTAAAAACAAACATGGAATTTTATGACATTTCAAAAAATATGGAAAATATAAGAGAAAAGATAAATCATGTGATACCCATGTCAGGAGAACAAAGCCAATAATTCTGGAAAGATAAAAGGAACTGTGCAGAAGGGAGAAAACTATAAAAAAGCAACAAAAAAAAAACCCTTTTTGTAGATATCATTATTCAAAGTGAAAAAACACTAAATGAAAATTCTTTGTACTTCAATTTTTCATTCTGCAAAGTGGAGGAAATCATTATATTATGGGGTTGTTGTATATTGTATTATATCTAACGTACTTTGAACAATGCCTAAAAAATAGTAAGTGCTTTATAAACTTTGTCTCAGATTTGTACTTGTATTATTTAAGAGCAAGATGAATACAAATACGTTCATATGTAAGCCCATTTTTTAGGAAAACTTAGTTCTTCAAAAATAAAGACAAAATTTTAGGAGCTCCCTCAGTTTGTAATAGCATGGACAACATATCACGGCAAAATGCAAGAGCAGTATGCTTAAAAGTTCGGGTGAAGAATTATTTTTGACCTCAGAGTTTCAATACCCAACCAAACTGCCTATCAAACATGTAGGCAAAAGGAAATCTTTCTTTAAACATATGAAGCCTTAGGACGTTTGCCTTCCAGTTACCATTCCTTAGTAAATTATTTGAATATATTCTGAAGGGGAAAATGATGGTTTAAATCAAGAAATACCAGAATATGAAAATTTAAAATAAATAAAAAGTGTTGGGCATGGTGGCGCACGCCTTTAATCCAAGCACTTGGTAAGCAGAGGTAGGCTAATTTCTGATTTCAAGGCCAGCCTGGTCTACAGAATGAGTTCCAGGACAGCCAGAGCTACACAAACACTGTTTCAAAAAAACAAGAGTTGGAGGGGGGAGGGACATCCTAGGTAAGAAAGATAAAAAACACAATTCCAGGATAAAAATATTACAACCAACCACACAAAAGCGATTGTCTTGTGTGGAGGAGAACAACAGGAATTATTCCAACAGAAGCCTCTGAGTCTGCAAAGGATTCTACACACTTGAGACCCGTGGGAGGTAAACTCAGAAGACTGCTGGAGAAGTTCTGCAGGTCACGAGAAGCCAGGCTTGATGGTGCTGCTGCTCCCAGGTAGGGGGAGGCCGGGGCAGGAATATCTCAAGTTCAATGCCTTACGTGCACTACAGAGCGAGTTCCAGGACAGCCTGGGCAACTTAGGCAGACCTGTCTCAAAAACAAAAAGTAAAAAGAGGTGTCAGGCAGGTAGCTCTACTCAGTGGAAAGACAGCTTACTTGGCATGGTGTTCAAGCCCAGCAACACACACACACACACACACACACACACACACACACACACACACGGCCTTAGAAAAATACCAATACAAACAAGAAATTACAGGACTTGAAGGAAACCAAACTTATAAAAAGACCTCAACTCAAAAAAGAGAAAACAAAACAAAAAGCAAAAAGCAAAACAAAGAAAGCAATAGAAAAGGAAGCATTTTCTTTGAAAGGCTCCAGACTGGAACAAATAAATATAATATGCTCCTTAACCTTCTCTGTGAATATTATTTGCATGATCATAAAATATTAGTGCTGTTAGTGGCCTGTTTTTTTCACTTTTATAAAGACAAAGCAAACAAAAAAGGTTTGTGATGCCTACAGAAATATCATATATTACAATGAACTATATGCCCATCAACCACCCTCCATCATCCATCTCATAGCAAATTAAATTTCTCCCTTCCTCTTTCCATTCCTTGTGGTATTTGGAAATGCATCAAAATATTTCTACACATCCATAAATAAATGGACATAAACCATAGTCTCTCAAATAAACTCTACAAACAGGTTGGCTTATACTGTAGCTTAGATCATAACGTTTTTTAAATATACAAGGCTTGCTTTTCAGCTGTAACAGTATTGGAGACAGCAGAATTCTTAGGGGATAAGGCTCAAGGATGGATATTAGGTTGCTGGAGGCTTCCCTTTGAAGAAGTGTTGGGAGCCCTCCTCTCTTTGCTTTCCGATGCCAGGAGGTGAGCAGGCGTCCTACAGTGGGCTGAGCTGCAACAGACTAAAAGTAACAGGCTCAAGAGACTTAAGAGACATACAATATGTTTATAGAACCACAGATTTAAAGTTACTGATGTGTCTCTACCCATTGCTGTTACTATTTTCCTGGTGCTCAACGTTTCCCCTCCTTGACTAGCAAGATCCTTTACAGGTACGCCTCTAGGTCCCTTTGGCATGACTTTTGTAGTGTTTCCTACTATTCTTGCTTTTGCTTTGACAAGATGTTCTCAGACTATCTTGAACATTTTCTTCCCCAGTTCTACAATTAGCCATTTCTCTGGAGTGCCCTCACTCTTGTCAGTACACGGTGGTGCTCATAGACCACTGCCCAAGTTAGGATCTTCTCTGCTTTGACTGGCTTTGGCCACTGCTGCTAAGAGAGTCTCATTATTTCTGATGTGGCCCCATGACTAATCATTTTCAATGTAAAGAACTAGGAGATACTTTCATTTGCTTGTTTGGCTCCAGGAAAGGTCATTACTTCTGACTCAAATTCTAGACCTGGCTACTGATGGCTTCGTTGTGACTTTCTGTTTGTCTCCTTTCTTCTGCATGAATATGCCAGTTCTCTGTGCTATGGGTATAATGGTGTATTCATTTGCCTTCTCCTACGTAAAAACACAGTACAATCTTAATAACAGAACCAAAGTTACTGTGAAAATCTCAGAGCATGTGTCTCTGGGGGATACACAGTCGTATTTACTGCAACTTAAAACCATTTCCCCCTGTCAAGGAATGCCACTGACTGAATTTGTAGTTAGAATCATTTCTTCCATTTTGCTTTCAATTTTTCATAATTGCTTTTTAAAATTTAATCTTGCTTTGGAATTGTGCAGGTTTATTTGCATAGTTCTGCAACTATGCATAGAGTGAAAGAATGTACTTCCTGTGTTCCCAACACTACTTCCACCCAACTTCCTGACTTTCCCTGAGAGAATCGTGTGTGTGTGTGTGTGTGTGTGTGTGTATGCGTGTGTGTGTGTGTGTGTGTAAGCAAGAATATGTGAGTGCATACATGAATGCCCAGAGATATTCCTCCCCTCTTCTTTATTCCATTTCACATGTATGAAGTTTCACAGACTGATGAGTTGTGGGCTATGTTGAGTTTATTGGCACCATTTCCTACAGCACCAAAGTGCATCAGCAACTTTTAGCAGTTATATAAACGTGGGGGAATGGTGCACACACTTGTGAGTCTATGTGCCCTACATACAAATAGATGACCATAGAGACCAGAAAGGAAGGTCAGACACCCTGGTATTAGAGTAACAGGTGGCTGTGAACCATCCAATAAGGGTGCTGGGAACTGAACTCTGCAAGAGCAAAAAGTGCTTTTCAATTCTGAGCCTTCTTTGCAGTCCTTCAATCGTCTTTCTAATTAAAGTATAGAATTATTGATTTAGACATAACACTGGTGCACAATTGATACATGGCAGTTGAGTGCAAACATGTTTTTTGAGAAGGGGACTTCTCACTATGCAGTTCAGGCTGGCTTTGAGTTCATAGCAATCCTAGAGTTGCACCACTCAAATGCTGGGATTATAGGTGTGAGCCACCACACACCAACTTTGGTATTTCTAGGTGGATTCCTAGAAGCTGGGTTTTTTCATTCAAGTTTTCCTGAAAGAAGAGCAGCAGAGGAAGGACTGGTGAACAGAGCATCATCTAGTGCAGGCTGTGTTAACCTGTTTCATGTCACTACAATGCAGGACAGGCTGCTTAGGAAGACAAGAAGGTTTAATGAAAAGTTTGGAGTTCAAGATTGGGCAAGTGCCAGTGAGGTTTGGTTATACCCCTGAGAAGGGTGACATATTACTGTGTGGGTGTATGACTTCTGGTACATTTGGGCTCTTACCCAGGCCCACTGCTCTGCAGTTTTTCTTATTCTCAGTGTGTGTGTGTGTGTGTGTGTGTGTGTGTGTGTGTGTGTGTATGATTAGGTAAGAAGCTATGTCGTGGTAGGTGAGGCAGGGTCAGGGAAGGATTAGGAGAGTCTAGAGTGTTGTCCAATCCCTGTCTTGTACATAAGAAAGACGTTATCCTGTAGACTGGCTTGCAGGCTGCAGCCCACCCTGACTTCTTCCTGTAGCAAGCTTCAGCTTACAAGATAAAATTAATTATAACCTGAAAAACTTTTGGCGGGTACCACATCCTGCCTGACTAGGTCCTGGAAACTCCACTTTGGCATCAAGGGACTGAAGGAAGGAAAGACACACAGACACATGTACAGAAAAGCTGGGTGGGCTGTGCTTGCTTTGATGAAAGGCACCTAGAACACAACCCGGAACCAGGAGAGGGGGCTCTTAGCTAGCCTTGGTGGGAAGTCTCGGTAGGCGAGCAGCCTTGGCTGTAAACATCTCCAGGGAGGAAGCTGCAGTTGCTAGTTTGCACATGCTGGTCAACTGTTAGTAAGCGTGAGCATTTGTATACATCATCAACATTTGCACTTGGACCAGAGGAAGGCTTTGCAATCCTCTGAGCATCACCCCAGGGGAAGGTTGAACCACTCTATGGGGTCCTTGACAAGGCTGTGCCCACTTCAACCAATACACGTGCACTCGGGACTTCATCTGCTCTTTCTGTATTCACTAAAGACTTCCTCTCCTCCTCATAGGTGAGTATGAAATATAAGCAAAGGCCGAAGGACAGCCTCCCCTCCAACTAGAACCCAACTGTGCTGGCAGCTAGCTTCCGGCCTGCAGCATCCTACTGACCTTGGAGCATCTCAGACATTCAGGAAGCTTGTCCACCAAAGACTGAGTAAGGAAAGCCAATGCTTATTCCTCCACGCCCACCCACCCTCACTGAGCTAATAAGATGGTACTAGTTCACTTTTCTGCCCTGGGCTGCTGGTGGACAGAGCCTTCAGCACAGGACATCCCATTCTCAAGGGCTAGGTCCCTGAGTAACGTGAGTTGGCAAACAGTGGATCTGGCTTTCCTGCTATTTGTCACTGGGGATGACCACATGTCTTTTTCCAGGAAGATTATATGTGTTTATAAATATTAGCTCGGAAGGAAGAAGCTATTGATCTGGGTGTTGAGACAGTTATAGAAAGCAGGGGAAGGAGGGAAAAAATGAATGAGAAAGATGGGGAGAAAAGACCAGGAGGACTGAAGGGCGAGCTGGACCATCTTATATCTGAGGAGGAGGTATGTTCTGGCTTGTTTTATGCCATCTTGACACAGCTACAGTTATCTGAAAGAAGAGAACCTCAATTGAAAAAAAAATGCCTCCAGAAGATCTGGTCGGAGAGCATTTTCTTAATTAGTGACTGATGGGGAGGGCCCAGTCCATTGTGGGTGGTGTGATCCCTGGACTGGTGGTCCTAGGCTCTATAAGAAAGCAGGCTGATCAAGCCACGGGGAGCAAGCCAGTAAGCAACACTCCCTCCCCCCATGGCTTCTGCATCAGCTCCTGCCTCCAGGTTCCTGCCATGTTTGAGATCCTGTCCCAACTTCCTGCAGTGATAGACTAAAATGTGGAATTACGAGCTGAGATCAGCCCTTCCCCCACCCCTTGCTTTTAGACACAATGTTTCATCACAGCAATAGGAACCCTGACTAAGCCAAGCTGTGACACCTGGTGAGTTGGGGTGGGAGGTGAGTTCTCTTTCTGCCCAAGATTCCTCTCCTGTCTTTCACAGGCACAGCGTCAGGCTACTCTCAGAGCTTCTCATACCAGGGAGATGGTGAGAGGCCAATGTGTCTAGACAACCCTCTCACTAGAGTTAGGGCTATAAGAAATTCGGAGCCTGAGTTACAAGTAAGAGCAGGAAGGAGGCACAGGTGTGAACGATTTCCACCTTACGGGCCTGCGATGCCCAGAGTCATGGAGCCAGATCTGCCCAGATCATTCTCCGCTCTATGTAAAGTCTGAAGATCAGAAGCCTTTAGATGCTTAACTTGGTCGCCTTGACCCTGGTAAGCTTCTGGGGCAGAACTCTTTCCTGACAGCTTTTGGTACAGCTCTGTCTGACAGGCTTGGTCTGGCCCCACCCATATGGTTGGTTTTTTTTTTTTTTCTTCTGTTGCCAACACCTCTCTATTCAGCAATCACTGCCTTTTCACATTGTAGGGTTGTTTTCCAGTTGGAGGGAGGAAAGACATCTCTGATAAAAGCAGCTTCTAACACGAGCTAAGGACAAAAGGAGGTGGAAAGGATGAATACATTAAACCCCACGGAAGTCCAAGAGAAAGGCAAGGAATTATTGCTAAGTGACTCACGAAAGACTGTATGGAAATTTTATTTGTGCTGGGCTTCCGTGGGCAAGTTGGAGCAAGCCAAACAAGGGAAAGGAGATCTCCGTGAAGGGAACAATGTGAGACAAGCTGGAAACCAGGAAAGCTCAGGGCAGGTGAGATGATGGTGCTGCATCTAGGGTTGGGGACTTCACTGCAAACAATGACAGACTAGCGCTAGCCTCCAAGAAAGGGATGGAAAGAGATGGGCACTGATGATGGCCCGATGATGATCCAGGTCTTTCACACCGACCCCAGGAGGCTGATGAACAGGTTTAGGAAGCCAGCCCAGTGTGGTTAAGGAAGAGGCAGAAAGAAAGAACGTAGAGACAACGGGGTAGGCTCCTTTCACTCTGGCTTGAAGCCAACTAGCCGTGAGAAGTGTAGGGAGAATTCTTGGAGGTTGATTCGATAGACATGGTGGCCAATTAGTTCAGAGAGCCTGGCTCCAAGAGTTGCGGTGGTGAGGGTTTTTTTTGTTTTGCTTTGTTTTGTTTGTTGTTGTTTTGTTTTTTTCCAGTTGGACCAGATTGCAGGCTGGCCAGGATGGAGGCCAACGTTGGTTAGAAGTAACAAAAGTGCTTTGCATGTAACCAGCACCGAGTCAAACATTTCACAGGCCTCCCCTCTTCCTCGCACTTCATACTGACATTCTTTTCCTGTTGTTGCAGCTTCATTCTGAGAAAACCAGGCTTCAGAGGGCCAAGACAACTGGCATAAGCTCACACCCCTAAACACAGGGTCTACAAAGCACACTGGAGTTTATGTCTCTGACTGGATGTGTATACTGGAGTCCTGGATTCACAAATTGTCAGGAAGCTGGGAAGGCAAGTCTGGTCAAGTTGGGCTCTTTCCTACCTCTGGTCACATGGTGGTTAATTTACATCCTTTTATTCATAAGCTAAGCACATATGAGACACCGGTTATGCAGCAGAAACCATGCTAGGTGTTTAGGAAAAGAGATGATAGCATTTCTTCTATCATATGCAAGAAGATTCTAGAAGTAGAAGTCAACAAGAGAGTGCACAACTAGAATGGATAGAGAAGGGCGGCTAGCCTGACGTTAGGGGTGGGGTGGGGGCTGGAGACTTTCTGAAGTGATGGGCAGACTCGATCCAGAGGGAGCAGAGGGTGGCTAGCTAGGCTAAGGCAAGGAAGGGGCAAGGTCGGTGTTCTAGACAGGAGAGTCAGACAGGAGCGTGGAGACCTGGGTGAGCTCACAGGAACTCTGGTTGCCAAAAGCACAAATGAAGGCAGGAGAATGATCCACTAACAGTCAAGGAACTTGGATTTCATCTTCTAGGTCACCAGGAGCCTTCAGCAACCATGGGTTAGTCAATAATCTGCCTGGACACCTGTGGCTACTAAGACACAGAAACTCTATGAACAGGAGTGTCATGGCTTGGCCCTCTGTCCAGGAGGGGTATCTTTACAGTACTTTCTAGTTATCTCTGGGGACCATGGTTCCTCAACCTAGGCACATTCCCAAGAGAGGTCTGGTTTTTAGGAATGCCATGGGAGATGAGCTCTGAGCCTACAGAGCATTCTGTTAAGTTATGACCTTTTATGTACTGGAATCTGGGATTTACAAGGCATTTATGTGATCAGACAGTTCATATCAGAATGGACTTGGGTGAACACTGGCTTTGGCATTTTGGGGCTAGAATCTGAAAAGTTGAAGCCTGCCACATAATGGCAGAGTGCCTAGTCCCCAGGGGCCGGGTGAGCCTCCTTACTGTGTGCCCCCATATACTGATACCAAGAGAATCAAGGACAGCCCCAGCAGCTCTACTGGAGGGACCCCTAAAGGTCACGTGGACTCTAGACTTTATCCCATGTGTTTTTTTCCATTTGCCGTTAATCTGTCTCCCTTTGCTGCAATAACCTGGAACCATGAATGAAGAGTTCTGGGTCTGGGTAGCTGTGTCAATAAATCAGAAAGCCTGAGGCAGGTCTTGGCTTTTTGATAAA
Organism: Alexandromys fortis; assembly: GCF_014885135.2. Lineage (NCBI taxonomy): Eukaryota > Metazoa > Chordata > Mammalia > Rodentia > Cricetidae > Alexandromys > Alexandromys fortis. Next base: position 3,088,444 of record NW_026067977.1, read on the forward strand.
AACCTCACTCTAGCATGCCAGAGGACGGGACTGTTGGGGAAAACATACAGAACCTGGCACTTTGTCCCTAGAGTAGTGGATCAGTTTGGGTTTCTATTGCTGTGATAAAACACCATGACTAAAAGTAATTTGGGAAAGAAAGGGTTTCTTTTGTCTTAGACCTTATAGTATGTCATCCAGGGAAGTCAGGGCAGGAACTCAAGGCGGAAATTGAAGCAGAGACCATGGGGAGCTGCTTACTGGATTACTTTCTATAGCTGGCTCAGTTTGCTTGTTTGCTTTCCCCTCTTTCCTCCCTCCCTCTCCTTCTTTCTCTCCCTTTATTCCTCTCTCCCTCCTTCCTTCTTTCCTTCTTACAAGGTCTCACCAAGTTTCTCCGGCAGGCCTCGTACTTGCTACAGAGACCAGGCTGGCCTTGAGTTCAGAGTTGGTCTTCCTCTGCCTCGGGCTTGCAAGGAATCAAAGGCTTGAGCCAACACGCCTATCAGCCTGCTTTTTTGGACACCCTGGGGCCACCTGCCTAGGGGTAGCACCACCCACAACTGGCTGGGCACGCCCCCTCACATCAATCAATAATTAAGAAAATGCCCCACAGGCTTGCCTAAAGCCAGTCTTACTAAGGTGTTTCTCAGTTGAAATTCCCTCTTCTCAGCTGACCAGCTTGTGTCAAGTTAACAAAAGTTTGTCTCCAGGACAAGTAGGTGTGACACAGCAGGCTGCAATGAACAGTCCTGGGGAGTGTTGGCAGATGTCCCTTGGTCATCCAAGGCCCCTGTGCCATTCTCCTAGTGGCCTGGGGTGAAGGTGTTCTTGCTTGGTTCTTATTTTATTATCCAACAGGATATTACACCATTTCATTTTCAGCTTTTCCACAAATTTTAACTGTCCCCCCCTTGCATCTCTCAATATTTTTTGACATATAGTTATGTAGCCATAGCACAATTTCCAGATACTGTAAGGCAGCACTTACCCTGAACAACAGAAGTGAGTCTCCAGTTGTCGTAACTGGCTGTCTATTTCTGTGACAAACGCTATGAGCAAGAGCAACTGGAGGCAAAGGGTTTATTTAGCTTAGTATCCTGATCACAGTCCATGGTTGAGGCAAGTCAGGGCAGGAACTCAAGCAGGAGCAGAGGCAGGAAGCATGGAAGAAGGCTGCTTCCTGGCTTGTTCCTTAGCGTCTCTGTTCAGCTACTGTTCTCGTACAGCCAGGGGTCCACCTGCCTGGAGACATTACTATCCACAGTAGACTGCTCCCCCAACATCCATTAACATGCCTGCAGGTTAGTCTGGTGGAGGCCATTTTTAATTGTGACTCTCTCTTTCCAGGTGTGTCAAGGTGACAGCCACAGTTAGCCATTGCACCAGCAGGCCCCGGAAATGAAATATACCGTATAATAGTTACTCAAATAACCTGCTGTGATACAGCAGGGAAATTAAACTTCTCAACAATGGTGTCGTCCCTCACAGAAAGCCTGAGATCAAATGTATGCGACTCCATGCTTCTTTCGGCACAGCCGTGGGCTCAGTTTTTATCACCTCTTCTAGTTGATGGGATGTGGTAGAATAGGTGGTTCCTACTTCGGATGTTGGTTGCCTTCCTCCTTGGTGTGACAAACAGCTGACAAATGAAACGCCAGGAAGGAAGAGAGAGTTTATTTTGGTCACAGTCTGAGAGTGCAGTCCATCTCGGTGGGAAACGCACAGCAGAAAGGAGCTTGAGGCCACTGGTCACGCTGCGCAGTCAGGAGCAGAAAGAGACCAAAGCAGGTACTCAACTCACTTCCCATGGAATGTTCCCTCCCATAGTTAGGGTATGTTTTCCCACCTTGATTAGCTCATTCTAGAAAACATTCCCGAAAGACACGTCCAGAGGTCTGTCTCCTAGGTGATCCTGGATCCTGTAAGTTGACATATTAACAATCACACTTCCTCTTTGTTTCTATCTAGTAAAGGACTTAGGTGTTTCTGTTCATTGTGTAGTCTAAGCCCGCTCTTGTTTTCAACTCCAAGAGTAAGAGCCAGAAGCTACAATTTTTCACTTAAATATACATTTTAAAGAATGCAACTGGGCTGGAGAGATGGCTCAGAGGTTAAGAGCATCGCTTGCTCTTCCAAAGGTCCTGAGTTCAATTCCTAGCAACCACATGGTGGTTCACAACCATCTGTAATGAGGTCTGGTGCCCTCTTCTGGCCTGCAGACATACACACAGACAGAATATTGTATACATAATAAATAAATAATTTTTTTTTAAAAAAAGAACACAACCTTGTCCAAATTTATAAATCCTTTCTGATCTCTCCCTGTAACCCAGTCTTAGCACACACCCTTGTCTTGGTCCTGCCACTGCCCTTTCTTTATCCCTCACTCCCTGGTACCACTGGGCTCTTAGGTTCTGCATCTAGAGCAGATAAGGTAGGGATTTCCTCATTGCTTTGGACCTCATCTGAGTCAGGGCTTAATGCACAAAACAGGCTATTTTAAGCAGAAGAGAATGCAGTACAGGAAATGAGTTAGTATTTTGTCATTGGTAATACCAAAGGAGTTGATTCTAGAATATACCTCCATGCAGACAAAAGAGGCTACTGAGCTCAGGTACACAGTGCCATGCCAACTAAGCAAAGGTCTGCATTCTCAGCTGCCTTCCCCTTTACTGGCTCTTTCCAGGGACTGACGCAGCTCGGGACACACCCTAAGTCCCTGACCTTATTCCCAGCAGCCATAGCAAACACAACAAGATGACCCCTTACTTTGCTACTGATACTAAAATCTTGCTCATGCATATAAGTGGTAGAGTCTAAATGGCATGTCAGGTCCAGGTTGTAATCAAAGACTGGAAAAGAAAATTCATTTTATCCTCCCAGTATGGCAAGCACTTACCAGGAAGGAAGGCTGTGGTGGTTTGAATGAGAACGTCCCCAAGGGCTCAGATGTTGAATACTCCAGTTGGAAGCACTGTTTGGGTAAAGTTAGGAGGTAGGGTTTTTCAGGTGGAAGTGTGTCCCTTGGAGTGGACTTTAAAATTCTAAAGCCACACACCATTCCCAGTTCTCTCTCTCTCTCTCTCTCTCTCTCTCTCTCTCTCTCTCTNCTGGAGGTTAAAATACACAAACACACACAGACAGAGAGACAGCAACATGGGTCATCCTTGAATTCCCCAAGAATGCCCCCTTTATTGTGTTCAGGGGCAGATTATATAGAGATAGCCACGCCCCAGCCAAACCTACCAGAAACCACTCTCCTGCCATCAGGAACTCCTGAAGGTCTCATGCTCAGAGCAGCTGTAGGCACTAAGATCAGGAAATAACAAGAAATTCAGGATCTAGGGTCTCACTGCTCCCAACAATTCCCCACAGTAATAGTGATGGACTCTTATCCCTCTGGACCAGTAAGACCAAATACAACCTTCCTTCTGCAAGCTGCCTTGGTCAGGGTGTTTTATCATAGCCTCAGAAAAGTAACTAAGGCAGAAGCCAAGATGGAACTCGGGGCTGAAATTTTTCTGTATTCATTGCAGGCTGCTAAGGTTCCTTCAAGATTTGGCAGGCTGCATGGATCAGGATCCTGAATAGGAACAAGCCTGGCATTCCAAGGGACAGATACAGATGAGGGAAGTGTGCCTTCTGCTGCCGTCTCTTTAGGAAGAAGTAATTTCCGGGTCATGTGCCGGAGTGACAAGCTCAGAGAGATCTGAAGCTGAGTTCAGATTCAAGTTCTGTCCGGTTAGTCTGGAAGTTTTTAAAACAATCTCCAAGTTGTAAGAAACTCTATGCCTAAGAAATGGGAGAGGAACACATGCATACATAAAAGTTATTCTTGAAAATATCCTAAAATAGATACAAAGATCAATTTAAAAAGGGGGGAGGGGAACAAAGCCTCTCATTGGGAACTGAGACCTCTGCTGTAGCTTAACCAGAAGGAGAGAAACGTGAAGAACAGAAAAAGCTATCTATGTTTTGGATAGAGTTGCATCTCTCTAGACATTGATTATTTCAGAAAAGCCAAAAGCTTGCTTTCCGGAGAGAAATTTGAGCTGCAGCTATCTTTTTACAGCAGCCTCGTTTTGTATCTTTGAAGGCAAAGCTTCCAAGAACCACATAGGTAAGGAAAGAAGAGTTGTCTGCTTTGCCATGAAATTCAGCATAAACTGTAAGGATACCTGGTGCCTGGAAGTATGAGCCATGGCTCTTGGCTTCCTGGAGGCAGGAAAGGGATGCAATCTACCATAGCAACACTGCCTCCTCCTGGAAGCTTTGTGACTAACACATATCAGCTCTAGAGGGGCGAGAAAGAAAGGGACAGCAGATGGTCTGTAGTGACCAAGGGGGCAGACAGGCTTCTGGACATGTCCCGGGCACCTCTGTGGTGACAATCCTGAATGCAAAAATGGAGAAGGCAAGAAACCAAGAGGATCGGTAAAGTGGGGTGTATGGGGATAAAAACAGAAATGTCGGTAAAGATATAAAAGTTACATCCGCCAGCAGAAGGGGCAGGAAATTTGCACTGTGTGTATTTCTAAGAGGTGACATTAAAGAAACGGGAAAGGTGGGGAATCCACTGTGTGGCCGCTGCTATGAGACCCATTTGGAAGTAAGGCTGAGAGTTTGCGTATTGCCATGTGACCATAACTGGGAATGGACAAGACCGATTTAAGTCTGTTAACGTCAGCACTGCTGATGTTTTGCAACAGACAGCAATGGTGGTAGTGGTGGTCTGAGGGCTGGGCTGCCCTGTGGTTTGTAGTATTCCCATCCCAGTCTCAGTCACCCAACTATGTCCCTAGGCATTTCTCAGTGTCCCCCAGGAGATCAAATCATCTGCAGTTGGCAATAACTTTTATCTGTGAGTAGACTCTCAGTGGCAGGAATGGGTCATAGGGAAGGGGATGGGTCCGCTGCTTCAGGAGCCTGGAAAGTCGCTGGTTCCCTTTGGATTTTACATGGCTCTTCTAAAGGCGTCTTCAGAAATGGCACACACATCTCTCTTAGAATCTCCTCTGGTTCCTGCAGCCCAGCATTAGCAATAAGGGCTCCCCTAGTGGGTGTTCCGTCATTAACCCTTCATGTTTGAAGCGTGGCCTTTCCTTCTCACTGGGCTGTTTGAGCAGTCCTCCATCTCCTCCGTCTCCTCCATCTCCTCCATCTCCTCCGTCTCCTCCATCTCCTCCGTCTCCTCCGTCTCCATCTGTCACCTTTCTTCCCTGTCGTCCTGATGATGTTCAGTGGTCACCTACTACTCCACAAGTAGAACTGTACCCATGAGGTCTCTTCAGACTGCCTGGAAGACAGAAGGAGACCTTCTGTGTAGGCACTAGTGACTCCTTCCACTCTGAAAGTGGGACCCCCACTTTCTGTCGGCCAGCAGCCATGGGAGAACATCTCCTTGCTTTGCTCCGAAAGCAGGTGATCATCTAGATCCTCACTGAGTTGCTGCCTGACTCTAAGATGTATCTTGCTGAGTCAAGGCCTTCTCTCCCTGAAGCACCATGTTGCTTACTAACTCCAGTTAAGGTTAAAAGATCTTCTCCCTAAAGCCTACATGGAGACCAATAGGGACATATTTTTTAGAAAGACGTTGATGTTAAAAGTCTTTGGCATAGCTAGATAGAGAGTGTAAGGTACAACAGGCATGCAATGGTCTCAGAGGTGTGGGAAGGAGAATTCATTCATTCTGTAACCACTGACTTCCAACTAGATGCCAGGTATTGGGCCAAGTGCTTAGATTGAGAGAGAGTGACCCACCTAAGGGAGAATTTACTGTCAAACAAAGAAAACAGAACAAAGCATAGTAACAGGGATGCACAGGTTCAACAGAACACACAAGAGAGGGAAACAAAATACTCAGTGGTATCTGAAGCTCAGCCTTGAGACACTAATGGAGAACTTTGCAATAGGTGCTTCTGGTTATAGTCACTTGAACCCACTCAATCGTAACATGTTGAAAATAAATCAATAAATCCCTTGAAGAAAACCAAGGAAAAGCAAACAGATGAAAGAAACTATTTGGGACTTTAAAACTGAAAAAGAGACAGAAAAGAAAACACAAACAGAGGGAATTATAGGAATGGAAGTTATGAGAAACCCATCAGAAACCACAAATGCATCCAAACTGCCTAGGCTCCCACTGGATGGAGGTGGGTGGTCCTTGGACTTCCCACAGGGCAGGGAACCCTGATTGCTCTTTGGGCTGACGAGGGAGGGGGACTTGATTGGGGGNGAGACAGAAATCTTTAATTAATAAAGAAATAAATAAATTAAAAAAAAAAGAAAAAAAAGAAACCACAAATGCAAGCACAAATAACAGAGTACAAAAGATGGGAGAGGGACTCTCAAGCGCTGAAGATACAATAGAGGAAATAGACTCATCAGTCAAAGAAAACATTAGATATAACAAAAGCTTGACATAAAATATCCAGTAAATACGGGAAACCATGAAAAAAACAAGCCTAAGAATAATAGGGATAAAAGAAGGAGAAGTCCAACTCAAAAGCACAGAAAATATATTCAACAAAATCATAGAAGAGAACTTTCCCAGCCTAAAGAAAGCTATGCTTATGAAGATACAAGAAGCTTACAAAACATCAAATAGACTGGATAAAAAAAAAGTACTCTCACCACATGATAATCAAAACACTAAACATACAGAATAAAGAAAGAATATTAAGAGCAGCAATGGAAAAAAAAAAGACCAAGTAACAAATAAAGGCAGACCTATCAGAATTACATCTGACTTCTCAATGGAAACAATGAAAGTCAGAAGGTCCTGATCAAGTATTATGAAGACAATAAGAGACCACGATGCCAACCCAGACTACTATATCCAGCTAAACTTTCAATCATCATTGACAGACAAAACAAGATATCCCATGACAGAACCAGATTTAACCAATACCTAACCACAAACCCAGCCATACACAAAGTACTAGAAGGAAAACACCAACCAAAGAAAGTTAACTATATCCATAAAGCACATACAATAAATGATCTTACAGCAGCAAATCCCAAAGAAGGGGAAAACACACACAATAACATCACTAAAAATGAAATCTAAAATAACAGGAGCTAGCAATCACTAGTCATTAAGATCCCTTAGTATAACTGTGAAGCCAAATAAGTGTGCCTGTGTAGTTTAGGTTTATGTTTAGATTTTCATTCAAATAACTCCTATTAGAGAAACACATAGGTACAGTTGCTAAACTTGCACACAAACAGTATATTGAATGTATTATCAACTTCTCGTGAACTAATGAATCCTTACTTATTTTAGATAGAAGAAAAGATACCACAGATGAAACGGCCTGATGTCTAAGTATTCTAGATGTATCATTTGTGCAATTAAAAAAATTGGTTAAAAAATGAAGTGTAGGAGGCAGCTCTTTCTTATTTATCATTATTAAATCAGCATACAGAAGGCACCCCATTTATTTTAAGGGTCTGGAATAGAGGGAGGCCTGTAGAAACCAGGTTTCAATAATGCAGATTATTGAAAACAAAGCCTTCCAGAGGAAAGCAGAGAACCACAGAGGATCTAAGTCTTGTGTCACAGTGGTCTAAGGACTGGCAGCATTGGCATCTCCTGGATTTTACCTTTATTTTTCTTCCTGAATTTTAATAAATCTTAGACCCATATCAGACCCACTACATCCAAAATTATATTTTAACAAAATTCCTTGGTGCTTCCTACGCTCAGGAAAGTTTGAGAAACACAGTTCTGAGTCATGCCGGTCTGTTAATGAAGTTGCTTCATTTTCCACCTCTGAAATCTCTCGGTGACCAAATTTAAGATTTCATGCAGGGTCCGCCGAGAGCAGAGAGCCACGCATCAATCTGCGGCAACACCTACACCACCTCCCTTCCTAATGGCTGCTCTACCATCCATTCCTGGACCCCGGCCACACAACATCCTCCCTGCCATGCCTCCTAATTGGTAATCTGCCACCCATGACCTTGGCCAGATGGTGTTCTGCCTTGGGACCCCTGGCCTCATCAGCTGATTCCACACTCAGGCAGAACCATATTACAAAGAGAGGCGAGTGCCTGGAGCATCCATAGAGATGGATGGGCCCCCAAAGACTCTGGCATGCAATTAAAGGGAAAGAACTCTATTAAGAATTTTCATGAGAGGCCAAGGCACTCTATAGATAGGGGTCACTAGCCCTACCATTAATCTAGTCTTGCTTTGTCTTCCAAATAGAAAATACTTTACATATGACGAGCTATGAGGACGAGGGGGGGGGGGGAAGGCCGTGGAGCCCTTTCAAAACGTTCACATGAGTAGAACTTTCTGCTGTGCTCCATCTCCATGGCAGAAAGGAAGGAAGACGCAACTCCGTTGGCGTTGTCTTCTCTTTCGCGGGGAGCCAATTTGGGAGCAGCCTCTAGGCCCTCCTCACGATTAACTTTTGCTCATGCGTGCGGCCGTAATGAATATTGATTCTGGGGACGGCACTGATTGAGTCTGAGGAATTTCACACTTAATGTCTCAGTCGAGATGAGACAGATGGTATCCCTTCCATTTTCCGGGGGTCTCGGGAACCGCGTCACAGCGGCTAGGGTGTAGTGTCTCAGGAGAAAGCCTTTCCGTCTTCCTCAGGATTTCCCACCAGCTGCTTGTGAATCCAGAGGGTGGAGCTGAGGAGTGGGAAGCTGGATGGGAGCAGGGTTTCTGGTGCCTCTGTACTCTGAGGCCAGGCTGCTTGTGTTCAAATCACAGTTTTTCCAACCGCGTGCCTCGGCTTCACGTCTGTAGAATGGGCAGTAGTTGAGGCAGTACATGTAAAACACTTAGTACAGCGGCTGGTCCAGAGCGCTTTAATATCATGGACTGGCCTGTGAAAATGTATACTGTGTTCCAGCATTAGTCCTCCAAAACAAGAGAGTGCCTTGTAATTCAAGCCTGATGCCATATAGGTAAGGGCAAAGTTCTTTGAGTCTGACTCTCCTCGAAGTTAGCCTAAGGACCCTAGAAGACAACCCTCACTTCCAAGTCCCGGATGTGTGTTCCCGGGGTTTCTGTTCTTCAAATTAGGACAATGTGTTGGTTCTATCATTTTCTAGAACAATTCACAGAATCCACTGAAAGTACTCGGTAGCTAAAGTCTTGTTGTATTAAATAAAACTTAGAGCTGGCCATTGTGTTAGAATAAGCCTCTGCACTAGGCCACCCAAAGAGCAGACTAAAGGTCGCAATGTAGTCACTTATGCTAAGGATCCATGTTGTCATCATACTCGGGCTAGACTGGTCAACTGGCCATCAGGGGGATATGAGGGAGAAATGGTAGCCATATTTCCCAACAACTAGTTTCACCTGGAATGATAGTGAAGCTCCCCTTGCCTTAGTCCTTAGTACAGAATGTGTCCTAGTCAGAACTGGTGGTGCCGGCAGGGGACGCCAACACTTGGAAGGCAAAGGCAAAGGGATTTTGAGTTCAGAGTCAACCTGGGTTATATAGCAAAATCCCGTCTCAAAACAACAACAACAACAACAAAAAATCAACTAACACATGCATGTATGCACGCACACATGCGCACACCTGTGTGTGCTTGCACACGCTTCATCTTGACACTAGCGCCTCAGTTTCTTTGCTTATGTGGAAAGTAACTAACAGCCACCGTTTCCTTTAGTTTCTCCTTCCTACAGCCCTCCTCTGTGCAAGGGCAGCCTCTTTAGCTTGGCCCTTTTGAGCACTTATTCTGTCCTCTGAAGTGTTGTCTGATTCTAGAATTGAAAGTAAAGTCTATTAAGATTTCTAAATTGTGGCCCATTGGTCCTTTGACAGTGATGAAAAGCTTTAATTTCCAAACAGACAAACGGAAGGACACAGCACCAAAGGACTCACTGTTCCTCTCTCTCCAGGGAGGTAGGGGTGCCAAACTCCCAGCACTTCAATCTCTTCACCAGCCTGCAAGCCCCCTTGAACTGCAGTACCCAGAGTTCTTACCCCGGCTTCCATTGTAAAGGTGTGATTGATTAAGTTGTTGACCATAGGATTGAACTCCATCTCTGGCATCCCTGTCCTCCAGAAAGGTGAGGAAGTGGGGTTGGAATGTTTGGAACTTCTGGTTTCATTTGTCCCTCACTTGGGGTAATATAGGATCCTGTCCTGAGGCATCTCATTAGAATAAACTAAGGTATGATCTTAGGATCCTAGGCTTTCATGGAAGCAAGGAAGCAAAAGGCGTGCTTAACCACTTAGAAAATCCCATGAGACTTGAAGGTCCATGTGGGTGTATGGTCCAGGGTACCAGAGAGGCAGTTTAGCAGTTAAGAGCCTGTACTGCTTTTACAGAGGTCCAGTGTTCAGTCCCTAACACTGTACAGCACAGCTTAAAACCAACTGCAGGGGATCTGATAGCATCCTTGGACCTCAGCAGGCACCACACTCATGGTCCCAAAATCACACACACACACACACACACACACACACACACACACACACACTTAGGGTTTCTATTGCTGTGACCAAAAGCAGCTTGGAGTGGGAAGGGCTTATTTCCCTTCCCCACAGCAATCTATCCTCAAAGAAAGTCAGCGCAGGAAGTCTGGAGACAGAAACTGGGAGGAATCTTGCTTACTGACTTGCTCCTCATGTCTTGCTCAGCCTGCTTTATTATACAGCCCAGGAGTACCTGACCACAGATGGCGCCACCCACAATGAGTTGTCTCACATCAATCTCACATCAATGATTAATTAAGAAAATGATCCAGCCGGGTGGTGGCGCACACCTTTAATCCCAGCACTTGGGAGGCAAAGGCAGGCAGATCTATGAGTTCGAGTCCAACCTAGTCTACAAGAGCTAGTTCCAGGACAGGCTCCAAAGCTACAGAGAAACCCTGTCTTGGGGAGAGAGAGAGAGAGAGAGAGAGAGAGAGAGAGAGAGAGAGAGAGAGAGAGAGAGAGAGAGAGAGAGAGAGAGAATATGATCCACAGGCCAGTCTGGTAGGGATACTTTTTCAACTGATGTTCCCTTTTCTCAAATGACTCTAGCTCATGCCAAATTGACAAAAAGCTAACACACACACACACACACACACACAATTAAAAATAAAATCTTCGGAGAATACAAAACAAAAATACCTCGGCCAGGTACCTGGGGGTAAAAAACTGTTGCATTACAATCCATAAATTTTCCAGGTGTTTATCTTGTATTGTGTCCTGTCTCAGGCACCAGAGATGTAAGGGAAAAAAAGGAATTTATCTTTTTAGTGGTTTTCTTTAAACTCTTTTAAGACCCTCATTTCTTGAGCAGCCCAGCTCTATTCCCAAGAGGAATGCCACCAGTCAATCCCCACTGTGTTATACCCAATTGCTCTTCCCCACAGCTAGGCTTTTTTTTTTCCAGATTCTAAAATAAACATAGAGTATTCCCTGGGTCTTTTGGTCTTCAATCTGAAGTTTCCTCCGTCATGTAACTATGAGCAAGACATCTGTTACACTTTTTGTTTACCTGTCTTTTGTGGCATGTGCGTTGGCCCTTCTGGCCTTGTAAAGAGGAGGTATGGCACCCCTCTGCATGCACTGTGCCATCTTTAGAGTCCTGGTTCTTTACTTGCACTGCCGTGCCTAGATCACCTTCAGTACGGCAGCTCGCACTATGTATGTCACTTTTGTTTCGCGAGGAAGGTTCAGGGGAAACTAATTCTGTTAACGCGCAAATTTCTTTTGTAGCCAAGAACTGCAGAACGCATCTCTTCTGTAAAGTCAGTGAATTGGCATTCCGATTTCCCTTCAGGGACAAAGGAGGGAAGTGGAGTGGGCAAATGAATTCAGCTCACTGGTATTATGCAGCGGACTACATTCCCCATGGACCAGCGGGGCGTGGTTTCCATTCGGGGCGGCACTGACCCGGGTACCTGGGGAATAAGAGCGCGTTTTAAAATTAGCCCTTGCAAAAATAAATGATAAGGAAAGATAATGCTTTGTTCAAAACCAAAAACAACTGGTGATGCTGTTCATTGGTGTAGAGCCTAAACTATACAAGGCTCTGGGCTTGCTTCAACATGCACGCACGCACGCACACACACACACACACACACACACACACACACACACACACATATGCGCGCGCGCGAGAAAGGCAAAGGGGGCGCGGAGAGATTGTGAGAGCTGATGATGACATTGTACTCAGCTGTCTCTTAGGTTTTCTACCTCTGCTTTCCCTTCTGTTCGTGTGCATAATTGATTGTTGACAATGAATCTAGCCCTATCATTTCTGAGGAGACGTTCTAACAAGACGATCAAGATGTGCTTTACTGAACTTCCTCAATTTTCTCATCAATTCTGAGGCTTCTGTTTTCAGAGACTGCACCTTTCCCGTTTCCTGAGCTGGTTTGCTACCTTGGCAGCTGATGGGCCTTCTGAGGAGGGAGCCACATTCTGGCTCCCAGTGTCTTCATGAAACGTCCTCAGGTGGTACCAGTTCCTATGAGATCTTGTGATAATGCTTCTTTCATAAGATGTCTCCTTTTATGTGTATGAATGTTTGTGCACCATGTCTGTGCCTGGTGCCTGCAGAGGTCAGAAGGGGCTGTCGAATCGCCAAGAATGGAGTCACAGATGGTTGTGTGCTGCCTCGTGGGTGATGGGGATCAAAATCGCGGGTCCTCTGGAAGAGCAACCAGTGCTCTTCACTTCTGAGCTGTGTCTCCAGCCTTGTGACAACAGTTCTTAAAATTCACATTTGCTTTTCTGTCTTTCTTTTTTCTTTTCTCTCTCTTGAAAAGATGCCGAAAATGATTCCAAAGATAGAACACGTAGGAACTTAAACACCTCAACTTCTTGACAGCCTTCATTGGTGAGTCTCTCATCAAGAGAATGCACTCTTGATTTAACTCAAGAGAAGGCAGAGGATCTGTTACGCATGTCCCCCCCCCTGCCCCCCAAAAGAGAAAAAGACAAAGCTGTGCCGCTGTCACATATGACCAACTTGAGATGTAAGTTTTGTAGTACAGATTAAAAAAATAGAAATCAGCTGTTGATGGCAGCCACTTCCCCATCTACGGTGAGAGAACCTAATGGCTGTAGTTTAAATGTGATGATCTCATGCCAGGAAATCGTTCCTCCTCCTGCCCTGCTGAAGAGAGGATAGCGGTGGTCAGCAGAGCATCAGCAAGGCCTGTGATGTCATCCCAGAGAGTGGCCTCCAGTATCCCAGCAGCCAGGGATCTCACTGCTCCAGGGAGCCATTCTGGCCATCTGGGATGCTGGCAGGTCTTTGACACTGACTGGGAGAAGCACTTTCTCTGGCAATCACAGGCCTCTCATAGCCTCTCCCTGGGACACGAGGGAAGGACTTCCTTCTCCTTCCTTTTTGTTGCGGCATGAATTGGGTGTATTTGAATTTTATGCAAAGTAAATGAAATTAGCCTTGTACAACCGCCTGCACAGGTGGGTCACTCAGTACATTTCACTACAATCAAATTGCTTTTTCCTTCATCCTTTTATATTTTCCATTTTCCAATCTAGACTTCCAAATGTAGTCATCAGAGAGGAAAAAAAAATGATAACCTAAGCCTTTGGTTTGGGCCTAATGTCTGTCTTTTTTTTTTTTTTTTAAGTAAGGTTAAAAAAAAATGAGAACTCCATTGGGCTGACTTCTTTTGTCTGAAAAGAGGCTTAGTGCAGTGTAAAAGGGCTGCATGTGCTGAAATGTGGCCCAAGGATATATGTTATTATTCCTCCCCCCTTGACCAGCAGGGTCTCCTTCTCTTTCCCTTTCAGCCTTTTGTTTGAACAGATGGGGTTGGGGAAGCTGGGGAAAGAAAGGCATTCTGTCCTCATTAACTCTCCCCATACACAAACACAACCTGGCTTCAGGGACTCAGAAAAGGGACAGCTCCCACTCCACTGCCATCGAGACCCCAAGGAGGAGGTACAAAGAAAGCCAGGCGTGCGGAGGACACCCATCACCATATCAATGAGCTGGCTAGCCAGAGAGGTTGCATTTGCGGATGGTTTTAGGAACCACCGCCCTCCTCGCCCCTGCTGCCACACACACACACACACACACACACACACACACACAACCAACCCACCCATGTATGCTTAGCACACAACATGGGCAGTCCCTATTCAACTGAAATCCATCGACCTGTAACATATTCCTTACTTAAATAGAGTATTCTCAGACAACCTTTTATCATATATAGCATCTTAAGACCACAAACACTAGATTTGTGGAGAAAGATAAAGTTATTCTGTCAGCCATTTGGTTCTTTTACTTTGTGTAATGGAGTTAAAATCTCCAGGATGACGAGCTAGAGTAATTCAAGCTCTACTGTTTCATTGTGATAGAGAAATATGGTTGAAAATCTCTGAGTGTTCTTGCCTGTTATAGTACTCCGGGCCAAGAAAAAAGTCACAAAAGATTAAAAGTAGAGTCTAAATGTTGAAATCTCTCCCTTTGCCTTCCTTCTCAAAGCCCAGGAATTCCCGGCTCTTTGGAAGGAAAGACTAGGGTTTCACACAGAATGAAGTGAAAGTACCCATCCCGGTGAGTTAATCCGGGGGGCGGGCTCCCTTCCCTCCCATGTGTGGCTTAGAGAACTGTTGACCCTCTTGATTTTCAGTCTGTCTGTCCTCACTACTGGGATGAGGACCCTGGGGAAGAAGATGCTTCTCAGGGGTTGGCGCACGTGAGCTTCCAATGTCATGGGCCTGATCAGGAAGGCAAGGAAAAAGAGAGCCCAGCCAGGAGAGGTGTGTTTATGCTTCTGGCACCTTCCAACATCAGACCACAGGCTGAGAAATGAGGTGTTTCCCAGGGTTTCAGAACAGTGAACACAAGCACATCCCCATACACACAAAATAGACTGCCTGCCTCTTTCATGTTTTAGTTTTAAAATTGCATTTATTACTATTATTGTTGTTGTTTCATGCATGAGTGTGTGTGTGTGTGTGTGTGTGTGCATTTGTGTGTGTGTGAATGTGCACCACAGTGCACATGGAGAGATCAGAGCACAGCTTTAGGAGCTTCATCCCTCATCCCAAAGGAGTCCCAGGGGCTGAGCAGGTGCTTTTACCTACTCAGCTATCTCTCCGGCCTTGCCTGGCCCCTGTATGGTTAGGGTCC
Source organism: Alexandromys fortis (assembly GCF_014885135.2). Classification (NCBI taxonomy): domain Eukaryota; kingdom Metazoa; phylum Chordata; class Mammalia; order Rodentia; family Cricetidae; genus Alexandromys; species Alexandromys fortis. The sequence continues at coordinate 3,103,516 of NW_026067977.1, forward strand.
CCAAACAGCGTTGGGCTATTTGTCTCAAGCGGCAAAGCTTTCCCAGAGGACAATCAGTCCTCTGCAGCTGCACCAAGCATCTCTTGGAGTTTGTTGTTCTATTCAGGTCAGTGCGTTTCTCATCAAAGTCCCCACTTTGAGTCTGTGATCAAATGGAGACTCAGAACAGTTTTCATCCTTGGTGAGCAATGGTTAAACCATGAGCTCGAGATTCCAAGTGACCTGTTCGAAATGAAACAGTCAGCTTCCCTGACGACCTCAAGCGGGGTTGATGTTCAGTATGAGCCGTTCTGGCTTTGCCTGCGTTGCTTCCTGTGGAATGGGAAAAGATTTGGACTTTGGCTGCGAGGAGCTCAGAACGTTTTCATTTCCACCATCAGTTCAGATTAGCCAGCTGAGGGCAGACTATAAATTGGACAACAACTGCAAGGGAAAAAGGCCAGTGATAAGAGGCAGCTCTTCTGGGGGGGCAGTGCCTGTCGGGATGCCGCAGCGTCAGAGCTGGACTTAGTCCTGTTTAATTTTTTTTATTACTTCTCTGAAGGGGGAAGGAAAGCCACATAAAAACGACCCTGCAGATGACTCAGGCGATTTGTGGACCCCAGGAAGGGCAGAAAGAGAATTACAAGGGCAGCTAGGTAGGACAGTCAGAAAGGCTTGAGAGCCTGGGAATGGAGACGCCCAGGGCCATGCCTTCAGCGTGGTGGGTATAGCATGGCTTGCCACAGAGATGTGTATGGGTCTGGCAAGGGTCTTCAACACAGGACGCTTTGGGGTCTGCTTAGACCTTTGAACAACCAGGTAAAGATCTTCTGCACAGTGACGGTCTGCATTGGTTGGTTTCTGTCAAAGTGACTGAACCTAGACAACTCTGAGAGGAGGGAATCTCAACTTAGAAAACGCAGTGTGAGATTGGCCTGTAGGCCAGTCTGCGGAGACGTTTTTTCTTGAATTGACGGATGTGGGAGGGCGCAGTCTGTGGTGGGCAGGGCCGCTCGCGGATAGGTGTTCCTGAATGGTGTGAGAAAGCTGCCTGAGCAAGCCGAGGTGAGCAAGCCAGTCAGCAGCATTCCTCCATAACCTTGACTTCACCCCCTAGGTTCCTCGTTCCCTGAGTTCCTGCCCCAACTTCCCTCAGTGATGAACATGGCCTGAGAATTTGAAGCTGAAATTAACCCTTTCCTCCCCGTGTTGATTTTGTCTGTGGTGCTTTAACTCGGTAATAGAAACCATAACTGAGATGCTGTCACCAGGCTACTGATTGTAGTTGCAAAAAGACAAAAAGGGAGAGATGGCTCATCAGTTAAAACACTTGTTGCAGAAGACTCTAGGGAGCCCATGTTGTGGATCACAGCCATCTGTAACTTTAGTTCCAGGGCATCTGATGTCCTCTTCTGACCTCCTTGGGTACCAGACATGAATGTGGTACACAGACATTCATGCAGGTAAAACACCCACACACATAAAAAATTAATTTTTTAAAAAGAGAATTTAAGTTATAGTCTCTGAGTTCACGAGGGTGTTCTGTGAATGGTGGTGGGGCTATTAGTGAATATTAGGATTCAGTGGGACCCTCTGGGGGAATTTCACACTCTTCGGTCCCGAAACAAGGAACTGGATAAGGACACACGGACTTTAGTAGGAACAGAAGCTGCTTCCTAACAGACGGCACACTTGTTTCCAAAGAGGAAGACGTGGGCCAGAACAGAGAAAGTTTAGTTGCTCAAATGCAGTGCACTTTTCTGTCACACGGGAAAGGCTTTGAAGGTCATTTGATGAGCATGGGATTTCTTGATAATGCTTTGTCTTTTATATGTAGTTCTACATACAATTTCATGTAGCACATGTCTCATTGGCATCTTAAATCTTCACCCATGGGAGTGTGTTTTGGTCATGAAGGTCACCTTCAGACACTGGAGTGCCCTTCCGCTTCGCCAGTCAGTTCTACTTAGTCTGGGCAAAGAGAGATGGTGAGGGATAGAAAGGCGGAGGGGAAAGAGAGGGATGGAGAAGAGGGGAAGGGAGGGATGGAGGGCAGGGGCTCGGGAAAGGGTCCAGCCTCTCTCTCTTTGGTTCTCCTCCAGTGTCAATTACACGGCCACTGTGTAAAGACTTCTGAGCTGCACCTTCTGCCCTGCTTCTCTGACTCAGTTGAAAGCAAAAAGAAGACTAGAAGACCTTGGCCCTGGGCCGTGGGACCTACAAAAGGCCGTCTGTAGCCTCCTGCAGGTCCCTTTGTCTCCAGAGACCACCACTCAGTGTGGCTTGGTTTCTTTCATGTACGGGTCGCTCAAAACCTCTTCTCAGGAATTGTGAGTCTCCAGCCTGGCCTTTGCAGGACTCTAGTGTCCCAGTGTCCCATATCTGACTAGTGCTACCCTGTCCTGTGTCTTTCTTCTGTGTCTACTCACCAAAGAGAGGTTTTCAGCAACACACTAGACACTCCTGTGCTCATTGCCTGGGGGCTCCCCACTCTAAAATTCAGGATCCTTTCTCCCAAGTAACTGATAGTTCCTTAAATGGGGTTGATCTGCTTCAAAGTAGACTGGTCACCAAAGTCCCAGTCATTCACTGTAGGCATTCTCTGTAGTTGCCATGTAACAATGATAAAAATACCACCTGTTTCCTTGTGTTGCCTTAGGGGTTAGATGAAGTGCACACTTCCAACTGGTCACACCAGCACAGTAGGGGATAGCCCAGAACAGCCACCAGCAGTCTGAAGAGTTCCCTTACTTTTTTAGGGATCTCTTCTTAAGTAAAGCCAGATCACTGACTTTGCTTGAGAAAGGAATTTTGAGATGGGCCAGAACGGAGCGGAGTAGGACTTATTAAAAGACATTTTTAGTACAAGGGGTTAAAAGTGTTGGGGAGGAGAATAAGGTGAGACCTTGGCTGTAGGCTTCTCAATGGACAGGCCTGCTTAAGTGGCCCAGTGGTGGCCATATGTAGGGTTTTGGTAGCACTGGGGGCTTCCCTGTGGGTTTGTAAAGGACCTCCCTCCTCTACTTCTATTCCCATTTGACCACTGAGATTATAGGGTAGCTCCAAAGGTGTTTCAGGGGACATTACAACTGAGTAAGATAAAAAGCAGGACAACTAGGGGTTAAGTACTGTAAATAGGGTTTTTGGTGAGTCTCATAGAATTCGGGTGTGTTGGAGTTCTGGATTCTTAGAGACAGAGGCTTTGGGCCCACTCTGGGGTTCTCATGATTTTCTCTGCCTTCCTACCCAAATTACAAGTCCTTCCCCAGTATCTTGGCACACAGCCAGAGCTCAGAGGACGTCGCTAAAGGTTCTCGGCCACGCCCTGATCTCACTTTCTGAAAGAGGTTTTAGAAGTCATCTCCATTGGCTTAAATATGTGACTTACGTTTCAGGAGGAATGTTTGTCACACACTAGTGATATTTACCCCCAGAGGCTCCGTGACCTGCTTCACCTTCAGACAGGTGTCAGCACCTGAAGTCCCGCTGCTTCCTCACTGGGGACTGACTTGTTCCAGCACATTCTTGGCCCTCTGATCTCAATCCAGCCTGCTCTTCCACTCTGCTTCCCCCAGGCCTTCGCAGGGAGCCTCCAGGGCAGGATGACTCAGGCTGTTCTTCCCACCTCACTGCTTTGATTTTTCACACCTCTTTGGGTTACCCCGTTCTGAGGACTGAGAAGCCCAGCCACTCTTGTTAAGACAGCAGCAGAGGCCTCTCTTCAGTGAGGTCCTCCGGAGTCATTCTCTTCTCCTCACTCAGAAACTGTCTTCCACAGTGAGAATGCCTGCTTATCCGTCTCGGCCTCTAGTATGAGCGCTTCTGAGGCCCTGTTGTTATCTGAGTTTGCTTTTTGGATTATTTATTTTTATTTATGCATATGTGTGTATGCCTGTGTGTGTGTGTGCACATGGGTATGTGTAATACCCTTAGAGGTAGAAGAGTGTCAGATCTCCTAGAGCTAGAGTTACAGGCAGTTGTGAGCTGCCCAACATGGGTGCCAGGAAGCAAACTCAGGTCAAGCAGTAAGAGTTCTTAACTACTGAGTCTTCTTCCCAGCACCTGCTTTTGTGTGCTGGTATTTTTGTTTTTTAGACATCTACTGTTTCCCAGGTTGGCTTCAAATTCCCTGGAGTTTGATGACCTTGAACTTTTGACCGTCCTGCTTCTTCCTTCTGAAAGCCAAGATTACAGGCGTGGTCGCCTTACCTTGCTTGTTATCAAAATGTTTAAGCCAAAAGCTCGGGTTCTAGCAACCCCAAGGGGCTACACTTGCCTGTCTCTCCCTGACATGTCAGCTAGAGAAACAGGTAACAGTAAGAATTCGATGGGATTTGTTCAATATGGCCACATCAGAAAGATAAACAAATGAGAGGACCCAGTGTGGCCAAGTTTAGGGGGTCCTGACAGGGGGTTAGGTTTAAACAGGTGACAAGAGCTACGCACAACTAAGCAGTCCTGACAAGGGTGTGGCCTCCACCCATCAGCTACTCTCACCACTCAGCTCTGGTCTTGCAAGGTGGGCTGATGTGATTAGATAGCTAAGCTGTTAATTACTGATTAATAAAGCAGTCTTGCCTTTGTGGGTGCTCGGCCTCATCTGGTGGAGGGAGGAGGTCCCGAGATGTTTCACTCTTTCTGGAGTTTGAGGTGACACAAGAGGAAAGGTGAAGGGTTTGGGGACTTAGCTCAGTGGTACAGTCCTAGCCTACGAATGCAAGGCTTCAGGTCTGAAAATAGGAAACTTGGAGGCCAACGGGAAAGGCTCAAGCAACAGTTCATCTCTGTGACTTCAGCCTAAGAATGGGCACAAAAAGAAGGCAGAGATGCCAGGCTTCTGTCCTGCTTTTAGCTTCCTTGTGGTTCCGAAGGGAGTCAGCGGTTTTGTTTTGTTTTGCAAAAACAGCATCGCCAAGTGTCTGTTTCAAGACACTTTTGCTTACCCAACTTCCCAACCTAAAGTTCCTCTCACAAAAGCCCCTTAGAAGTGTTAGCCAAGGTTTCTAGCTAGATCGTTAAACTCTTGAATGGAGGAGGCAGCCTGAGGAAATCCAAGAATCGCCTTAGGGAAGGGTAGACCCGTCTGGCAACACGATCTGGGCTGTGCACTCCGCTCCCTGTTGGAAAGAGAAGGAGGTGCTTTGACTTCAACCAGGGCATCTTGAGCTGGCTGCCTAGGTGAACGGAATGGCAGCTAGCCTAGTCACTAAAGGTGCCGGAAAGGAGGCTCGCAGCATCGTTCGCCCTGGACGTCGCCTCTGCCTCCCGCGCAGCAAGTCCACTTGCGTCCTGGGACAGGGACACAGACTGTGTAATCAGGCTCAGCTGGTAATCAGGGAACTGCCAAACAGACGGGAGACTAAATTATCTCCCTGTCCCAGACAAAGTGGCCTTGCAGATGAGGGTTAAAACCAGACATGGTAGAAAAAAACAAAGGCGGGAGAGAGTGGCAGCTGCTACGGAACACCTGGCCAGTGGCCGGTACCCAACTGTATTCACCCTCACAGCCTCTGAAGCCAAGGTGAGTTAACAAGAATGGGTGGGCTTCAGACCAATGGCATTTGATGCCAAAATGTTGTTACAGGAGGAATAATCTAGACCCTCAGTGGCAGCAGAGGAGAGCAGAATCAATTTCCTGCAGGTGACCAGCTGCGTAAATGTGCATGACAATGTGCCTCTGTTTCCTCGATTATTGGCTGAGGCAGACGTGCTCCCCTTTTCAATATCTTTCATCCCATTTCCCAGGTCAAGAATCCATTTCTATTGCTGGATTTGTAACTCTGGGGCCTCCGGAGCGGACTTTACAATTGTGGCAAGAAGCTTCTGGGCTCACAAGCTGTGTGAGATAGAACGCTTGGAAGAAGAAAAAAAGTTTAAAGAAATCTGGAGATTATGCAGAAGAGGGGCAGGTCAGATGCTCAGAGGGAGACTCCCTAGCCTGTTTAGCTAGTGACTTATAAGGGTTCTGTGTCATGCGCAGAGTGTTGAGCACATAGTGTTGAGCAAAGGGACCCAAGCGCGTTGTCCTCACGAAGCTTCCAGTCCTCGGGGGCGGATGGACATTGAACAAGTGCTCCACAAGGCAGTGTTAACCTGTACCTGTATGTACTATGAAGAAAGGACGGGGCTGTCTCTGGCAGTGCACTTGATCCAGCCCAAGGCCAGTGAGGTGGCAACCGCGCTGAGCGAGAAAAGAAGTGAGCTAGCCAATCCTGCAGAGACGAAAGTGCAAGTCCAGCTGCATGGCAGGAGCAAGTGGCCAGGGCTTGTTCTTCACTGTGTGCTAGGGTGTGGTTCAGCCCTAACTACACTATCTACCCTAGTTTGTCACACAGGGGCTTGAGGCAACTGAATATAGGATTGCGGTGGGGGGAGGGGTGCTTTTAAACACAGTGACCAAAGTCGGCCTCAAAAGTAAGCACACAGTGTGTGTGTGTCTTACTGGTGTGTCTGGCAGTGTTTGCCCTTGTTGCTCTATGTGACATCGCTGCCCTCTTGGTTCTGAACATTCTGCACCCCGCATGCCATCAAGCCTTGTGAGGCCAACCTAGTGCCTGAAACTCCTCGGCGCAGATTCCAGGCGGCTGTGTGTTATAACAGACTGCGATGTTTTTGCTATATACATGCTGTTTTCTGCCCTTCAAGAAACAACATGGTTTAATTATGGAATGGGAGTTGGAGTATTTTCTTACCACGACTCCTCAGCTTGCAAGTATCAAACGAGGTTATGTTTGGATTGCATTGTGTTTTGGTTGCTGACTTGAGTTTCATTTTTAAAAAAATCATCGAGTTTTATTTTTTTAAATATTTATCTATTATATATACAATATTCTGTGTACATGTATGCCTGCAAGCCAGAAGAGGGCACCAGACCTCATTACAGATGGTTGTGAGCCACCATGGGGTTGCTGGGAATTGAACTCAGGACCTTTGGAAGAGCAGGCAATGCTCTTAACCACTGAGCCATCTCTCCAGCCCCAATCATCAAGTTTCAGATTTGGGCAGAATTTCCAGCAACTTTGGAAATGACCCTAAGCATATGTCTGCCTCTTGTACTATGCATTTGTGCAAAGCATCAGCCTCGTCACTGAAGATTATAAAACAAAAGCATGGGTCAGCTCTGACCAGTGTTCAAGATGCTCTGCTCCTGTGGGCTCCATGTTTATCTAAGGGTTAATTCTTCACAAAAACGGCATATCTCACCAGTATGCAAATATGCATTTGTCTTTAACACGGGACAGAATCGTATGTATGCAGATTGTTTAAAAATATTTTTATGATTTATTATCAGTAAATGCTTGATTTGTATTTCTCTCTATTATATACCTGTCTATCTGGAGCTCTGTAAACATGACTCAGGCAAAAGGATCTGAAAGCGGGAACGCTTAAGGAGCCAGATCACACAATGCTATACTGTTTACATCAGGGATGTGGGGGCTGGAGGCAGGCCCTCCCAAATCAGTGGAACTGTTGGGTACCAACCCCCCCCCC
>NW_026067977.1:3112371-3139129 GCF_014885135.2 Alexandromys fortis
TTTTTTTTTTTTTTCATGAACAAGGTAACTAAGTTATTTATTTAGGCCATCTCCTCTTATAAGCAAAGGGATGGAGGATCAGTGTAATGGTCACTGTTGGATACAAGGAAAGATGAGCTTAGCGCCCCATGCGCTTCATGGTCCACAAAGAGTAATGGTCCAAACCAGTGATGTGGTCCCTTGCTGCCTGGGGGAAGGTCATCTTCATAGCCAGTCGGAAGTGGGTTCACACGAGGGTTGTGGCAGAGGGTATGGTTACCATCTCCCTAGGGCAAGGGTTGGTCCTGATGCGGAGATGAGGGTAGGCGACAAACTCGGGACTCTCGTGCTCTGTGCTGCGACTTCAGGAAGACGTTGAGCATGCTCACTCCCACCCTGGGCAGCGCCACGAAGTAGGTGAGGGCCTTCCACATGCGAGCTGAACCCTCCTCGCCGTGGGTGCCACTTGACATGGGCCGCCCCACCTGTGGGAGGGGCTACATGGGCCGCCCCACCTGTGGGAGGGCCCAGCCCAGCAGCCCCGACACCCGAGACCCGCACACCGACAACACCATCTTGGAACACCTGGGTCCCTCTTGCTGTTGGACCAGCCATACCTCACCTGAAAGGATGCTGTTCTCACTGGAGAAAGACTGAAGCTGTACTCTTCCCCAACCCCCACCCCACTCCCCCAGCAGGACGTCCGACTGCAGAAAAGGCTTGGGTCTCTTGCACTTAGCTTGCTCTTTTAAATTCAAATCCAGGTTTGCAGGGGAGGGAAGGCAGTATTTGAATAGACCTTAAATTCCTGCCGTGGAGTTTGACCACAAATCTTTGGTGTCTTGGCACAAGAAAAAAGTGACCTTGTTTGAGAAGGTCACAGAAAGAAAGGAAGGAAGGGAAGAAAGGGAAAGAAGGAAGGAAGGAAGGAAGGAAGGAAGGAAGGAAGGAAGGAAGGAAGGGAAGGAAGGAAGGAAAGAAGGAAAGAAGGAAAGAAGGAAAGAAGGAAGGGGAAGAGAGGGAAGGAATATAAGAACTTACTGGCTCACGTATTCAACCCCAGAAAGGAAGGACACGGGTTGCTGATCGAAAGACGGTTGGAGCAAGATTCCAAATTTCTGTCTTCCTCTCTATTTTTATTGAGTGTGGGTTCTATGGGGTCCCCTGAAGTAGCTAGTGTCTGCCCTAAACTACTGGTCTTTACGAGTCAGAAAGGAGGAGAGTTTCTTCTGACCTCCCCCATCTAGTTAAAACCTCAAAACATTACATATCACGTCATCTGCAATATTTCTTTTTCTTGCCATATTACACTGTATAGATCTCTAGTATGATGTTCAGTAAAAGTAGCGAATGCAGCCAGACCCTTACACTGCCTGCCTAAGAGCTGTGCTGTAAGAAGCAGCAACTTCTCTGCTCTCACCCCTGCCATCTGCTCCGCAGCTGTGAAGCAGCGACCTTGTGTGAGCGCATCAGGAGCTTACTGCCTGGATCACGGTGCTTAGCCTGGTGTGCCAAGACCACTGGAGGAAAAGATAACGCCTTCGACACCTTTCTCAGAGAGGCAGGCACTGGCTACATGTGCCCTGGGCAGTGTTCGTAGATGTGGACCCTACAGACATTGATGGGGTTCGCACTGGTACCTACTACTGCCAGCTCTTTCAACCCAACCGTCTCTTCACAGGCAAGAAAGATACTGCCATGACTCTCCTCTGGAACCACACCTCTGGTTTGCGTGGTTCCTAGCTAGATGCACTTAATTTCTTCCTTTACACATCACCTTCTCTGGCTTTCTTCCTACTATTACCTCTTTCTAGAGGTTTCTTGTTGGCCTCATCTATTTGCTTTGCCCCCTTTCCCTGGTGAGGTTTGTTAAACCGCGTGGCTCTGTGGACTCAGGGTCTCAATCACACTTGGAAATTGTCCAGCCATTTATTTCTTTAAACATTGTATCCAGCCTCCTCTTTCTCTGCTCCTTCAAAGACTCCAATATATGTGTTCAGGTTGCTTGATTGTGTCTCGCAGGTTAACAGAGATTGGTCTGTCTGTCTGTCTGTCTGTCTGTCCTTTCCTCTCTTGTCTTCCTTCCTTCCTTTCTTAACTTCCTTCTTTCTTCTCCTTCCTTCTTTCCTCTTCCCTCCCCTTTCCTTCCTTTCTTCTCCCAGCTTTCCTTTCTTTTCTATTTTAGAACAGTTTTTCATTGTTCATCCTTGTTCCTCATTGTTCCCCACCATTGTCAAGTCTGCTTTGTATTTCCAGGTATGTTACTTGTCGTGTCAAGAAGTTCAATTTAGTTTTGCTAGTGAGGGCGTGTCACTTGGTACTTCAGTTGTCACATGACCTGTTCCAGTAGCGCCTCCGTCACCTCCCCTCCTCAGCTAAGACCATCAACAGTGCTTTGAGACACTGACATGCTTAACAAGATCGATGCCCCAGCAAAGGCCGGGACACTTGTAATGTGTAGACCTGGGTCACCGGGCGGTTAAGCTGGGTCACCTTAGGGAAATCACTTAACTTCTGAGTTTAAGGAGTCTCACCTAGAAACTGGTGTGAGAGTAAGATTAGCTAGTGCGGAGGAATTCGCTGGGTCCACAAACAGGTGGAGTAGGTATGTGGGACTCGAGACCCCTTCGCCAAGCGCCCCTATCTGACCACTTTGGAAGCTGCCTTTTCTTATGAGTCACAGGGAAGATTAGCAGTCCCTTTGCCCTCCCGGAGGGGCCGAGGGATGTTTCTGGATATTCTGAACCCCGGCCACATGTTGAAAGATCACAGTGGCTATTCTTAGAGCCTTGCTGAGATCCTCAAGTGTGGGGGCGGTATTAAGAGCCCACAGGTGTCAGAGGCCATGCCCCATGTCCAGGAACACCAGAAAGACTTGCCTCATGCCTCATTTGGTTTTGTGTGCGCATGCCCCTGTATACTTGGAAACCAGATCACAAAGCAGACTCAATAAAGCTTGCGTACTTTGGCTCCATCAGCCTAGTTGTCTACTGAGGATAATAATAAGGGAATTTGGAGACGGGGTTGGGAGTCTGCTACCATAGGAAAGCAGAAATAGGTATCAAGGGCCACATTAGAAGGGAAAGACGAAAAAGTAAGTGTACTTCTCCAGGAACAGCTAAGGATAGAATTCTTCCGGGGCTATACTTAACCCACAGCCCATTGGACAAGCAAACAGCAACTGGCCACACAACTGGGATGGAGATGCAGGCGCATGGTCAAGAGTGAAGTGTGCTTCTTATCCAGGCTCTGTGAGCAGGAATGAGGTCCCTGCTACTTGAGTATTTACCAAAACCCTGGGCAGTGCCCACAGAGAGCGAACCTTGGGAAACAGACTCCGAGCTCTGCTTTAGTCTCGCCTAGAACATGTCCAGTGATGTTTTCGGGGCCAGATGATTCCTCCCTGTGCTTCGTAGAACATTCAGTGGACCCCTACATTGACCCATGCCAGTAGCTCTTCTGCCAGCTCACCTCTGGAGTTATGACAATCAACAGGGTTTACAGACATCACTGAAGGTATCCAAGGGAAGGAGAGGGGCAAAACTGCTCCCGGGTAAGAGGCGCGGTGGAGCCTTCTGGCTTTAACTTCAGAGGTGGCAGCATTTGTAGGAACTCCCAGGACTAGAGCTTGAGAAATGCGGAGAGAGCGACAGTAAAAATCCAACACGTACACCGGTCTATTTATGTCTGTAAAGCCACAAGGCATTATTTATATGTTTTTCCCCCTCAAGCACTTAGCAGAGGCATACTAAGTGTGGTTCATTACACATGCTCCAGTCAGAGCCCCAGCTGCTCAGGTCCCAGCTTCATCCTTTATTATGCATGACGCTGGACAAAGGAATCCTGTCTCTGCAGCTCAGGTTCTTTGTCCATAATGGAGATGATGGCAGGAGCCATCTCACAGTGCAGCTGTCGGGCATCACGTCCATCCACGGCCGTGGAGGGCTCGGCACGCCCTGGATGGATACGGGATGAGCTCTACAAAGCGCCAGTTTCAGCCCATTTTCAGCTGAAGGGAGAGGCAGCGGTATTCTACGGGCTCATGTTAGTGGCACTAAGGTTTCTTCTTCTGTCTAAAAAAAAATAAGTACCCCATATAATAACTGAAATGTTCTGTCACTTAAAATAAAACCACTGGGAGTTTTCAGTCTCTCAGGAGCCTGTGTGGGCTTTAGGGGGATCAGCTGGGCCAGCTCCTGACTCAGGCATTCAGACTGTCAGTTGCCGTCGTGGTTTGGACCGCTGCAGGACTTTCAGTTGTCATGATTCTTAGTCTTCGCTAGGTTGTCTAGCACGAGGTAAGAGAAAGCATTCTAGAAAGTTAATTCTGAGGTAGGCAAGGTAGACTTGAGAGCCCCCGTCAGTTTGACTTATTGGACTCAAATCCCAAATCACACATCTAAATGTCTCTGAACTATCTCAGCAGAGTTAATTAGGAAATACTGTTGTCATTCGAGTGAAGCTGACTTTTTGTGTTTTAGGACTGGAGAAACAGCTCATATCTGTCTTTGGTTATTTGTCCAGAGTGTTTACAAATAGCCTAATGCCTACCTAGACGGGCCTTGAGATTGCTCTCTGCAGTGGCAATTTTGAGGGCTGAACTTGATGAGATTTAGAGTCAACCAGAAGACACATCTGTAGGTGTGACTATGAAGGACTTTTCAGAGATGTTTAACTGAGGGGAAAGACCCACCCTGAATTTGGGAGTAACTGTCTTATGAGCTAGGATCCCACATTGAATAAAGAGGAGCCGAGCTGAGCACCAGCCTCTCTCTCTCTCTCTCTCTCTCTCTCTCTCTCTCTCTCTCTCTCTCTCCTTTCTGGCTGAAGATGAAATGTCACCAGCTGCCTCAAGCTCCTGCCACCATGCCTTCCCTGCCACAGTACACTCCCAAACTGTGAGCCAAAATACCCCTTTCCTCCCTGAGTTGACCCTTGTCTAGCTTGTAGGTGTAGGAACAAGAAAAGTAGCTAGTACACTGCCCCACAGTCCTCTCACTTTCGGCAAGGATGGGTGTCGTCATTGGGTGTCCGTCTCTTCTGTGATAGTCCCAGGCTTTGGAGGGATTCACCGCACCAGCATTTGAATGATTCGGGATGAGCTTTTAGGGAGATGTGACAGAGATTTGGATTATGAGGTTGGAGAGGATGATGCTGTGGCCTCTAGGAAGAAAATCACTGCAGTTTCGTCTAGACGGTGGAATTGGATGCAGAGCCCGGAAATTGTCCACTCACCATTCAACAACCAGTTATAGTCAATAGTCAATACTATGATGGTTTGAGACAAAAGAACGCAAATCAGAGAGATGAAAATGGAAAACACCTGGTGGTGGTGTTGAGATGAATCATTGTTCAAATGAGCAATGTCGCCATCAGCTCAGATATTTGAACGTTGGTCCCCAGTGGGTGGCACTGTTTGGGGAGGCTTAGGAGGAGCAGTTGTTGTGCCCAAGTCGCAGAGACCCCAAGAAGACCACCAGAGACACAGACTCACAGAGATGCGAAATCAAGGTTTAATTCTGCAAATCGCGATAGGGACCTCGTCTTGCACACTGACGCAGCAGGGGCCAGAGGAGGTGCCCCACCATTCTTAGGCAGGGTTTATAAAGTAAAACCCACAAATCTACAGTTATGGACTCAAGGGGTGCGGGTGACTCTCTGATTGGCTCCTGTCTAGCGGACTTTCTACATAGCGGCTGAGCTACAGCTTCCTGATTGGTTGTCCTTGAGCTGAGGCCCTTTGGTACAGCTCCAGGCTGTACTTTCTGTTCCCTTGAATGGAATGTTGCCCTTCTGGGAAATGGAAGCTTAACTACCTTGGGGTCTAGCACGAAATGGAGTTGGTTGTGTCCCTTCACGGTCTTGCTGTATGTAGCAAGCATGGCAGTTGGTGATCTTTGAGTGTTTATGGTCTTGTTCCTCTTTCTGCTCCTTTTCTCTCCTTCGTGCTCACAATTGTGGTTGAAATGAGAGCTCTCAGCTTCCTGCAGCTGGTTACCATGACTCCCTGGCACAGTGGACTCTTATCCCTCAAGAACATAAACCAAGTAAGCTCTTCCTTCTGTAGCCACCTCAGTCATGGCATTTCTCACAGCAGTAAAAAGGTAACTAAGACACCATGGCCAGCGGCCCCACCTTCCAGTTACCCAAAGCTATTTTGCACTAGGGTCTTGCTACCTGAATGTTAATATAATCTCATTTAAATATCTCTAGTTTTTCTAATTGCTTAGAAATAGACCCCCCCCCAAAAAAAAGCCAAAACCAAAAGCAACAAATCCAACACAAAATAACAACCACGATAAAAACCTAAACTCCTTGAAATAAATGTAGCCAGCCAGAATGATAGTATGCTGGACTCCTCATCCTCAATGTTGTGAGACTAGGGTAGGGGTTTGGAGGGATCAACTAGGTCTATAGCCTTCATGAGTGAGATTATTATCCTTATGAAAGGGACTGCAGGGAGGTCCCTCAGCCTTTCTGTCATGTGTGGTCACAGTAAGAAGGCATCTTCTATGAAACATGAGATAGGACCTCAGGTGCCACTAAGTCTGCTGGCACCCTGATCTGGGAGCTCTAAGCCTTTCGAGCCATGAAAAGCACATTTCTGTGCTTATAAACCGTCTTTTTATAGTACTCAGTTACAGTAGTCACAGTGGACTATGGCTGAATTCCTATTTCTAACACTTCTGCTTTTAGTCCAGATAGAGCAACAGGAAAAAAAAAGTATCTTCCTATCCGAAAGACACCCCGAAAAAAGAAACAAACAAAATTAAATACCTGCTTCAACAGTGTTTAAAGCTCCCTCCATCCAGGATGTGTGTGAAGATTTAGAGGATACAGATACTTACTGTCAACCCTGAGGATGTGAATCCCCAGGACCTACATGGTTCAGGGAGAGAACCAACTCCAATAAGTTGGTCTGTGATCTCCACATTTTCCTGAAGAGAGCTTCTGGGAAGTGGATGAGAGAGGGAGAATTCCTATGTGGAGATGAAACTGAGGGTCCAAGAAGAGGAGGCTGCAGTTTACAAGTACATAGACTATCAAAAACAATTACTACCAGGCCTGGAGAGAGGGCTCAGCTGTTCAGAACACTCGCTGCTCTTGCAGAGGACCCAGGTTCAGTTCCCAGCACTCATAGGGCTCACAACCACCTGGAACTCCAGTTCCAGGGAATCTAAAGCCTTCTATTGACTCTTACCGGACACCATGTATGCACATGGTGGCCCAGACATACATGTAGGCAAACACTCACATAAAGAAAATGCGTAAGTCTAAAGAAGTAAATAAAGGAAGATGATTGCTACTTGAGACATGCTTGAAGATACACTGAGGTTCACTGTCAAACACTGAGCCAAGTCCTGAATGAAGCCTACGTGCTGGTTTTAAAGGAAACTCTTTGAGATGAGGAAAGAATGACCTTCAGGTCTAGACAGGAGGGGTCTTCAAGCAGAGCTCACACAGAGCCAGCCAGGGGGTTAGACTTTTAGAGATGAAAAACAAAATGCCCAAGGTGGAAAATGTGCTCACTGGCAACAACAGAGTCGTTGAAGGGAAAAGATTAGTGAACAACTTTGAGAATGCAGAAAGAACACAGCAGCTCAGCCAAAACTGTCCACTTCAGCACTGCTGGCTTACCCTGAAAAAAATGTTTTTCAGAGACAAAAGCAAAATTTGTAAAGCTTTTAAAAAATAATAATGGACAGGAGAGAGGGATCAGCAGTTAAGAATACATACTGTTCTTGCAATGGACTAGAATCCTGTTCCCAGCACCCAAGTTGGGTGGCTCACAGCCACCACCTCTAACTCCAGCTCAGAAAGATCTGATGCCTCTGGCATTCCCAAGCACCTGCACTTCCATGAACGCACCCACCAGAGAGCTAAAGTGACAATAATAGTGACTAAAAATGAAAGAGTTGTCACTAGTGGGCTTCCACGGCTAGAATGTGAAAGTCCTCTTGGGAGAGCATGTTGATGTCAGCGGCTCCTCAGAATATCGCAGGGTGGTGAATGTACAGAACTTTAGTGGATGGAATATAACAATAGGGAGATGGAGGAATCCAAGTTTATCTACCTTCTTTCTGTAAGCCAATCAGTTTGCTAACTAAACAACTTACAAAGGACAAAAATGTTTGAATCAACTCAGTCTATACAGAAGAATTATTGGACAAAATTCAAGACCTATTCCTGATTAAAAACTGTAGCCGAATGGGAAAAGACTGAATTCAAGCTAATAAAGAGCATATTTTATTAAAACAAGATCTGTAGTTACTGTCACACTTAACAGAATGGACTGCTTCTCCTAAGATGAGGACAAGGCTTAGGCTGCCAATATTCTCTTATCTGTGTCTCCTCAGCATCATGCAGTAAGTGAGGAAAATAGAACAAAGGGCACCATAAGTCTCCAGGGAAGAGACACGAGGCTTTGTGTAGACAAATGCTATGACTGTTTATGGCGACAATCTAATGGAGTCCATAAAGAATTTCTAGAACAAGTAAATTTAACGAAGTTTGGAGAATATAAACTTGATATGCAAACACCAATTGTATTTCTGTATACTAACCACAAAAAGATGGAAATTGGATTTTTACAGGTGTATCATTTTAATGGCATTAAGATATATGAACTATGTCTGGATAAATGTTGCCAAAGGGGAAAGCCTGTGGAGTAGAAACGACAAAACACTGGATTTAAAGAAGATATCTGTGGAGAGTCGTACCTCTTTTTCATCCTTCTGAAGACTCGTTGTGCACGTGTTATTTCTTTCCAAAGGGACTTACAAAAATCCCAGCAATAATCTACTTAGGTATCGCCTGGACTCCATGAAACACACGCCTGTGTAGGAGAACGGCCTGTGACACACAAGCTTGGGAGAGGTGGCCGTGTGCAATCCTGTAAAGGTCCCGAGACTCCGGCCACCCATGTGCTTTTCCCTTCTTCCTTCTACCCCCAGGAATGCTTCCCCAGATTAGTAAACTGTCTCTGTCTCTCTTTATTTCTTTAAATGACAGTGAATGATTTTGTTCACACCCACTGTCTGGTAGTAACTGATCCCGTTGCTTTTCTAGTATCCAAAGATCTTCTAATATATAATTTTAAAAAGGCTTAATTATTTTACATGTGTGGGTGTTTTGCCTGCATGTATATCTGTGCAGCAATGCGCATTCTCTTCTGAAAGCCAGAAGAAAGTATTAGGTCCACAGGGACTGCTATTAGCTACCACGTTGGTGCTGAGAGCCCAACCCAGCTCCTCTGGAAGAACACCAAGCCCTGTTAACCACTGAACCACTGAGTATCTCTCCGGCCAGCCCCTCTAGTTCTTTTTCTGACATAGTTTCTCTGTGTAGCTCTGGCTGTCTCCGCACTCACTATGGAGACCAGGTTGGATTCAGATTAAGAGATCTGCCTGCCTCTGCCTCCTGAGCACTGGGATTAAAGGTGTGCACCACCACACCCAGCCCCCACTTGTAGTTCCTAAAGAAACAAAAAAATGGGCTTTTTATTAAAGGTCATAAGTTAATTTTGAATTTCACATGGAAATACAAAAACAAAGAAAAAAAAACAAAAGAAACGAATAACAAAAAACAAATTCCAGAACAAATTGGAAAAGAACAAAGTTGGGGGCAAGAGCACCTGCCTTGAAGACTTTCAAAGCTGCAGAATCTGAAACCGCACTATTAACATTAAAGAGATCTATTGATCCGAGGAACACATAGAGAGCTAGGCTGCACACACATGGGAAACCGGCTTTTGACAGAAGAACAAAGCAATGCAGTAGAGATAAACTGTCATGCCCAGAGACAACGCAAGGATGCTGGAGCATCCACAAGCAAATGATAATACAACTGTGTTCTTGGTCCACAGTGACCTAATAGGAATCACAGATTGAACGGAATGCGGAATGCTCTTAGTAGCTCCATGTAAGGAGAAAGCAAAAAAAAAAGCTGATTTTATATTGACATTATGCAATTTTAGTTAATAATAAAATGATGAACGATTAGCATATGCAACTGCCTGATTGAATCTCAAAATGACTCCAGTGCGAAGAAAAATGCTAACCGGAAAATAAAAAAGACCAAAGTGTGACCTCTTTTATAGAAAATTGTACCAAAAATAAAGTAACCTATAGTTATAACAACAAAGAGATAAGCAGAAGGAGGTGGAGGAGGGGCAGACTATAGAAGAGGCACGAGTCTGTGGGCGGACACACGTCGTCACTATCTTGACTGTGATGATGGCTTCAGGGATGTATGCAGGTCAAAATGCCTCAAATTCTGTTCTTCAGTACATGTATTTATTTCTCTGTGTGTGTTGATGTGTGTGAGAACATGTGTGCCATAGCACACGTGTGAGGTCAGAGATTAACTGGTGGGAGCCAGTTAGCTCTCTTCTCACACCATGTAGGTTCCAGGGATTGAACTCATTGAAGTCATCAGGCTGGGTGACAAGTGCCTTTATCTACTCAGCCATCCTGCCTGCCTGTCAAATTCCATCCTTTAGGTATTCACTATTTACTACAGTGCCATAGCTACTCTTCTGTTGTTGTGGGACGGCATCATGGCCAAGGCAACAAGGAAGAGATCTGAGGCTTGTTCACAGGTTCAGAGGGTGGGAGGGGGTGGACGACAAGCAGACACGGCTTGAACAGCACCCGAGAGTTCTCAGCTGCTCCACAAGCACCAGGCAGGGAGAATGACTCCGAGACTGACATGAACTTCAGGAACCTCAAAGCTAACCCCAATGACTCTCCTCCTCCCACAAGACCACACCCCCCATCCTTCCTAAAAGAGTTCCACTAACAAGGAACCAAATTCAAATATATGAACCCATGGGGGCCATTCTCGTCCAAACACCACATGTAGAATATAATATTTAAAAGAAAATAATAGCTTTATATCTCGTGTGTGTGTGTGTGTGTTTGCTTAGCCAATGTGCTGTCTAAACATCTGACAGAATCACCTTTCTCTGTGCAATTATTTTAATAAATATAAATGGAATTAATCATTTATAAACCAGCAAATTGAAACTCACCCTTAATCTTTTTTCAGTGATTATGAGTGATATGAAAATAAATATTATAGGACTAGTGAGACCCGTTAAGGACCAGCCTGGACAAAATCACCTCTTACCAGGGTAGGGGCATAGGCATTTAAAAATATAAGAATACAGAGACGACGTGAAGAAAACAGAACAGAAACCACAGAATAATACTGGGCAAGCATTCCAGTGATAACTGAAAATCACCTGTGTTTACTTTTTCACTGCTTTTATATCCAGTTCCTTCCTTTCTTCTTGCTTTAATTCCTTCCTTTTTCCTCTCTTCCTTCCTTTCTTCCATCCTCCTTTGCTTCTTATTTCCCCTATTTAAACACCCATTTTCCTTTATTCTCCCCTGCCTTGTAAATTCTATGTAGGTCGAGCTTCCCCTCCCTAGGAGATGGGGCAGGCCGCCCTCCCTGTACAGACCAATCTGACGTTATCCCAGCCAGACTGGTCTGCTCCTCACAGCTGTACGACAACAAGCCAATTACCTGCACTCGCACAGCCTCAGTTTCTTCACCTGTGAAATGGAAGACTTGATACTCAGTTCAAATAAAATAGAAGAAAATTAAAAATAAAAGAGTATGGAAGTGTAATGAGTCCAGCGATTGCCCCCATAGCGAGTCCTGGAAGCATTAGTTTCTGTGCTGGCTGCTTTTATGTCAACTTGACACAAGCTATAGTCACCTGAGAGGAGGGAGCCTCAATTGAGAAAATGACTCTGGAAGATCAGGCAAATGTTGAGGGCATTGTCTTAATTAGTGATTGATAGGGGAAGGCCCAGTTCATGGTGGACAGTATCATTCCTGGGCTGCTGGTCCTGCATTCTCTAAGAAGGAAGGTGGAGCAAGCCAGTAAGCAGCACCAATCCATAGCCTCTGCCTCAGCTCCTGCCTCCAGGTTCCTGCCCTGCTTGAGTTCCTGTCCTGACTGCCATAGATGATGAACTAACTATACTAAGCAAGAGGAAGTGAAGTAAAGTAAACAAGCCCTTTCCTCCCTGAGTTGTTTTTGGTCATGGTACTCATCACAGCAGTAATTCTAATTGGACAGCCTCTCCCTCTTTCCTGTATTCTCAACAACAAGGGAGCTTATCTGCTTGAGTGTGAAACCAGAGTCTCTTCCATGGAGCCGTCTCTGTGTGGGCAGCCAGCTACAGCTCTGTAGCAATTCTTGGCTTCTGTAAGTGAAACGGGACCTCTGAGAAAACTGGTGGTTACACGTGGTGGGAGACAGGCGCAAGACTTCCCCAGCCGGGCTCAAATCCCAGTTCTACCGGTACTAGCCATGTGACCTTAAGCAATGTACTTAACCTCTCTGACCTCAGTTTGTCCACCTGTGAAATGGGAGGAGTAAAATTGCCATCTTCCTAGAGTTGCTCAAAGGAATAAACCTGCAGTACCTTTGAAAAGGCCGGGCACAGAGTGACTCCCCAATACTATTTAATACGGAGTTACTGAGCTCTGCTCCGGGCCCAGGCTAGTTATGAGAATGCTGGTAACAGATGTTTGCTGATCCAATAACCTTCAGACCCATCTAAGAAGATAGGAACTCCAGAGGGAGGGGTGTTTCCAAGGAGAAGCGCCACGTGTCGGGGAGTGAATGGCAGCCCCAGTCTAGGCTGGCACCCTCCCCAAGGAAGTGACATTTGTCAAAAACAGGGAACAGAGTCACGCTAGTGGAGCCTTGGGGCTTGTCAGCCTACTGCTGCTCTCTCTGTTCTTGATTCTGTTCGGAAGTTTCCAGATGCTGGTGAGGTGGAAAGGCTCCCAAGGAGCCCCTGACATTCAGAGCTCTGGGAAAAGGAGGGCTTCGACAGCTCCCAACCCTGGGTGGCAAAGTCCCCCGCAACACCGAGATCTGGACACCAGTGTCCGCTCTCCCCTAGGGCGGCAGTGAGCTGCCCCAGGACGCGCCTAAGGCAAACACAAAGAAAGATGCCATGTTCGGCTTTGTCCACTGGGTGGAGTATTTTAGTCAAAGAAGAGCGCTGTGGAGGCAGTGGGAATTCCCCGTGGAGAGAGGCAAGCTTGGGCTTGTCCTGGGTCCAGAGCCCTCTAAAACCCCCTCCAGAAGGAATGCAGGCCGCCCCTCCTAAAGTCTAGCCCCGGAGAAGCCCGAGGCCTGTCCTACATCCAGGAACTCTCAGAACTAAGAGGAAAACTTTAGAGCCAGAAGAGGGCCACGGGAGAGCTATGTCTGATGTTAATTTTCACAACTTGGAAACTGAGAGCCAAGGAGGGGAAAGGGGAGCTGACCTATGCCTTTGCATGTAGGTGTGACTTTTAAATGTAGATGACAACGTCTGTGTTTGAAAGGATAAAACAGTCTGTAAGGTTGACTGTTGACACGGGGTGTGTGTGGGGGGGCACTTGAGCTGGAGAGAGGCTGCAGGTGGAGAGTGAGGCTGGCCCCTGGGCCCCCTGCGCTCTTTTTTCCAGACTTCAGCCCCACTCCTCCTCAAACACACATATACACTTCAGCTATCTGCTCTGGCAGCGACTACGCACACTGTGTAACTGCCCTTGAGGGAATGGAGAGATTCCAGAGAGACACCCCTGTGCCTTCCTTCCTCTGCCTACCAGACTATTGAGACACTGGACCCCAAGTCATTGGAATTTCCATAGCAATCTCAGACCCTCTTACTTCTCTTCTGGGGGGTTGGGCAGAGGGCACGGTTAAAGCCCCGATGTTACCTGAGGGGTAACTTGTCTCCCAGGAAGATTTCCCACCACGCTGACGAGATCACTTGTCAGGAGAGACAGGAGACAAGCGCTGCTGGATCCATCTGTCCACGGTGAACTGGACCGCCCTTTGATCACGCACAGCTCTTGACCTCCCTTTAACCCCACAGGTGAGAACCCCAAAGATGCACGAGGGAGTTCCCAGACCCTCTTACTTCTCTTCTGGCATGGCCACATTGAGTTAACCTTTCTCCACTTTTCACTAATGTCTCTTAACCGGCCTGCTGAGGGCAAGTGACCAGCCATAGGCCTCTGGGGCTGCCTGGGCACAGACTCTGGCCCTCACTCTGGTTAAAAAAAAAGGGGGGGGACTTTCTTTCTTTCTTTTTCTTTCTTCCTTCCTTCTTTTTTTCTTTCTTGCCATAAAAACTGTANTGAGAGAGAGAGGGTCTTTTTCTGTCCCCCTGGCCTGGAACTCATTGTGTAGACCAAGATGGTCTTGAAACTGCAGCAATCCTGCCTCTGCCTCCCCCCAGTTTTTTTCTTCCAACAACTAGCATGTTGTCATTGTCTCTTCTTTTGTCTTAACTGTTCTTGAGAGCATATTTCCCTATGTAATATATTGTATGATATAAGTGCACATGCATATTCTCTCTCTCTCTCTCTCTCTCTCCAAAGATGTAAATTCGTGAATTCAGGTTTATAGTGTTTCTACACCCTGTACCCAAAAACATGGCATGTAGGAGATGCTCTGGAAAAATCTGTGTGATTGACCAGTAAAGAACACACCATGGCTTCGAGTCCCAGTTTACTTGAGAACTGAATTACTGTACAGATTAGCCTGAACCACGCTCTTGAGATCATCTGCCACCTTTCAAGGAACAAGTGGAAAGGGGTGAGGTCAGGGGATCCTAGATGTGCTGGCTCACAGAGACAGGTAGAAATTGCGAGAAAGCCAAGGGCTGTAGACTATCCCTTTACACTCTGTGAATATATGTCATGGTGTTTGGGTTAATAAAGAAGCTGACTGGCCAATAGCTGGACAGGATAACATGAGGCGGAACTTGCAGACAAAAAGAGAGTACAAGGAAGAAGAGAAGGAGTCTGAGACTTATGAGAAGACTCAGATAGGAGAACTTGCCATACTGAGAAAAGGTGCTGAGCCATATGGCAGAGCATAGGTAAGAAATATGGGTTAATTTAAAAATTAAGCATTAGCTGGTAATAAACCTGGGCTATTGGCTGAGCATTTATAATTAAGTCTCTGTGTCTCTTTGGAAACTGTCTGGCGGGACAGAAAAATCCACTTACAAAGGGCTTGTATCACACTATGACAAGGAACATTTATCTGTATTTGTTTGTTTTCTACTTCTTGTTCAAACACAAATGCAGTGAAACTGAAAAATGTCCATTAATTGTATATACAACCCATCGGTTACAGCAGATCCACACAGACCTGGAAGTGTGGGCCACACTGGTTTGATCAGGACTGAGACAGCTGACCTGAGGCACACAGGTGGATGCAGCACCACGTTCATAAAAACCCATAGGTCTGGTGGGGAATGAAACCAGAGGCGACCCCAGGAAAACAAAGGCTGGGGAGAGACAGCTGCCACAGCAAACTGCCAGCCAGGAAAACATGCTGCTCCCTAATTGGTGGGCACAAGTTTGCCTTCCCCATTTCCACCCACTAGTGGGTACACACGGACCCTCAGCATCACAGGTATGTCAGAAACTGCATGCTCGGGTGGGCTGGCAGGTCCCACACAGAGTCCCCTGTTGACAGGACCTTCTTACTGGAGCCACCAACCGGAAGCCAGACTTGAAGTCTAAAGTCAATTTAAAAAACAAAACAATTCTCTCTCTGCCCTTGTAGTTCTGTTATTGCATGTCTGTAGTGGACTTGGCAGAAATGAAAACATTCTAGAGAAATTCTGTGGCTCTCCATCTGTGAAACAGTGCTCCCCCCCCCCCAAAAAAATGGGAATTTCCCCAGGAATTTTCTGCTAGGAAGGAAGGGCAACAGCCTGAGAGGCAGCTCGCCTCCCGCAGATTTTCACACAGTTCCCCTGCACACATACACACGTGCATGCACACATGCCAACATTACCTTTCTCATTCAGATTGTTCTATCTTTTCAAACACATACATTCTCACCTCCATTTAAAGGTCACGCCTTTAAATGGAGATACCCTGGGGCTGCTTAGATGGTATATCCTTGGCTCTTGGGTCCCCTTTTAAGTTTCAGGCTCACCTCAGAACCCTAAAGACAGACTTGAAGAGGTCAGTGCACCTCGTTGTCCCTTTTCCCAATGTGCATGAATTGAATAGATGTTTCCTGCTCTGTTAATTTGACGCTTTTAATTGTTTTATTGAGATGGATGCTGGTCTGACTTGGGACACGGCTTACTACGCCCAAGTTTGATAACAAGTCAATGCAAAATGCAAAGACTCTGATGTTAAATGTTTCAAAGTGACAGGGGTAGAAATGAAAACGAGGGGAAAGAAAAGAAAAAGTTACTTACTGAGAAAAGTAGAGCGACTTCTAAATAAAGGTAACCCAGGGAGATTTAGACAGCTGGGAACAGTTTGCAACGCTGACCTCAAAAAGACAAGGAAGGAAGAATCTTTTCTAAGGAAGGAGGAATCTCGCAGGCTTGCCAAGGACTGTTGTTGACAACGCTCCCTTTAAACAGCACAGAGACAATGCCCCGGGAAGGACTGAGCTCCTAGGAAGGACAATAAGTCAGGGTTATCCGTGCTGAGCTCCCCCAAAGTCCTGGTCTCCTGGACATGAAAGTGAGGCTCATCAGAGCTTCTGAGGCAGCAGAAGGCCTCAGTACAGTCAGCACTGGGATTAGCTTTGTCTTCCAGCCGCTGGGAAAGGTGCCGGTGACTGGCTTTCTAGCGCAAAGAAGATAAACATTGGCCAGACTCCTAAGCACCATTATCCCCTCTGAAGAGCATAACAGAACCATTATCTGACCAGAAAAAAGCACCAAAGAGCCACCTAAAGGGGTACGGGTAGGGAAACTGCTGAACGAGAAGCCACACAGCCCAGAGCCCTGACTTCCACAATGTGGAGTCTTTGACAGCTCTGATCCCAGACCCACCTTCCACGTTCCAGCGCTCAACCCCAATCAGCTCAAGAGCAGGGATCAGGCCTGCACAGTGGCCAGCGTGAGAACGGACCAGATAAGCTTCACAAACAGTATTAGAAGTAGAGAAATTATTGTAATAAACCACGTTCCACCCACTCCAGTGAGAAGGAATCACATACAATGGCTGTTTTTCACCAGGCTCTTCCGTCTGTGTTCTGAACCCTACAGTTGCAGTCTTCCCCATTTTAAACAGCGGGGATCTGAGCCTCGGGGAGGATGCATGAAGCTCTGGAGTCCACCAGCCACTAAGAAGGCAGAGTGGAGATTTCGACTCTGATCTGTCCCAACTTGGATAAACTCCCGGAACAGCCTGTCGCTGATGAAAAACAGGGCAAAGCCATGCCTTAAAAGTTAATGAAGGTGGAGATGTGGAGGGGGTGAGGTGGAGGGGTCGGTGAGGGAGGGGAGAGGGAAAGGGAAAGGGAAAGAAAATGGCAGGACCTTGGCAGAAAAACCCATGAATGTTCCCGTGGAGACCAAAAACTTTTTAAAAGTGACTTTAAAATAATTACCAGTTCTCTTGCCTCTGGCAGCCCCCAGCCATGGGACCTGGAAAGGAAAAACGAACTGGTCTTTTGTGTCTTGGGTTAGTAGGAAAGCATGTTTCTATGTCCCTGACTGGCAAGGACATGTGGACATGGTGTTGCCAGGACTGAGATTCCAAGAGGACCTAGAAAGGTACGTGTGTGCGTGTGCGTGTGGTGTGTGTGCGTGCGCACATGTGTGTGTGTGCATGTGCATGCATGTGTGCATGTGTGTGTGTGTGTGTGTGTGTGTGTGTGTGTGTGTGTGTGCTCTCTCAGTGAGACAGTGCAGGCTGCGTGGTTGCCCTGGAACTGAGCATCTCTAAAAGTTGCATTTTTAATGTCCTAACTTCTCGATGTTCTTATTGGCACCATCTCTTGCTTTCTCTTCTCATCCTCCCACCCACCCCCATGAGCTTCCTTCTCTTCTTTGGCCTTTGCCCCCCCCCTTATTTCATTGGCATTCAGTATCTTTATTCTTGCCCCCCCCCACCTGCTGCCCCTCCACCACTGAACACTGTAACGCTGTATGGACAAATCCCTCAACAGTGTCATATCTGACTTATTTTATTATTATTCATTGCATGATTTATTTTTAGCCTGAAACAACTGCATCCTAAAAATGGAGTTCTTAATGAGACAGAGGCTGGGAGAGCTATGCAAGGTATCTAGGGCTTGGCCTCCCAGCCTCCTGCCAGGCTCTTTCTCTTTGCGCATGTGTGCGTTAAGCCTCCACAGTCTGTCCTGAGCCCAAGACTACACAGCTGCAGGACCCAAGGAGGTGAGATCAGCCTCTTTGCTCTGTGCTGGGCTCAACAAAACCTCCAGGAGGCTTCCATCCCATCTCCCATTATTTTGAGTCTCGGGAGAGAGAAACAAGCCTTTTCCCCAATGAAGAGAACTCTCCTGCTCCTGGTGGGGGTTTATCTGCTGTACTTCAGCAGGGCAGAAGAGGGGCTGAACTTCCCCACGTACGATGGGAAGGACCGAGTGGTCAGCCTTTCCGAGAAGAGCTTCAAGCAGATGTTAAAGAAGTACGAGGTGCTGTGCCTCTATTACCACGAGCCGGTGTCGTCAGACAAGGTGGCACAGAAGCAGTTCCAGCTGAAGGAGATAGTCCTGGAGGTGAGTGAGTGGGCCAGCGGCCACCTGTCTGAGTGAGCACGAGAGCCCGTGTGGCATTTCACAGGGATGTGGGAACAAGGGCATGGAGAATACGTCCAGAGGTCTCGTGTGGAGTAAGTAGTCTCACGTAGAAGAAGAGGTTTGTTTTGCGTTTTGTTTTGTTCCATTCTTTCTGCAGAAGTGGACAGACTCTTAAGGTGGAAGGGAGTGAGGGGCTGCACACTGACTCCCCTTTATCCAGGGAGCTGGGTGAGCATTGCTGAGGACAAAGAGCAGGGGCTCGTTCATGCAGACTTGCAGAATCAGAGCAGGGCAGCAAGATGGGAGGCCCAGAGGCCACGCTCCAGGCAACTGAGTTAAAGGTCTTTCTTCACGTGTCCTGATGTGTCAGGGGCTCGAGTCTCACCTGACCATTTTCAAAATGTCCCAGCTGTTGTTAGCCCTTGGCTTAAGGGAACTGAGGGATTTCTTGTGAATTCATTCAGTGCCAAGTCCCCGTGCTTTTCCCCACACTCTGCCCTGGATCCTAGAGAAGCCAGGTCCTTTGACCTTGCCCAGGGGGAGAGCAGCTAGGTGGACTCTAGAGTGTGGATGTGTGGCTTTCTGGGCTGCGCATTCATCAACAGGCAGTTTTGTTTTCTTTTCTCAGAAAGTTCTTGATGTGAGTTTGGGGCCCCCGCTGAAGTCATTTCTTATTTTATCTGTATTCCATGACCTACTGGTCACCTGGCACGGGGCCGGTGGCATTTCTAATCCTTTGCCATTGCCTCGGCCTCTCCTCCTGGACAGCTAAAGGGCACCGACACTTCAAGAATACCCATGCTGCCGAGAGTCCTTCTTAGTCCCCGAAGCCAGCTCCACACACGGCTACGGGAAGGACTGCTTGAGAATTAACCAGGCAGTAGTTTCGGGATACTCAGGCTAATCAAACAATACGATTAACAAATTCACCACATAAAAACCAGGGAGATTGAAAGTCTCAGAAAAAAAAATGACTATAATAAAATCCAGCAAAGCCACACAAATATATCAAAATAACATTAAACGACGGAGAAAGCATTTGAGAGTTGGAAGAGCCTCCTGATCAGCGGAGAGTGCTAGTGCTTTAACAAACCTCCACAGCCATCACGGTCTTCCCAGGCACCACCCACCCTGGGCCGAGGGTGGCGGCTCTGTCCCTCTGTAGAACTGGGGAATGTCACAGGCTGGAAGAAGAACAGTCCCAGAGTGCACCTGCTGCTTAGCCGGTGAAATGGATGCATTACAACTGTCCTTCTCAGCTACAACAGCGAAGTCACACAGAGTCGATTCGGCAAGCTCACACCTGACTAGTTAAAGCCAGACTCAGAAGAACCCCTCCATGGCCAGGGCACAGTGACGACCAGTTTTAAATACCTGCCTTATTAAATAGCACATTTTGACACATTACTGCAAGTATGTCCCGTGTGTATACTTGGTTCTGGGGTCCCAAGGAAAAATCCTAAGAAGGAACGGCCTTGGGGTCCCGTCATTCCAGATACCTTTCCTGTGAGGGTGCTGAGTAGCGGAGGTTGGTAAAGGGAAGCTGAGCATGGGCTCTAGCCTGATGTTTCTCAGGGAAAACTAGAAGAAAGGGAAGATGGGAATGGTTGCCAGGAATTCGGTGGTGTAAGTTCTAGCTTTGCCCACTGCGCATGCGAGCCGGGGCTGATAACTATTTCTCGGAGCTTCAGTTTCTCGTTTATACAAATGTGAAGATAAAGAAACCCTTGGGGTGTGGGAGAGCCAATAAGGACGATGGCTAATGGAACACTTGCTGGGTGGGGGGACTGCTGAGAGCCCTTTGTGTGTGTTAGCTGACTTAGTCCTCAGTCACAGTGTGAAGCCAGTACGGGCACTCTTTCCAGCCTGCACCCAGGAGGAGACCCCCAAAGGCCAAGTTGCCCACTGGCACTTGCTCATTTGTGTGAGGCAGTCTGAGCTCCCACAGCCCCCACGGCGTCCTCCTGGCATCAGGTGGGCGTGAAGGATGCCGCTGGCTGCCCTGTGCAGGATCCTGTCAAGCACCTTCCCAGAACAGAGTTACCAGTCCCAGGCCTGGCCTGAGGGTCCCAGCTGAGTGACACCTGGGCTGAGAAGTGCTGAGCCCAGGGGGCAAGTCTCAGAAGTGGCAAGAGGCCAGGCTACAGCTCCTGAGTCTGTCTATTAGAATGTGTGTTTGATGCAGGCCCGGGCTCTCCTTTGCACTTGGCAATTCACGGGCCTTGCCTCCTGAGTGCTGGGGTCACAGATATGTGACATCTTCATAGTACGATTCTCCTGATAGGTATCTTCTTGCCTATGGTAAAGTTTAATTTAGAAGTTAGGCGCACGGAAAGATGACTACAACTAAGAAAAAAATAGTCCAGTTCCAGCAATGCTGTGAGTGTGCACTCCCATACTGCCCTTGCACACTCATAGTCCAGTTCCAGAAATGCTGTGTGTGCACTACCACACTTCACTGTGCACACCCACAGTAGAGTTCCAGCAATGCTGTGAGTGTGCACTACCATACTGCCCTTGCACACCCATAGTCCAGTTCCAGCAATTCTGTGAGTGTGCACTACCATACTGTACTGTGCACACCCATAGTCCAGTTCCAGCAATGCTGTGTGTGTACACTACCATACTTCACTGTGCACACCCACAGTACAGTTCCAGCAATGCCGTGTGTGTGCACTACCACACTACGCTGTGCACACCCCTTTCCTTGTTCCTTAATTGTTGAGAACTTGCAGCCTCTCTCTAGCCTATCCTGTGCCAGCATCAGCCCTCTTGCCCTTGAGGCCTCTGGTATGTAAAGAAGTGTTACTTGACTTTAAGCACTGTACAGACCAAGACCAAGAGTTGCCCTGACTTTCTGAGAAGGCTTTGAAGTGACTAATGGGCAGGTAGCATACATGACATGGGAACCCTAAATGAAGAAAAGACTCTCACTTCATGGGCAGGATGGAACAGCGTAACATTTCATCCCAGTACTCAGAATGGCATACACTTTAGACTGAAAATCATTTATTTCTGGTATTTGCCAACGGTATGGCTCTTATCTAGCTTAGAGGAGACTATAGGAAAGAGGGGATTGCTGTGTAAGGCTTTCTGAGCATGCCCAGAAAAAGAAAAATACCCTGTTGTCTTTGTGTTGGTACATGGGAAGTATGACAGGGCAGAACTGGTCCAGGAAGTGAGTGAGAATTTCCCAGGCAAAACAAAAAGGGAGGAAGGGGCAGAGAGAGAGGAAGCATCTGAGGGCTCTTAAATATCTGCTCTGAGTTCTCCCCTAAAGATTGTCCATGGGCCTGACTGCCTTAGAATAAGGTTTCTATTCCTCCTTGGAGAAGTGCCTCTGGAAGACAGTCCCTCAAAGGCATTAGCAGCAGCACCCTGACCCCTCCCCTTGGCAGAGTCTGAACCTTGTGGAGAGAGTGAAGTTTTGATAGGATAAGAGGCAATGTGGCCATTAAATAATTCATAGGAAAGGGGCAAGTAAAATGCAGCCAGGAGCCTGAAGCTGAATTTTCCTTTCCATTCTGAGTCTAACTCCCCAGGGCTCCCTTGGGCCACTACACACCTGGTGCACCGTGATACATGGGTGTCTATACATGTTTGTTGGGTGGATGAAATGCCAGAGCGTGAAAGAACCCCAGTAATCTTCCAAATTCTTCTGAACACCTCATTTCATAGATGTGGCTCTTCCTGGGGTTGTTGGGGTCAGAGCCTTGGCCCTGAAAGCTGTTAACAACCTAGGCTCAACCACATTCTCACGGGTCCAATAAAAGAGACAAGCAATAATGAAGAGAGGAAAGGGATATTTATTTATTCTGTCCACTTTGAAAAGAGTAATTCAGTGTCCCTGAAGTCCATGTTTGGGTCCTGACATGAGGTTTAGGTTTAAATAAAAGGCAAGAGGTGTTCATAGCTGAGCAGTCTGGGTCAGGGTGTGTCACTACCTGTCATCACTGTCTGAGTCCCAGCCTGTCCTGCCTGTGGTTGTCAGAACTGTGGGAGATCTTCTCCTGGGACCGAGGAGCCTCCCCTGACTGACAGCAGACTTCAATGTTTTCCCTTCGCCAGCCTGAGACCCCTGGGGAAATCCCAGTTTCTTGGGGCTCTTTGTTTCAACTGTCTGACAGCCAAAGGGAGGAGCCACAGGTTCTCTTGGAGCATCTTCTCTCCCACGAGAATGGTTACATGTCCTTCATGGTAGGTTCACTTCCCCGCCCGGTCCCCTCATTAACCATGTAGCATAGCTTCCTTAGAAATTCAAATTATAAAAAGAAAGAGGTAGATGAAGGATGTCATAAAACCCATCATGGCCAAGCAAGCACGGTTGGTATTCTGACATGTTTGCAGTTTTTTCCCTATGTCTAAACATGCATTTGCAGCCAGAGTTACAGATTTACAGTTTCCTGCCTTTTTCTATGCCACTAAACAGTTTCATGTTCATAAACATAATGTCAGCACCAGCGCAGTGTTCCATGGCATAGTGATACACATTTCAAAAAGTCGTTTTCCTATTTTTTAGAGCCTAGCACAATTTTAAAACTGTTTTTAAAAATTAATTTGTTTAGATTTTCAAAGTTTTAATGAACATTTATTGGTTTCTTTTTTTTTTTTTCGTTCGAGATAGAGTCTCAGTTTATAGCTCTGAGTGCCCTAGAACTCTCTATGTAGACCAGGCTGGCCCCAAATTAACAGAGATATGCCTATCTCTACCTCCTGAGTGCTGGAGTTGATGGTGTATGCCACCATGTTCAGTTTGAAAATTCATAATGGCATTGATTTTTTAAAAAAAATTATTTTCCACTCACATATTTTTTTTTCTTTCATAATGATTTATCTATGCTCTTCCCCCATTTTCCTATTGTGATGTCAACATAAATCAAGAGAGCTGCAGCTTTGTGGGCTGTGTCCTGTGCGGTAGGGATGGAAGGTGGGGAGCAACAACAGACCAACCCACAATTCAGTTGTTAAGTGGTGGGATAGCCCAGGGATTTCACAGGCAATGGATGCTTTAGAACATGAAAATGAGCACTGTGGATGCCTGGATAGACATCTCCATCCATATGGCCAATGTTTATTGCTCTCAGCAGATAGTTAGTGTGACAAAATGAATGGGGGGTGGGCAGGTGATGAAGGACCAATGTTTTCTCATCATGAACAGTCAGGACTGGTCCATTTGTTTTGGGTGAACTGGGTCCCTTGGACTGGTAAGCAACCTAAGGTTTTGGCACAAAGACCTCATCATTTAAGTGGTCAAACATTGGGTTGACTATTTGCTTTGGTGGTTTCCTGACAGACTATTTCTGGGATCTAAGGTTTGGGCTGCTCTTCAGCATCCCTTCTGAGAACACACTGGTGCTTACTGCTTAAGAAATCACCCTTTGATAAATGCTCAACATCCTTAGCCATCAGAGAAATACAAATCAAAACAACTCTGAGATCCCATCTTACACCTGTAAGAATGGCCAAGATCAAAAACACTGATGACAACTTATGCTGGAGAGAATGTGGAGCAAAGGGAACACTCCTCCATTGCTAGTGGGAGTGCAAACTGGTACAGTTCCTTTGGATATCAATATGGTGATTTCTCAGAATATTAGGAAACAACCTCAAGACCCAACAATACCACTTTTGGGTATATACCCAAAGGATGCTCAATCATACCACAAGGATATGTGTTCAACTATGTTCATAGCAGCATTGTTTGTCATAGCCAGAAACAGCCTAAATGCCCTTCAACCAAAGAATGAATAGGGAAAATATGGAAGAATAAATGGAAAAATTTACACAAAGGAGTACTACAAAGCAGAAAAAAATAATGACATCTTGAAATTTGCGGGCAAATGGATGGATCTAAGAAACATCATATTGAGTGAGGTAACCCAGACCCAAAAAGACAAATATCATATGTACTCACTCATAAGTGATTTTTAGATATAAGGCAAAGAAAAATCAGCCTGCAAATCACAATCCCAGAGAACCTAGGCAACAATGAGGACCCTAAGAGAGACATACATGGATCTAAACTACATGGGAAGTAGAAAAAGACAAAAGACAAGATCTCCTGAGTAAATTGGGAGGCTGGGGACCATGGAAGAGGACAGAAAAAGAGGAGAGAAGAAAGGAGAAGAGCGGAGAAAAAAATCTATAGCTCAATAAAAATAATTTAAAAAAGACATCACCCTTTGAGAAACTGTGTTTGCCGTTACTGTAGTATCTGCATGGTGTCTCTCATGACAGTAAAGGGACATTAAATGGTATACTACCTATAATTTTTAGAAGTAGCCTATTTTAGAACAAGAAAAACTATGGTGATGGCTGATTCTCTAGTACTGCAACACGGGCTACTGTCTACTATTGTTTAATGTGGCAATTCTAGCACAATTTCCCATGAGACTCTGTGGGGAAAGGGGAAGCTAGTTCCATGATTCATGGGCAATACCAGAATGGGATGGATGTGGATCCCAGTCTTCTGCAGGTCTTTTTTTTTTCTTTTTACTTATTCTTCTCTCATACAATGCATCCTGAACACAGTTCCCCCCCTTCTATTTCTCCCAGTTCCCACCACTACCTCTCATCTCCCCTAGATCCACTGCCCCTCCACTTACTTTCAGAAAAGAATGGGCCTCCCAGGGATATCAACTGAGCATGGTATAACAAGATGTGATAAGACTAGGCCCAAACCCTCATATCAAGGCCAGATGAGGCAACCCAGCAGGAGGAAAAGGGTCTCAAGAGCAGGCAAGAGAGTCAGAGACACTCTCACTCCTGTTGTCAGGAGTCCCACAAAAACCCAAATTAAATAACCATAACGTGTAAGTAGAGGACCTAGTGGGGTTCAAAAGCTCTTAGATGTATCTCCCAGGTCATTTCTCAGTCTTCAGTATCCCTCACAGTTGAGCTACTTCAAAGGAATGAATCTAAGTCCCCATTTGATCTGTATGTTGATGGAAAATCTCTAGCTTGGTGTAACTACAGCTTCTTCACGCACTGCAATGCACCTAGCATCATTGATAGGTCTCACAGGTTGTGGAGGTTTGAATCAAAACATTCCCCCCCCAACCCTGTGCATGTCTCATATATTTGCATGCATATATGTGCATGTCCAAGTTGGTGGAACTGTTTGGGAAGGATTTGGAAGTGTGACGTTTAGGGGGGGGGAAGTGTGTTGTTGGGGGTGGGCTTTGAGATTTCAAAAACTCGTGTCATTCCAGTTGTCTATCTCTGTTTCATGGTTATTGCCACAGTATGCAAACTCTCAGTTACATCACCTTCCCTGCCTGCTGTCATGTTCACCCATCATCATGGTCATGGACTGTGATCCTCTGGAGCCATGAGCTTCAAATTAAATGCTTTCTTTTGTTGCCTTGGTCATTTTGTCACAGCAATAGAAAAGTAGCCAAAACACAGTTATGCACTCTAAAAAAATGGTCATTTTTATATGCCCATCCTTGCATGCAAATAAGGAAGTTTGAGAAAAGCAGACAATTGGAAGCCAGAGGGCTTGAACTCATGGGTTTTTACTCTTTAATTGATCCAGAGAAAGCCCAAAGATTCACCTACTCACACGACATCTGTAAGATCAACCAACTTTGAACTCATTGGATTAAAAAAAAAAACAAATGCAAGCAAATAAGTATTCTGAGTATTATAAAAAAAAAAAAACCTGTGCAGAAGTTGATGCCTGTTCTGCTATTCCAGTTGCAGAGAAAGGAATTCACCTCTGTGGAATACAACTATTCTTGTCCAAAGAGGAGCCCTCAACTCTCTCCGGAATCTTCCAACATGTTAGCCTATTTCAGTAGTTCTTAGCTAACACTTAAAGAACTTAAAAAATAAAAATGACCACATTTCATGTCCAAGATTCTGCTTTAATTAGGATTGGTCAAAGAGGACATTAAGACACTATCATTTTTTACAAGTATTTATTTACTTGTGTATATACACTATGCTATGTGAGAAGAAGCCAGAAGCTACATTCTGGGCATTGTTTCTCTACTTGGTGGCAAATGCCTTTAAAACAGGTTGAACCATCTTGGCAGCTTCCTGAATTTACTTTTTTATGTGAAAATTTTCTCATTCTGGACAAAGTACCTTCTTCTTTTAAACATTATTTTCAAGTTTAAGGGTTTATTATCTTTATTCATCTCTTTCTCTCTCTCTCTCTCTCTCTCTCTCTCTCTCTCTCTCTCTCTCTGTGTGTGTGTGTGTGTGTGTGTGTGTGTG